>NW_027530356.1:4181654-4290196 GCF_008692635.1 Crocuta crocuta
GAGCGCGGGAGCCGAGCGCTAGCGGGGCGCGGGGCCGCCGACTGACTGACGACGCCGGACTGGCCGGCCGAGAAGCGGGCACGCGGGACGACAGCGGGCCGCCGGGATATTCTCGCGCCGCCGCTCTGGCCGCCGCCGGGAGCGTGGAGTGAAAGAGGAAGGAAACGCAACGCAACAACCGAGCAGTGCTGTCCTTAGCCTCGAACTACTTCGGGTTCGGTTGCCAACGTCAGCACTGGACGGGCTCCGCCCCGCGGAAGTGCGGACTCCGCCTGCTATAAAAGAAGGGGAAGGAGGGCGAAGGCTGGCGCACCAGCCCTAGTCCGGCCCCACGACGCTCTTTAAAGTATCGCCCTAGAGCTGCGCGTGCGCGTTCGGGCTCCTCTTTTACTGCCGTCTCCTACCGGAAGTGGATTGGCCCCGAGGCTCCCGATACCGGAAACAGCTATGCGCTGTCTCCACGCCTGAGGAGACGTGTAGGGGCCGGGTTTGGCCCTTGTGAACTCTGACCCAAGCACATGGGTTTCTCTTTCCGGGGCAAGATGGCGCCGTCCACGCCACTACTGACAGGTGAGTCCTGAACGAGTGAGGGACTTTTTCAGAGCATTTTCTTCTTGTGTCTTTGCTCTTGGGGTTTACCCGAGAAGCACTGGTGTCTGATCCACCTTTCCATGTGATTTGTGGAAGAGCTAGAGGTTCTTGTGGGTTGCTTCGTGTAGCGTGGCAATCGGAAGTGAGGCCCACGCCTCTGGGCTTCAGCATTCCCCTCCCTTTTGCCCGTCCATCATTCCTCCCTGTCGCTTCAAATTCCGCTGAAATTGAGGAAGAGAGATAAGAACAGAAAGTGCTAGTTGAATTTGTTACCCGGGGCCTGCAAACGCTGGTTTCATACGAACTCTTAGATGGTGACACATCTTGTTGACGATGAGAAGTCATTTAGTTCTGTAATAAGGAAAAACATAAGCAAATGACTAGAATGAGCAGACACATTAAATACACCTGAATTTAAGCAGTACCAAATTCTGAGCTCTTTGCTTTAATGAAATTAGTAGGATCAAATATAGCGGAACCGTGGTAGTATAGGTTTAAAGTGATGAAAGAGTGGTCTGGGTACGTGGCAGTGAGCATTATGGAAATGATAGCAACGTTTGATGTTGAAATAGGTATGAGTATTTTAGAATTTGATTATTACAGGATTCCTGAGATTTTGAACCGGAGGCAGAGTTTATAATTTTAGAAAGGGTAATTAACTTTGTCTTGGACTGTGTCCGCGAAGACTCTGGACTAGGGTAATGGCTGGGATTCTCATATGAGTGTCAAATACAGAGGAATTGGGAGAGAAAAGACCAGACACGTTGATTAAGCCATGGATAGTTTATACAGAAGGGAAAAAAAAATCATTAACAGAAAGGTCGTTTACTTTGGCGGAAGGGGGTTATGTCCCCAAACTTGAAAGGAACCTTAAAAAGCTTTTGCACTTTTTGCCATTCTGCATTTTAAGAGCTTTGTTATTAAGCACTATGACCCCTCATATCAATCTGGCTACCGCAGTTCATCACATATTTATCAAGTAATGACTATAATTTGTTAGATTATATGCTAGTCAGATACTATTTAAAAGGTGTAATTATATAAGTAAATGAATTTTTTTCTCTGGCTTCATAAAAGTAACTAGTATGTTATTCACAGTTTGGGAATACTGAATGCTTATTTGAACTCTAAATTTTAAAAAAAAAACTGTTTAAAAAAAATCTGATAGGGGTGCCTGGGTAGCTCAGTCGGTTGAGCGTCCGACTTCGGCTCAGGGGTCATGGTCTTTGTGCTGACAGCAAGTTCAGAGCCTGGAGCCTGTTTCAGATTCTGTATCTCCCTCTCTCTCTGATCCTCCCCTGCTCACACTATCTCTCTCTCTCTCTCTCAGAAGTAAACATTAAAAAAAATTTTTTTAATGAAGAATCTGATAAGCTTTCTAACTGAAACAAATGTAATATTGTGTGTCAATTACACACAAGTAAAAAATGTAGTTTGAAAAAAACTCTTAGATGGGCTTCTCGGTGTTTATAGGGTAAATTCCATCCTCTTTAGCATAGTATGTGGAACCCTTCATAATCCTTGAAAAGCTCTTTGCATTCATTTCCTTGCTCCTCACCCTATCATGCTCCATCAATTTTGAATAGCTTATAAAACCCTTGAAAAATCTACTTCTTCAGTCTAAGATTCCTGTTCCTCTTGATTTGACTTCTTTCCCTCTTTTAAAATTCATTTTGGGGCATGTGGGTGGCTCTGTCGGTTGAACATCCGACTTTGGGTCAGATTATGATCTTGTGGATTCATAAATTCAAGCCACCCATCAGGCTCGCTGCTGTCAGCACTGAGCCTGCTTTGGATCCTCTTTTCCTCACTCTTCTCAGATGATCAGCCATTCCCAGGCTATATTTGTACCTCATATATCCTTGAGGTTTGTTTTGTTTTTTTTTTTCACTATCACACAGATTAATTATCTGGTTGTTTAGATGCTTTTCTGCCCTGCCACACTGAACTCTTTGGTGGCAGAGGCAGAGTTTTACTCATCTCTGTTGTCTTAGTACCAGATAGAGTGTATAGTAAATAATAGACACTCTAAATGTTTGATGGAGAAATAAATTAATGAAAGATAACCACTTCATTTATGGTCAGATTAACAAAGTGACAGTTTTCTTACAATACTTAAAATTAAGGACTTGGTAAGAGCTTAAAGGTTAGCTATTTGGTCTATCCCTCATATTCTCATATTACTCATAGAAGCCCAGAAAGATTAAGTGGTCAGATTCACATTGCAAATTGGGAGAATCAGGATTATATTGAATCATTCAATTCCATGGTCCATTTTTCTTGTACTTGAACACACTAATTTATTTTTAAAACATTGTTAGTATAGGCATTTCAATCAATAATAGATTCTTTTACTTCCAAAATCTATTTTTAAACTTAGACTCATGGATTTTGGAGTTTGGAATAATTTGGAAATTGTCCAGTAAGTTTTGTCAGTCACAGCTTTTAATTGGAAATGATAAAAAGCTAGAGCAGGTGAAAAGGGGATATTTATTTATTTATTTATAAAACTCATGTAATTGTAAAGCTTCAGTACTGCTACATCCAGGTACTCACCTGACTCCAAAAATGTTTTTCTTTATCCCTAGGCTCTTGCTTTCTTTTCAATTAAATTCATTCTTAGGCTGACATTCTCCAGGTTTACATTCAACCAGCTCAGCTGCCCCAAAAGAAAGCACATTTTCTTTTGACAGTCTCAATGCTGGTTGTCTTTGGCTTGGCTTGGCTGGATCTTGTTCATCTTTGAATCAGTTAATTTTTAACCAAATCACCAGGACCAAATTATATTCTCACCCTTGGAGAGTTTCCCCTTGAAATCCCCTGGATTAATTGTCTCCTAAAAGGTCTCCTAAAATGTAGGGCCTGGATCCATGCCAGGCATATAAAACAATGGCCCTTACATGAAACCCATCTGTCTAATCAGCTTACCTGGGTTGAGACCACATTGAGTTAATTTATTCAAAATGGAATCAGTTTCTTACATTGAAAGGTACTTCAGTGGATGGAAGGGTTCAAGAAAGTATCCCACTGTAATGATCACCATATCCCTGACACGGGTTCTTTATTGAAGTCTTATAGTTTTCTATATTAACTCAAGCCTAGAGGAATAAATGGTATGTAAGTATCTATAAAGGCTAGTAATCTTTAAGTTTTTATTTATTTTGAGAGAAAGTGAGCAGGGAAGAGGCAGATAGAGAGGGGGAGAGAGGATCCCAAGCATGCTCCATGCTGTGCAAAGCCTGATATAGGAATCTAACTCAAGAACGTTGAGGTCATGAGTTGAAACCAAGAGACAGATGCTTAACTGGCTGAGCCACCCAGACACCCCAAGGCTAGTAATTTTTTTAAAAGATATAACTTAAGTACAACATTTAATATGATTGTTTTAAAATAGTTTTTCTTTATGAAACTCTGGCATTTAATTGTTGCTTTACTGAAAAGAACTGTTCACATTCTAGATTTTTCTTCCTAACAGAACATATTTCCAGATGCCCTTTGATTAATTGGGGAAAATCATTAAAAACAAGGAATCGTATCAACTCTCAGTACACTATATTAAACCATCTCTACATTGTATTCACTGTTTCATATTTAGTCACTTCCAATTAAAGTGAATTCCTCATTAGAAAGTAATGCATAGAAAAATTGTTTTAGTTATTGAAAAGAACTTTTGAATCCATATTTATTTTGCTGTTATTAACTTGTAATACAGTTTATGTTCTGTTAAGAATCTGATTTTGTGTCTTCTAATAAACTTTGTATACTGATTTATTCTTGTAGAAGTTACTCATACTGATTAAATCCAGTAAAATATGTTAGTGGTTCCAAAATGTCTTGCAACACTTTTTCCTAGTTCTGTTTCTGTGTAAGGAGGTTTGCAGTGAATATAAATTTAAGTAGTGACTTACATGTGTGAACAAGACTGTAGTGATTCAATATGACTTTTATGATTAATCCAGTTGATAATTAGTTCCCCTAAAATAGACATATCTGTTATAAAGCATGTGCAAAGAAAGGTTGTTTAATTTAATGAGGACCAACAGTATCACCAGTTTTAAAGTAGCCCTGGTTTGTACGTTTGTCTCATGGAATTTGTTTTTGCCTTAGTAAATAAGTCTCGGTCTCTTCAATTTTTTTATTTTAATGTAACACTTTTGCCCCATATTCCCAAGCAAATCCATTCTTGAGAAATGTTGAAAAACTTTTTTCCAAACTTGATTGGTTTGATTTCTTGCCATATTGTGAACAAGCATTAATTACCAAGAATTAAGGTCTTAGAAAACGCCTTATACTTTGATATAGTTTAAGATTTATAAGAAGTTGCAAAAACGGTAAAGGGAGTTCCCATGTACCCTTCATCGGCTTTCCCCAATGACAGTATCTTACATTACCATAGTATATTATCAAAAGTAGGAAACTGTTGCTGGCACAGTAGTATTTACTAGATTACAATCCTTCTGTGGATTTCACCAGTTTGTGTGCGTATATTGTACTCAGAAATTTTATCACATCTGTAGATTTCTGTAACTGCTGCTATCAGAATATAGAACTGCTCTATCATAAAGAAGCTGCTACCCTTTTATAGTCAGAATCTCCTTCCAACTCTGAACTTTGGCAACCACTGATCTGTCTTTTATCATGATAATTTTGTCATTTCAAGAGTGTTAAATAAATGGAATCATATAACATAAAGTCTGTGCATTTTTGTTTTAAAACTGTTTTGAGGGCGCCAGGGTGGTTCAGCTGGTTAAGTGGCGACTCTTGATTTCATCTTAGGTCAGGATCTCAGAGATCGTGAGTTTGAGCCCCATGCAGAGCTCTGTGCTGTCAGTGTGGAGCCTGCTTGAGATCCTCCCTCTCTTTCTGCCCCTCCCCCACTCTCACTCTGTCTCTCCCCAAATAAATAAACTTTAAAAAAAAGTATAAAACTCTTCTTTATTTAGAATGTGTACATGTGCATTTTGAAAAGCACTTGATTAATTTGACTCAAGATTTTGCTTCTCCAGAAACATAACTAAAACCAGGAAGTAAAAACCACATGAGACTGAATGCTACTTGAGCAGGAAAGAGTGACACTTTTCACACCGACTTTTCTGTCAGGTGTTGCCTTGTAAGATTTTGAGTTAACAATCTATATGAAAGAGTGTGGATTAAGTAGTTTTTGTTCCTTGCTCCTGTTCCTCTCTTAGCCCATTCAGGCTCCAACAACAAAAATACCATAGAGTGGACGGCTTAAACACTTATTTCCCACACTTCTGGAGTCTGGGAAGTCCAAGATCAAGATACTGGCAGATTTGGTGTCTGGTGAGAGCCTACTTCCTGATTCATAGACAGCCATTGTCCACTGTGTCCACCCAGGGCAGAAGGGCAAGGGAGCTCTCTGGAATCTCTTTCAAAAGGGTGCTAATCCCATTCATGAGGGCTCTGTTATCCTCACCTAATTGCCTCCCAAAGGCCTGCCTCAAAGTACCATTACATTAAGGATTAAGGTTCAACATATGAATGAGGGGGTGGTAATCATTCAGTCTACAGTAGATCCTTTGGGGTTTTCTACCTGTCTTAGTTTGTATGTAGGCATAAAATAGAAATTTTAGAAAAGGAAAACCTTGTACTGGTTTCCCTGAATACCCTGAAAGTTCCCATTGCTACTTTTATGAGTTCGGCAATAGAGTTGCCACTTTAGTCCAATTGACCCTTGAGCAACATGGGTTTGAACCATGCAGGTCCATTTAAACATTATTTTTATTTATTTTTTAATGTTTATTTATTTTTGAGAGAGAGAGCATAACAGGAAAGGGGCAGAGAGAGGGAATCACAGAATCCAAAGCAGGCTCCAGGCTCTGAGCTGTCAGCACAGAGCCCAACGTAGGACTTGAACTCACAAACCGTGAGATCATGACCTAAGCTGAAGTCAGACGCTTAACCAACTGAGCCACCCAGGCATCCTTGCTTATGATTTTCTTAACACTTTCTTTTCTGTAGCTTATTTAGTCTATTGTAAGAATACAGTATATAATGCACATATAACAAACTTTGTGTTAATTGACCATTTATGTTATCAGTTTCTGGTCAGCTGTAGGTTGTTAGTAGTTAAGTATTTTGGGGAGTCAGGTTACTCACGGATTTTCAGTTGTGCAGGATTTAATACCCCTAACCCTTGTGTTGTTCACGGGTCAACTGTATAATGTACAAAAGCTTTGAATTTTACCCCAAGTAAACATTGTGGTTGTTAATAGAAAAGTCAACAAATATATAGGACCAAGGTCACTAGTTACAAGTTCATGAGAACACAGAAAGCTGAGATGAATTCAATAAAGCTTTTTTTTTTCTTTCTTTCTTTTTTGCGATTCACTTCAGGAATATTTTTTTCAGGGCCAGGAGTTAAGGCAATAGAACATGGTTTGATTGCATCGTCATACAGCACATTTTCTAATTACACTTCAGCTTCAGTGGGACTTCACTGATGATATGCTGTTTTATTTTCCTGGGCCTAGATGCGAATTCTAGAAGAGTCCTTAATGTGTTAAATTGCCACAGCAGCTTGTGGGAGGGACCACATCAGGCTGACAAAATTTTATTGTAACCCTTATAGTAAAGTGTAATCTGGTAACTAAACTCCCTAGTTTGGTAAAAATCATTTTTGATTAATCCCTCAAATAAAGATTTGTTAAAACCATTATTAGAGTATTAAGAATGGCCTATTTTCTGCTAAGTCAGAATGTTTCATACATGATATTGCAGCCGATGATTTGGTGATGAGAAATAGCACCATTTTGCCTGTGTAATATGTTGGTGCTGCACTTGACCATAGCCAAAAAACTGAGAAACAAGTGAGAATTTTGATGTTAAAGGATTATACGTCATAGTTTTAAAATCTCATAGGAAAACGTTTTTGGGCACAAAATGTTTTTTAATATCATTAGAGATTCTTAAAATAGATAACTTCAGGGGCGCCTGGGTGGCTTAGTCGGTTAAGCGTCCCACTTTTGCTTAGGTCATGATCTTGCGGTTCGTGGGTTCGAGCCCCGTGTCGGGCTCTGCTGGCTGCCAGCTCAGAGCCTGGAGTCTGTTTCAGTCTGTGACTCCCTCTCTCTCTGACCCTCCCCTGCTCACGCTGTCTCTCTCTCTCTCCTAGAAATAAATAAAAAATATTTTTAAAAAATAAAATAGATAACTTCAGTGTTGCATTCAAGGCGTAGCAATAGACTGAGCTCCTTTTACATCATTACCTTGAGTACAGTGATGAATTCATTTTTTTAAAATCCCTGATATCTAGCACATAGAGCTGTGCAGGGGCCAGATCACATAGAAGTTTATGAGCCATAGTGTAAGGAGTTTAGATTTTAATATGTGCATAGACACCTGGGTGGCTCAGTTGGTTAAGTGTCCAACTCTTGGTTTCAGCTCAGGTCATGATCTGGTCGTATCGGGCCCTGTGCTGACAAGCGCAGAGCCTGCTTGGGATTTTTTCTCCCTGTCTCTGTGCCCCTCCCCCACACTAGAGCACACGCGCACACGCTCTCTAAAAATAAATAAACTTAAAAAAGATTGTGATATATGCAGAACATTTTGCTAGGCTTCATTCTATTCAAGGCCAAAGGACCTATGACAGTTTGACAGTTCAGTCTAGTGCTCTGCATATGAGAAGAAACATGGTATCTGCTTGTATACTCGTGGGTCTCTAACCAGCAACTTAATTTAGTTATGTGTTTACTTATTTTCTGTCCCTCCAGTAGAATGGAAGCTCCAGGGAGTCTTCAATTTTTGCTTTATTCATCAATGGTTCTTTTCCTTTCATGCTAACTTTATTTACTTTGGGACTGTAAGTTATATCACTTTCAGTATTTGAAAATTGAGCTAGTAATTTTCAAGTAGAAAATCAGTGTTAATGAGAACTGTCCCTTGAGAAGGGAGCTGAGAGTGGCCCCTGTTTACCACCTTTGCTGCCTTCTCAGTAAACAGAAGGGGATATTTGTGAACAGCTGGCAGAAAAGGAAGCAGTTTTAATTATAACCATGAACCTCAGTAAAAGTTTTTCTTCTCTTCAGTTCTTAGGCTGTTGCTGCTAGCAAGAATTTTAGCTGATAAAATAGTAACTCATCACAAGCCCTGCTAATTTTATCTCCTAAAATTAAACACTCATTCTCCATTGTCACTGCCCCACCCCAGTCCAAGTTTCCATACTCTTCTGTGGGATTTCCTGCAGAACTGTCTTGAGTAGTCTTTTCTTATCCACTCTTAATGTCTTCTAGTTTATTCTCTGCAGTGTACCAGATTGATCTTTACAAAATGCAAATCTCGTTCTCAAAATGTGCCTAAAACCCTTTTGAAGTTCCCCACCATTCTTAGGCTACAGACCAACATTGCCTAACTTAGGCCACAAGATCCTGTTTGGTCTGAACCCTGTTTTCTCCTCAAGCTCCAGTTCCTTCCATAAAGGCCTTCTTTCCATTTCTCTGTTGCTCTGTCATCTCTCTAGCCATGGAGTTTTTGCACTTGATACTGTTGTCTTTGCCTGTTAACTGCTATTCATCCCTCAGATCTCAGCACACAAATCCTGTGATCTGGCAGTTTCCCTAACTTTACTTTCCCATATAGTTTTACTTTGTAGCACTAAGCACGCTTATAGAATTCCATGTATTTGACTAATTGTTTGATTAATAAGTTCTGAGACAAGGCTGATTTCCCTCCCTCTTGTATCTCTAGTACTCAACATAGAGTCTGGGAGGCAGTTTTTATTTTTTACTCAATAAGCATTTGTTGAATGAACGAATCAATTTATTTGACTTTATTTATTAGAAGCTTTAGAAACTTCTAATTTGGCCATTTAAAAATATATGATTAATTGTTTAGATGCTCTTGCTTAATCTTGAACTTTATTCCCACTTAAATTTTTCGGATATTACTGTCCTTGGGAACTTCATAATGAATGTGTCTCATCCCACTTGTTCTCTTAGTTTGAGAAATTTTAAATATATTAATAATGCCTTACTTTTTAAAAGAACTTTGAATATATTCTGTATTTTTAGGTTATTGTTTTGTATAAAGCACTCAGCCACTCTGTGTTCTAATATTTCCTCTCGTCCAGGTTGCAAACTGCCAGCTCTTTACTGTATCTTTACATAGCAGAAGGAGAGCTGGCTAGCTGTGGGACTGTTCTTATAAGGGCACCAATCCCATTCATGTAGACCCTACCCTCATGATCTTATTACCTCTCAAATTTCCCAATTCCAAACACTATCACATTGGGATTAGAGTTTCAACACGAGAATTTGGGGGAGCCATAAACATTCATTCCATGAGATTACCTATTGGTTTCCCAGCAATTGGGTTACATAATTTCATCCAATAGGGTTAAGAAAAATTTACCTTTTTAATGCTAATATTCTGTAGTTCCATGAAATAGTTAATAATTTCATTGGTATTTTGACTGAAAGCTTTTTGTTTTTTAAAATATTTGTGGGGTGCCTGGATGGCTCAGTCGGTTCAGTCTCCAACTTTGGCTCAGGTTGTGATCTTGTTGTTTGTGAATTGAAGCCCCACATTGTACTTGCTGCTGTCATTGCAGAGCCTCCTTCAGATCCTCTGTCTCCTCCCCCTACCCCCCACCCTGCCTCTGTTCACATTTCCTCAAAAAGAAAAAAATAATAATAAAATTTTTGTGATTACTGAGTATTTATTAACAAACTGATGGTGGCTCTCTCCATGTTGTTTCTTTAGTCCGAGGATCAGAAGGACTTTACATGGTAAATGGACCGCCACATTTTACAGAAAGTACATTGTTTCCAAGGTATGGCTTATTTTGTTAAGTGATGTTAAAGGGGACTATATAACACATTCTAAATTATTTTTGTTATTGTTATATTCTGAACAAGAAAGAACAGATAAGTGAGTTTCGTGGGTTATGTAATATTAACAGAAGATGGAAAGAATGTATATTCTCTATCAAGAAAAATGATCAGTCTTTAGATTTGAAACTAATAGCTTCAGCATGTTTAAAAGAAAAGTGTAGACGCTAGTATAATTGAGTTCAAGCCTTTGACTTAGAAGAGTTTTATCTTAGGAGATGAAGAAAAACTTGCAAATGTCTTAGCCAAACCTCTGCCTAGAGTCTTCATAAAATCAGAGAATGATAAATGTGTAAGAAAGGAAGGAAATATGATAGATAGATAGATAGATAGAAACAGATATATTTTTTCATAAAAAGAAACAATAAAAGGCTAAACCAAAAACTAATAAAAGTGTTAAGTTGGTGGCCTAACCAAATGATGACATTGCAGAATTCTTAAACACATTCAGTAGCTTTATTGGCAACAGAAAATTGATACTGTCATTTTAAATCTATCACAGGATAAAACAATTATATTAATATTAGAAACCCAAGATTTTCAGTATAAGAGTGAAGGGATAGACTTGCATATATTAATATGAATTCATGATTTCTTTTCATAAAAGCATTTGTATTTTTTAGTTCTGTCCACTGAAAAAGGTCAAGGAGCAGTGATAAGCTAGAAGCAGTGAATACCCCCTGTCTCACAGATAAAGAGCTCTAAACACCATTCTTCACTAACAGGAACTCTTTCCTTGAAGAAGTGACTGATTCCAGGTCCAGTACAGAAGACATACGAGTTGAGCTAGAGGCAGTTTGGTCCAGAAAGCAAAGAAGCTATAAAAGATAAACAGGGCTTTGTTAAAGAGTTATAAGAGTCAACTTCATGGGGTTCACACCAACGTAAGATGAGACCATTTGAGCATTGGAAAGAATCATGACTAAAAGGATTGAGACATTCAAGTGTATCAACACTCCCCCGAAAGTTACTCTCTCTCTAAGTCTTATTGGTCAGCTTTGGAGGTTGATGGGGTCCTTGCTCATTATTTTGAAGATTGATAAATCAAGAGAAAGAATCACACATTTATTTTGTCTTTCCCGTATAGACAAATTTTCAAAGTATCCAGATTGTTGATGAGAAAAACTTAGGAGAATTCTAGTTGATAACTACAGAAGTAATGTGGGGTTAGATAGCCATTGTAGTCCTAAAGAAATCATGTGTCAGTTCTCAGACTTTAGACATACATCAGAATGATCTGAAGAGCTTCTTAATACAGATTGCTGTTTCCTCTCCAGATTTTCTGATTTATTAGATCTGGGGTGGGGCCCAAGAATTAGAATTTTTAACAAGTTACTCCAGTAATGCCAAAGCTGCAAGTTTAGGGACCTTGCTTTGAGAACCACTGATCTGGGCAGATGATCATCAGAGTATATGCTGAACCTGTCAGAGGCACTATGGATGGGGAACTTTATAATCAGGCTGACATCACCTAAGTCTCTTGACCACTTTTTCACCAGACCCAGTTCTCGAGAACCATGATACAAAACGTATCACAACCAGCTGTATTGGCATCACCTCAAACGAGTATAACATCTCAGTCCCTGATTCAGCTTACTGAATCAGAATCTGTGTTTTAACCAGATCTTCAAGTGATTTGTATGCATATTAATATTTGAAAAGCACTACTCTAGCAAACGAGTCTGTGTCAGAGCTATTGTGCTGCATGTACTTCAGTGGGGTGTACAATCCCAAGGCAGCAGGAATGAGGGGTAAAGGGAGTAAGGCAAAGAAGAAGTGAAAGTGAATCTAATGTGGAGTGCACTGAGCTGACCACAGATTGACAAAATATGGCCAGGTTGCTTGGTCATGCAAAGTGTCTCCAGAGAGGCTATAATGAACCACTGGGCCTCAGAACAGTCAGTTGTGTAGAGGAAGGGTAAGAAGTATATTTACATCCAGAGCTTCTTATGGTCTATTCAGGTTGAATCTGAATGTCAGCTTCTCTTCCTGCTACTGCAGTAGGCATAGTGGAAGCCTGCTGAAATGTGGCCTCGCTCCTACAGAGTCTGAGACGACCAGTAGTAGATGAGGTGGCCAGGTCTCTTCATTGAATAGCTGATGACTGGGAGCAGGAAAGGTAGGGAGAATCTGAGGAGGCACTTAAAGAGTCCAGTACAGTCTCAGCATCACTAAGGATAGAACAAGGAGACGTGACGTATCCCCTGGTGGGTAGTAATGGGAACTCCATCATACTTAACTTCTAGGAAGGTCAAAAAACAAAAACAAAACAAACAAAAAACAAACCTGTTGCTAATCAAGCTTTTGGATGAGTGGTTCTCAAATTTGGCTACATATTAGGATGACCTGAGGAGCTTTTAAAAACCTAGATATTCAAGGACTGGGCATTAAATGATAATAAGGATTATTGTTGTTATTTATGTGAGATAAAGTGGCATGGTGGTGAAGTCAAATGATTAATGAAGTTTAATAATTTATACATTACATAAAGCTGTAAGAAATGACTAATGTTTTAAAAGAGAAGAGGAAGATGTAAATAGAGCTCAGTAGGCTGGACTAATAGACCAGAACCTGGGTGGAATTAATGAGGATAACTGCACATTCTGCCCTTACGCTCAGAAATAAGTTGCAGTACAAATGTAGGATGGGGGACGTCTTGGTCATAGTTGTTTATGTGAGGAGAGGACAAAAAAGGATGTTTCCATAACTACAAGCTGAATAAAAGCTCCCATTATTAGGTGATTGCAGAAACACAAATGTCATCTTCAGATGATTTAATGTAAAGATAGTATCCAGTTTAAGGGGGATGCACTGGTCACTTCTCAGTGCTTGTTATGTAATAATTCAGATGTTTATTAGCTATGAAGTTCTGGTTTTATGTGACTACACATATGGGCATTTACATGCTCCCACATACACATTTCTGTTTGGACGTTGATTGTCACTGTGAGATGTACTCGTAGTAGCCCTCTCCAGTTCAGAGTTATAGTACTTAGAGTTTCAACCATTGGGTACAATATTGCCAAGAAGTCTGATTTCCCCAGGTCTGTTTTGTTGAGAATTCTGCATCCACACTTGTTTAATGTCCTGTCTCTGCACATCAGAAACTGATGGAAGATCTTTGTCCTTCAAATCCAGAGCACTTCTTGGCTACTTGAGGATATTCTATCCACAGTTGTTTTGTTATGCAGGTGATCTGGGGTGTTCTTCACAAAGTCTCCATATTGAAATCCTTCAGCGCTCAGGATCAGCGCCGACAACTAGTAACTTCCATGTTCACCTACATTTTTGGATTTTCACACAAACTAGTTACTCACCTAAAAAGGCTCTGTTTTCTCCTTAAGACTGATCTGTTGGTACAACATCAAGTTCCACCTTACTTTGCAGTGGTTATTGGCACTGCGTTTAGGAGATAAGGTATTTTAGTAGACTAAAGCCTTATGGAATTACTTTCTTAAATTTATGTAAGCTCATAATCATTAAGTTAGTAATAAGATTGTAGATTTTTAACCAGAATTTTTCAAAAGTATTCATGCTTATTAAACTTTTTTTTTCTTGTCATTTTCAGGGAATCTGGGAAAAATTGCAAAGTTTATACCTTTAGTAAGGATGGCACCTTGTTTGCCTGGGGCAACGGAGAAAAGTTAGTGTTTATTTATAGAACATATTTTATGTGTGTTTCATCAGTTTAAACGTAACTGGCATTATTTGAATAACATGTGTCTGGGTGTCATTAATAAAATCTTTCTTTTAATGTCATGATGTAGTTAGGTATTGTCCGCAATGCAACTTCCATAGAACAACTTCAAAGTTGTTAGCTTCAATTTATGTGCCATGACTTGACTTATCTAGTTTCTTAGAATTAAAAGTAACATATGGAAAGGGGCAATTAATTTAATGCTGGAGAAGCTGAGAGCTTGTTTTAAATAGTGCTCTAAGTTATTGCTTAGGATTTCTTAAGTTCTGTACTAACACTTCGAGAATAGCTCTTTGTTTACGGTAGATTTAGATACTTTATTATATCTTTGCTATTAATTTAGTAGCAACTGCCTACAGTTATTACTATGAGTTTTATTGTATATAAAAGTCTATTATTTAAGTATTTTATAAATTATTCAAAGCTATGTTTAGAGTAGTCTATATTACATAAAATAATCATCACAAAATTGGCCTTGCAAAAAAAAATATTTTGATTAAATACTCATAATTTCACTAAGAAAACCACCTGTTTTTAATTTTTCTGTAGTCACTACAACATTTTGGTCAAAGAACCAGGAAAATGCCTGAATATTTGTTATTTGGTTTAAAGTTATTTTTGTTGTTGTTTTTAATCAGATGTAATAGGTTTTTTAAAAGGGAAAAATGCATACATTAATACAAAAAGTGCCTTTTAAATGTTGGTCTTTACACAGTGGTAATATATTCTGAAGTCTTTCAACGATCAGATTAGATTAAACACATGATTTTTTTTTTTAATTAATGCTAAAAAGATTATGCTGAATTAGGTCATTCACTTTTTATGACTATCAGTACCTGCAGAATTAGCTTTTGTAATTTTATGTTAATCAGTATTTTACTTTTTTTAAGTTTTTGAATCCAATAAACATACTATTACCCATGAACTATTAAGAATATGATCATACTAGGTCTTATCCACAATGTTAACAGTCTTAATCTCAGTCTCAGAGAATGTACTCTCAAGTTTTCTTATATTTAGTGTAACTAATTGTGCAAATTTGACTTTTATTTTTTAAAATCTATCTTGTAATTTATACTATGAGTAATGAGTTAATAGAAATTCACTATTTAATGGGACATACCATATTTCTCTTCATTGTCTATTATCTTTTTGAGGTATCCCTTATTTTGCTAGCTTAGAGTTTGTTGAACAAGTCTGTTTTCACCTTTACAGTTAAAATCATTTTTTATACTTCATATCCTTGCTTGGCTTTCTATTGGATTCAACTCTGAACCTTTTTTTTTTTTTTTAAGTTTATTTATTTTGGGCGAGAGAGTAAGAAGAGAGGGCATGCAAGCCAGGGAGAGGCAGAGAGAGAGAGAGAAAGAGAGAGAATGAGAATGAATCCCAATCAGGCCCTGTGCTCATGTGGCACCCGATCTCGTGAACTGTGAGATCATGACCTAAGCTGAAATCAAGAGTCTTGACAGTTAACCAACTGAGTCACCCAAGTGTCCCTGAACCTTTTAATATGTGCCCATTTGTTGTGTCCATCCTTTTAGTAGATATTTTCTATGCCTGCTTCCCACATTTGTTTCCTTAAACTGCTGTGGCCACAACGACATATAATGTTCCTGAGGGCAAGAGAAACAGATGTAATGTATTGATGAGCTTTGCTGAGGTCATAGTTAACTAATCAAAAACTGTAACTGATTTTTCTTTAAATATGTGAGGTTTTTAATTAAAAGAAATACTTATTTTTAACTAAGAATAACTCTTAAAGGCTATCAAAAACAAAAAGTTTCATGTAATCCTAAAATATGTAATTTACAGTAAGTTGTAAAGAATCTTGCATGTTTGTGTGTATGTTTAAACAATATGCAATAATTGTTCACTCTTAGCAATTTCTGCTTGTCCTAAACCAGTGTCCCAAACTTGAGTAGAAGAAAGTAACTTTAAGAAATTTCTAAAATAATATGGAATATCATTTTCCCCCCCAAATCGTACATAAAACAAGTTAGGCAAAACTGGCTAGAACTTGGCTCTGGCATTTATCCCTAATATGATCTTGGACAAGTCATTAATCATTTCATTTTTCTAAGCCTTACTTTTACCATTTGTAAAATGGAGATGATAATACCCATTTTATAAATCTCTTGTGAGGATTAAATGAAAAATGTATATAAAGTGGTTAGGCCAGAACATGGTTCATAGAAATTATCTAAAAAATGGAAGCTGCGGGGCGCCTGGGTGGCTTAGTCGGTTAAGCGTCCGACTTTCGCTTGGGTCATGATCTCGCGGTTCATGGGTTCGAGCCCCGCGTCGGGCTCTGTGCTGACTGCCAGCTCAGAGCCTGGAGCCTGTTTCAGTCTGTGACTCCCTCTCTTTCTGACCCTCCCCTGCTCACGCTGTCTCTCTCTCTCTCCTAGAAATAAATTAAAAAAAAAAAAAAAAAAAAGGAAGCTGCTTTTATTATACAATTGTTGTAATTTTTATGATAATTCATAGTTTTATCTTTTGAAGATTGCTTTTGATATTTCAATAGACATCGAAAGTCTCCTTGTTGATTTCACAGCTGCTACAGCTTCCATTTAGTCAAATTTAAAAATATACTTTTGGTTTAGCACTTCTATTTTCCCTTGGTTTAATACACCTCAGCTTATCTGTAGGTTGGCATTGTGTCCACTTAAAGGCCTGTTGTTTTCTTTTTAGCAAAAAGTGGAATCATCTATTATATCCTTCTGCTAACTCTGTATTTTCCTTTTTTTTAAATTTTTTAACATTTATTTATTTTTGAGAGACAGACATATAATGAGCAGGGGTGGGTCAGAGAGAGAGGGAGACACAGAATCCGAAGCAGGCTCCAGGTTCTGAGCTAGCTGTCAGCACAGAGCCCGACGTGGGGCTCAAACCCACAAACTTTGAGATCATGACCTGAGCTGAAGTCGGACGCTCAACCAACTGAGCCACCCAGACGCCCCCTGTATTTTCCAATACCAGCCTTATATAGGGGCTTTTTGGCAAAATGTACACTTGGTATTTGTTGTTGTTAAGGTGTTTATTTGATATTTTCTAGAACTTACTGAAAATTGATTTTTATAAAAACAACCACTTTACAGTGATCTGTATTTAAAAAGAGGTATGAATGTTTTGGATAGTGCTGGCTATTTTAAAACAGTATTTCATTGCTGAAGTAATTTCTTTTGAAACCAGAGTAAATATTATCAGTGTCACTAACAAGGGACTACTGCACTCCTTCGACCTCCCAAAGGCAGTTTGCCTTGAGTTCTCGCCAAAAAACACTGTCCTGGCAACGTGGCAGCCTTATACTAGTAAGTATCTTCCAATTGTAAAAATATTGACAGGATCAGTTCAGTTCAGGGGGAAAAAAGAGAAGGTTTATAACCTTATAAGAAAACAATTAATCTTTAGATGGTAAATAGTGTTTGTGACTATCTTTACCCAACAGTGAAACTTGTATTCCCCCAGTACAATGTACATTTAAGTAATTTCAAGGTACAGCAAGTTAGTGAAAAGATTCATCGTGAAATAGAGGGGAAAATGCTTAAGGGGAATTTTAGAAAGTGAATAACCGCTGATGGAGAAGATCTAAAAAAATAAGAATAATAATGACCTTTACATGAAAAACATTTTAAATAATCATGGTATGTCAAAGAGGAAGTATAATAGACGCAACATGTCAGAAATGTGTAAGGTATGACAAAGTAGGAAATTGGTGTGCCATTTTTTTAAACACATTTAAAGATATGATAGTATGTTATATGAATGTTTTCTATAGGTGTGCTTCATAGATGAATAATAAAACACTTGGGGTAGATAGGATTTTTAAAAAAATGTTTTAATAGTGTGGGCATTGTTGAGTTAAATATATGATAATAGCTCATTGTTTGGCTACAAGCCCTCTAGGTTGGTTCTTCAAAAAGATAGACTTGAATGAATCTTTATCCTAGTAAATATTAGGGAAATTGAGCCTCGTGAATATTTTATGTAACTGTGTGTGTGACTTAGAAGATTGTTTCATCATAAGATAATTTAATCCATTTAACAGGTCAAGCTTAATAAATCTCTTAAGTATTCTTAAAATCTATAGTAATCAACTCATTTCAGAAATGCTGAACTTTTGTCATGGCTTTAGGACTAGAGATTAACCCAAAAGGGAAAGTTGATTTAAAGCAACTCTTTTACTTGATCTTTATAATCTTGTTCAAAGTTGTTTTAAGAATGAATTTTTTTTACTAGTGTTAGGAGACAATTACTGCAAAGACATTTGTTTTTATTTTAGCTTCTAAAGATGGCACAGCTGGAGTACCCAACCTACAACTTTATGATGTGAAAACTGGTACATGTTTGAAGTCTTTTATCCAGAAAAAAATGCAAAATTGGTAAATAAATGCTTTAAAATACTAATTATTTACAAAATGTTTTAAATATATTCATTGTGTACTATTTTTCTCAGATACTAGTTTAAAAAATAACTTGTCAGACTAAAATCTAGATCTTTAGGGATCTAGTGTATATGGGAATATAATAGACTAAAACTTGATCTTTCTTTTGTTTAGTATTTGGAGGAAAACAAACAGTATCTTTCTTTTACAAATGCTAACTAAAACTATTAGGAGCTGACTTGACATTGTATTTATAAGTATTTTTCCTTAAATAGTAAGCAATATCACAAACTTAAACATGTTAACATGAGGTTAGGTGTGACTAAATTTTTTTCATATTCTTTCAACGTAGGTGTCCATCTTGGTCAGAAGATGAAACTATCTGTGCCCGAAATGTTAACAATGAAGTTCACTTCTTTGAAAACAACAATTTTAGTATGGAAAGATTTATGAAATAAGTTTATTATTTACTATAAATGTATACAATATTGTTGCCTTATATGGCATCATAGGGTTTTCCTAAATACTATTGATATATTAATAATTGCTGTTATATTAATTCGTTTGAATAACTCTTGTACATCTAAATGCTGAAGAAATTCTATAACAGATTTATTTTTATAAGTTTTTATTATCTAATAATTGCTATTAAGGCATTTGCATACCTCTTAGTTTAGTTACTATTGAAATTTTGTGATGGAAATTTTTAAAATGTCTTATTGTATGGAATTTCAAACATCACAGTAGGCACTTAGTCCCAGTAACTTTCAGCCCATTGCCAATCCTACCTTATCCACACATCTCTCCACCTAACATCTCTCTTACTGTGCTAAAGCAAATCCTAGATGTTGTATAATTTTACCTGTAACTATCTCAGTATGTATCTCTGAAGATGAGGGCTTTTTAATTGTTTAATAGCCACAATACCATTATCACAGATATAAAGTATCTGGTCAGTGTTCAAATTTCTGATAATTGCAAATGATACAGTTTTTTTGTTGTTGTTTGTTTAAAGCTTATTTATTTATTTAGAGAGTGAGAATGAGTGTGTGCAAGGAAGGGGTAGAGAGAGACGGAGAGAGAATCTTAGGTTTCTTTCTTTTTCTTTTTTTAGTTTTTAACTTATTTTTGAGAGAGAGAAAGAGAGAGAGTCCCAAGCAGGTGCTGTCAGTGCAGAGCCTAATGCAGGATTCAAACTCATAAACCGTGAGTTTATGACCTGAGCTGAAATCTGTAGTTGGATACTTAACCAACTAAGCCACCCAGGCAGCCCTCTTATAAGTTTCTTTTAAGCTACAGGTTCCCTTTCCATCTCTTCTGCCCCCAACTTGACATTTATTATATAAGAAACAAGGTTACTTGTCATATATTTTCTCATAGTTGAATTTTGCTATTGTATCCTGACCTATAGTTCAACATGTTCATCTGTCCTCTAAGTAGCTATTTGAATCTAGAACTGGTCAGCTTCAGATTCTTCTCTTTTCGAGGGATGAGGACAAGCCTGCCTTACATGCAGTAATTTAGTGGTTTTATGAAAAAGCACATAGCATTTTATTGTCTTTAATTTTGTAGGATTAGCTGATCCATTTTTTCGTGACTGGTTGCCCATTGGTAATTTTCCTCCCCTCTCTCCTCTCATTTGTTAAGTTGTACTACTTCTATAAAGAGAAATTCCCCCATCTCTTTGATTACCTAGTGGCAACCTTTATATAAGAAAGAGCACACTATGTTCTTATAATTAATCAGTTGGATTAGATGTATAATCTCATTACTTGCCCAAGGTCACCCAGCTACTAAGTGACTGGGTAGAAATTAAAATATAGGTCTGTGTTGTTCCCATTCCACATTTTCTCCATTGTGTTGCCTTACCTACGTGAGATTCCAATGAGCAGTATTACTGTATCACTACATTAATCTTTTATAACACATTCAGAATTTATCATCTTCCTAGTAGTTTTTCTCTTTCATCTAATACCATTTGCTTTTTTTTAGACACAATTGCAAATAAATTGCATTTGCAGAAAATTAATGATTTTGTGTTATCACCTGGACCCCAACCATACAAGGTAATTTCTATGTCTTTGTTCATGTGGCATTTTAGGAGATTAAACCTTTTCCTAGTTCTTAGTGACTATAAAAACATGTCCATCTTAGTTGATATGCCTCAGAAAATTAAGTGATGATGACATGTGTGTATTTCAGGTGGCTGTCTATGTCCCAGGAAGTAAGGGTGCACCTTCGTTTGTTAGATTGTATCAGTACCCCAAATTTGATGGACCTCATGCAGCCTTAGCTAATAAAAGTTTCTTTAAAGCTGATAAAGTTACAATGCTATGGAATAAAAAAGGTATGATAAATATATTTTATCTCATTTATCAAGTATTAATTGAGGTTTATAGTCCTTTATAGAGACAAAAGAGTATCAATGCTTATATAATGAAAACTTACATGTGCTCTATTAAATTAAAAAAATTTTTTCTTATCCACATTAGGTTAAATTGTGTTTTGAATCTAATGAAAGTTTTTCCGCTGTAGCCACTGCGGTGTTGGTGATAGCCAGCACAGATGTTGACAAGACCGGAGCGTCCTACTATGGGGAACAGACGCTGCACTACATTGCAGCGAACGGAGAAAGCGCGGTCGTGCAGTTACGTGAGTACTCCCACAGTCTTCTTGTGCTAAAACAACGGAGAACATACTGTGCCGTGAAGGTGATGCAATCTGAATTCTTGTTCAGGTGATAAAGCTCACATATTTTAATAACCTTTCAGGTAAACTTCCCCTCAATCAGCAAACTTAAAATCATCCCCAGACATACATTATTTTGACAGAATCCAATTAACTTAGTTATGCCAGCACTTTAGTGGGGAACTTGCCGAGTGAGGTAATTTCACCTTGGTAGCTCTTTGAGGACTTATTCAACTTATAATGACAGGGAGTGGGTCTTGTGAGTTTAGCACTGCCTTCAGAACTAAGTGTTAGGAATGTCACCATTTCATCTTTTGTTTTTATGAGCTAAATTAACTGTAGAATAAGACAGTTTTAAAGTTCTGGCAACTCCCTGGTTTTTCATTTTGAATTGAACATGTAGAAGTAGGATAAACTTGCTTACAAAAAACTGTGTATTTCCTCTGAAGTCAGAAAGGAAGCAAGGATGTCCTCTTTTCACTATAATTTAACATTCTGAAAGACCTCATCAGTGTAACAGATCAATAGAATAAATGTACACTTTTGTGTAAAAAATCTGTTTCTGAGAAAAAACAGAATCATCCCTGTACGTATAGATGAAGTCAGAGTATAAACAGCCACTTAAGAAACGTAAGAGAAGGAAAGGTAACGATACATACATAACATACATAACAACAAAAGGCAAGAAATCTAAGGACTAATGGGAAGAAAACTTTAAAACTTCTAAGGGACAAAATGTGACCTTTATAAGAAGAATTTTATAAAGATGTCATTTCTTTCCAAATTAACCTAAAAAGTAAAATGCCAGTAGGTTTTTTTAAACTAGGTAAACTGGTTCTAAAGGTGATTTTTTCCTAATCTCAAAAGTGAAAAGAGATTTTTCTAACAAGGCAGAACTAATAGGGGAAAAATGATTAATTTGAATATATAAAATATAGATTTCTACATTGGAGGAAGAAAATTCCGTAAATAAAGCAAAACCAACAAAAAATTGGGGAAAAATGTATTTAGATGGATAAGGGATAAGTATGAGAAAGGTGAATTTTGTTACTATATCAAGTAAATCAGTAAAAGACCAATAACTGGAGAAAAAAATGGGTATGGGACAGTAAAAAATAGTCCACAAAAGCAGAAATAAGATTGTGTAAGTATATTAAAAGGTGCTCAGTTTATAATAAAAGAATAGAAAGGAAGACAGTTTTTCTCTCAGCAGCTTGGCAAAGATAAAAGTATGAAATTATACAGTGTGAGTGAGAATGAGGAGAAAATCTGTACTCTCACACACTGCTGGGGCTCCTGGCTCACTCAGGCAGAGGAGTATGTGACTCTTGTTCTTGGGGTTGTGAGTTCAAGCCCCACATTTGGTGTAGAGATTACTAACAAATAAATAAACAAACTTAAAAAAACTGTTGATAATGTAAAATGGTACAACTTTTCTGAAGGGCATTCTGGTGGCACATTATCAAGTAAATGTATGCACCTTTGAGCATCCAGTTTCACTCCTAAAGGTGTGTTTGTGTACACTCACAGTTGAGAATATACAGGAATATAGTACCGCTGGAAAGCAGTGAGGCAGATCTCAGTGTGCTTATGTGGAAAAGTTTCAAGCTAGAGTACTAACTGAAACAACGAAGAACTATGTGTATGTGTATGGTTAAGAGAAATGCTTAATTTCAGCAAAACTACTCTGAAAGCATATACAAGGAATAGAAGGTTGCCTTTGTGTAGAGGGACTTATTTTGTGGTGTATCATTTTATATAATATGTATTTTTATTGCTGTGTGCCTACATTCCTCTTCTAATGAAAACTAGTAAGAGTAGGAATAATATATGTCTATGAGCCTCCATTGCCAAAATGTTTAAAACAAATTTAGATTCCCTAGAAGGCTCTTAAATAAATTTATGATTATACATCAATTCCCATAGTATATCATATAAAAATATTTTAATTGCAACATATGTTGAAACTGTTGAATTTTTTTTTTTTTTTTTTTACTGTTTGACATGTTTAGAGTATTATACAATTATAACTTGGCTAATAAATACTGTCTTTGTGTTATTCTTTATTGCTGATTTCAGTTTTATATTCTTTTTCTAGCAAAAAATGGCCCCATTTACGATGTCGTTTGGAATTCTAGTTCTACTGAGTTTTGTGCTGTTTATGGTTTTATGCCTGCCAAAGCGACGATTTTCAACTTGAAATGTGATCCCGTGTTTGACTTTGGAACTGGTCCTCGTAATGCAGCCTACTATAGCCCACATGGACATATATTAGTACTAGCTGGATTTGGAAATCTGAGGGGACAAATGGAAGTGTGGGATGTTAAAAACTACAAACTCATTTCTAAACCAGTGGCCTCTGATTCTACATATTTTGCTTGGTGCCCTGATGGTGAGCATATTTTAACAGCCACGTGTGCTCCCAGGTTACGTGTTAACAATGGGTACAAGATTTGGCATTATACTGGCTCTGTCTTGCACAAGCATGATGTGCCATCAAATGCAGAATTATGGCAGGTTTCTTGGCAGCCATTTTTAGATGGAACATTTCCAGCAAAAACAATAACTTACCAAGCAGTTCCAAGTGACGTACCCAGTGAAGAACCTAAAGTGGCAACAGCTTATAGACCTCCGGCTTTAAGAAATAAACCAATCACCAATTCCAAACTAGTAAGTGAAGTTTTGCTACTTTGGTAGGAAAAGGGTGTGGAGTCCTCAAGACCTTTTTCTCATGTTCTCGTGTTACTTAGCACCTGATTAGAATATAAACTGTAGAAATCATGGAGGATCTACTGCTGAAGATGGTGAATAGCTGACATTGTTAGGTTAACAGAGTAGCCCATTTAAAACCGTTCACATTTTACATTTGTGAGAAAGATAATGGAGTATGACATACTGGCTTTGTAGAGATCGTGAGCTCAAATTCACATGCCTGTCAGGCTAGCCTGGTAATGTAAGGCTTTGGTGGCTGGGAGAGAATGGTGAAAGGGAGAGATCATGCCCTCTTTAAAGGCCATAGCAACTGCACAGCAGTAGCTGATTGTTTCCACAGGGGATTTAGGCTCGGTTTGCCAAAATGTTTGATTTTTCAAGACAAAACAAATCTGGAGGCTTGTATAAAATTTCTCAATTTTTAAAACACTGTTGGTCAAACAAAACATTTCTTTTCCTTGGGCTGTCATTTCCCATCTGTATTGTAAAGTTATGACTAAAGCATTGGTCAGATTCCGGTCTGCTTTAAAATGTTAGCATTTCAGAGCTCAGGGGAAACATTTATTAATGATCCGGTTCTCTGTGAACATGTTAAGAAATAAAGTTGTTCTGTAAGAATGAACAATAATATTATTGGTATTATAAAGGTGACCATACAGTAGGTGTAAACTGGTCCAAGTAAACGAGAATATTTAGCCACGTAATTATTAGCCACTCAGGGAAGTAGACACTTTTTCAAAGGATGAATATTCCTTTGCCTCCCTTGTACCACTCTTAACCCTCAAAAACAAAAACAGAAGAATAATCCTTCCTCCTTCACAAAAGCTAGCAGTGGTCTGTAATGACCTCATTGATATGTTCTGTTTAAACATTTTTGTTGTATCATTTACTAAAAACATAAAAACTTATTAACAAATTAAGCCCCGTTTATATTTATATGTAGATTAAAAAGGAAAGGGTATAGTAGCCTTTGCATTTGTCTTATCTCTATATTGAAATTTTCCTTTGCTAAGAGAAAAACAGAAGTAACCCCAGCATATCTGGCTTTCTAAAGATATCTTACAAGATAGCACAGGAGGAATAAATTCTGAATCACTGTGTATTTTTATTCTCTGATCCATAAAACTCACTTGTTTTGATAGAGGGAGGAAGAGAAAGATATACTTTTGAAAGTAGTGCTAAAACTTGGTATGAACATTTAAAACCAAAATTGTTTTTACCATTTAAGGTTTCCACTAAAGTTTTGCTTTTGTGTGTAACATGATGATTATGTGATTTTATCAAATCATTTTAGTTGACAAAACCACAGGCCCAATGTTTGTATCGAATTCTAGAAATGAGCTAAATGGCAAAAAAAAAAAAAAAAAAAAANACATTCTAGTAAATAACTTCACAAAGGAGGAGGGTTATCTATCACAAAGGAGAAAAAAAAAGAAGGGATGCTCTCCCTGAAGAAAAAAACTTTTTTTATAAATAAAAATTCACATGTAAATTGTACTTAATTTCGTGGCTTCCAGAAACACCCTTCAGTATTGTAATATATTCATCAAAACAGTCCCGTTATAATTGACATAAATGAAAAAAACTATGTTAATACGGATGAAATTGTGTACGGTAGGCGCAGTACTAATGCCAGAAAAGTTCATGATCCACAGTAGCTGTGTGGATTTTTTTATTTTCTTGTCTCAAATGAAAGCCTGTCTGTGGCTATGTTCTGTTCATCATGTGCGAGAGCCATGTAACTTTTCCTTTCTTACATCATTTGTAATTGCATTGTCATTTCTCTGGAGTTCTCATGAATAGAAACTTTTTTATCCAAAGCAAGCTACTGTAGAGGTGCCCACTATTGAAAGAATTTTGATGTATAAAACAAATATTCAGCAAACACTGCCATGTCCTGACTAACACTGTGTGCTGTGTAGATAAAAAAGTGAAAGAGACATGCCATCGACTTTGTTCTACAAGTGCGGGCTCTCATGTTCAGCTGCTTCAGTGGAGCAAGTACACACACAGCGTTCATGACCCGACACAGTTCATGCAGCTGAGATGAAGCACGGCTCGGTTTCTTATTTATTCCTCTGTAATCTTAAATGTTTGACCCTGCCCATTTCCTTATAGCACTTTTAAGTACAACATGGATCTGAGAGCTAGTACTTCAGAAACACCATGGAGATCTGGTTCTTTTGATGTGCTGAGCGTGCAGAGTCCAAGAGCTGGTTACCACTTAGATAACAGCAGTTTGGAGGGAAATCACTGAGTAGATGAAGCTGATAGGAAGTTGTAGTGCTATCACGTATACTGTATGCTGCCTGAAGCAACTCCAGAGATAACGCAGACCTCTATGTGTGTATTCTTTTATTGAAATATAACTGACATGTAAAATTGTAAGATATTTAAAGCATCTATCATGGTATTTGATAATATGTATACATTGTGAAAGGATTCCTCCCATCTAGTTAATTAATGAATCTTTCACCTCGCTGGGTGGTGTGTGTATGTGGGGAGAACGTTTGAGTTTCCACAAATTTCAATTATATAATACAGTGACGCTTATCAACCATAGCCATTTTTTTTTATACTAGAACCTCCTGGATCCTGTCTTTAATTCACTCTCTTTCTGTTGTAGAATATAGTTGATGGATGGTTATATAAATATCTCATGATGGAAATGATGGTCTGTTTTTAGTCTGACAGGTCATTTAATTTTGTGTATGCCTCTTCATTATGACAATTCTGGATTTATAAGTATGCGGTTAGTCACCCCCTTCTTACTTGGTTTATTTTCTTCTGGTCTGTTAGTATTTCAATTTGCTTTTATTTTTAATCTTCCAGTCTCTGATTTTGCATGTAAAGACCTAGCAAGTAATTCTTTGTGCAGAGAAAACAAATGAGGCAACTAGGTTTCTGTTGGCAGTAGTTGGATCCCAAAAGACTCTGGAAGAAGCTACCATTAGTATCTACTTTAAGAAGAATCATGTGTCATAGCGGTACCAAGAAAAGTTACATTGTTTAAACAGAACCAAGGTGAATTTTGCCAGCTCTTGTCTAAATGAAAGACACCATATATCAGCTTAGTGGGAAGATCCTTATTAAATCCATCCTGATGGTTGGAGTGTCCCTATTACTAATAAGAGTTTTGAAATATTCTTTGCCAGTGGTCATAAAACACACCTAATAAAATAAGTTTATTCCACACTAGCAAAATTATATGATTTGTGATACATGTTTTTAAAAACACAGACTGCATTTCACAATCGTTTATTTTACATTTTCCACAGCATGAGGAGGAACCACCTCAGAATATGAAACCACAAGCAGGAAATGATAAGCCATTATCAAAAACAGCCCTTAAAAATCAAAGAAAGCATGAGGCTAAGAAAGCTGCAAAACAGGTATTTGGCGCACTAATCTTTTCAAAACAAAACAAAGGAAACCAGTTAAATTAGCTTAGTTTAAGCATCAAAGTTTAAAGATTATAGTCCTAAAGACTTGACTGGTATGTTATAAAATGTAGTTGGCATTAGATATAAATAGCCAGAGTGTCTTTCTTCTGTGTGTGTCTGAATTTCTGAGTAGTTCTATAATATATAATGAGGAAGTAAGGAAACGACCTGACCTTAAAACCCGAAACCCTAATGGAATCGTGTAGTATGTTACTTGCTGTAGACCTTTCTGGTGGATCCTGTGTGAAGTGGTATAGTTTGCTCTCTGAAAGCATACATCTGTTAAGAGGGATCAGAAATGACATGATAAAAAGCCATTTTGCTCCTCAGTATTACATTACCATAGGAAATTATTCAGCTGGGAATCTAAACACCAGAAGTAGCCAAAATGGTGGAATTGTTCTAAAATAATTTGTTATATGATTTTCTAGTTGCAAAACCACACCAGTGTAACAATTCACAGATAATGATTGTGTATGGCTTATGGGGATGGTGAGATCAGCTAGGCTAGGAGTATCTGGTTTGAGAAGTCATGGTGATCACAGTTTTGAGATTCAGACAATGCAGTCTTGCTGGTAGTGCTTGAATTTTGACAACTCTAGGTTGCTTATGTGTTTTGGTAGGCAATTACTATTTTAAGATATAGAATTTCATTATACATCTATATTCTGCTAAAATCCGAACTTTACTTGGGTGGCTCAGTCAGTAAAGCATCCTACTTTGGCTCAGGTCATCTCAAGGTTTGTGCGTTTGAGCCTCGCATCGGGTTCTGTGCTGACAGTTCAGAATTCCGATTCTGTGTCCCTCTCGCCCTTCCTCTCCCTTACTCATGCTCTGTCTCAAGAATAAATAAAACATTAAAAAAATGTTTAAATAAAATCTGAGCTTCAAAAATATCAGCGTGCTCTGTTGTAGTTAATATATTTCATCTCCAGAAATATCTTTTTTTAATATAACTTTTAAGTTCATTTATTTTGAGAGAGAGCGAGAGGGACTGAGTGTGCATGCACATGAGCACGGGATGGGAGACGGGGGCAGGAGGAACAGAGGGAGAAAGAGAATTCCAAGCAGATTCCTCACTGTTAGTGTAGAGCCCAACACGGGTCTAGAATTATTACGCTACTTTAAATTTTAGATCTAGCAAAGTATTATCTATGACAATTACATGGTAAAAACCTTTTGGGTGTCTTCCTTATACTGTAATATATCTTTTAAGCTGCATTGTATCTTTCTGCTACAGGACAGTGTGGCATATTTCATGAGACTTTCAATTCAGATCAGTGACATAAAATGTGATCTGAAAGATAGAATCACATTTTTGTTTTTGCATTTTATATACCATGGCTGCGTTGGTTGAAGTACTTTAATGTTTTGATTTTAGAAAATTGAATTTTTGAAAATATTTCTTGCAGGAAGCAAGGAATGAGAAGAGTCCAGATTTGGCACCAACTCCTGCCCCACAGAGCACACCACGAAATACTATCTCACAGTCAACTTCTGGAGACCCTGAAGTAGACAAAAAAATCAAGAACCTAAAGAAAGTAAGAGACTTAAATAAGAGCAGATGTGCTTATTGAAAGAAATACATGAAAATATATAAAGATAGGCATCTAAGAAATTTGTAGCAGCTCTGATTATTGCTTTCTCATGATGAAATACTATAATTTAGGAAGGGCACTGATTTTAGTTCTATTCATAGTCATTTTATTGATTTTTGGAGCAGTAAGAAAGGAACTTTGTACAGAAATATGCTGAACTGTTTTATACTCAGTATTTCATTAGATATTTATTTAAAGATGAAGAAACAGAGGGGAAAAAAAGTTAATTAATGTGCCAAATTGCAACCAGTTTGTGGTGATGGCCCTGGTATAAAATCAGGTTTCAGGAGCCTGCCCAGGCAGCATTATGAAGTGTCTCTTTTTTTTTTTTTTTTTTTAACATTTATTTATTTTTGAGAGAGAGAGAGCAGGGGAGAAACAGGGAGACAGGGAGACACAGAATCTGAAACAGGCTCCAGGCTCCCAGCTGTCAACACAGAGCCTGATGTGGGGCTCGAACTCACAAGGATGAGATTATGACCTTAGTCACAGTCAGACGCTTAGCCGACTGAGCCACCCAGGCGCCCCTGAAGTGTCTCTTAAAGCCACAGACATGGGCCAGGTACACTGAAGTGCTAGAAAAAACAGTGAAGTTGGTGATATATTTACATACATATACATGTACATGTATACATACATGTACATATATAATACCGTGAATACTTGAAAGTATATAATACATAATACTTGAAAGCTTGAAAATTAGCCAAAGCCCATGTTCTTAATTAACATGTTTAATTTTACATCTAAGTTTAAAAAAGAGTCTATCTTAGCATTTTAACAAACCATCCTTGATCCAAAGGTAATAGTTGATTCTCTTTATGCAGTTTTCTCATTCATGTGATTGAGTTGATACTAAAAAATTTTGCATTCTGAAATTATTCTTCCTTCTTCTTGACTCATAATATATTTGATGTTTGCAGAAACTGAAAGCAATCGAACAACTGAAAGAACAAGCAGCAGCTGGAAAACAGCTAGAAAAAAATCAGGTCATTTTTACATGTTTCATTTGTACGTGTGTGACTACCACTCTTCCCTTTTTATTATACACAATCATTTAATCAAGTAAGAGCTCATAAGTTTAAACAAAAACCATGTATTTGGTAAAATGCTTTTACACTTAAACAGCGAAGCACAGGGGAAGACATGATGTAGATCATGGTAAATGAGAGAATCACAATTTCTGGGAAACATAGTAAGGCCATTGCTGCTAAGAATAAAGGCAGTTTATTATCATAGATAAACATAAGATTCATTTCCTTCCTAAGTCTCAGTAGCACTGCCCTGTTTACTGCTTTCTCACCTTCTGAGGGAAGCCCAAAGATAGAATGGAAAATTTATTGGACCCTCAGATTTACAATAAGGCAGCATTTGTGCTTTGCCCACTTGATTCATACCAAGTAACAAAGCTTGTTACTCTATATTTTTAAATCTGTATTTACCAGTGGAGCTGTTAAAATGTCAGAAATATACTTTTTTATAAATTTTTTCTGCTTTGCTGTTTTGGTTATAGATCCAATAATTACTTTATTTCATTTCCTACTTAATAACTTTGTTGTTTGAAACTTTTCTAGTTGGAGAAAATTCAGAAAGAGAAAACCCTTCTCCAGGAGCTGGAAGATTTGGAATTGGGTATTTAAAGATTCACAGAAAGCCAATTGTTACCAGAAATCAGTGCAAACACATTTTCTGTTAAACCAGTTGGTGTACATGAAATACCCACATGCCCACATTTAATCTTCATCTATAATTTTAACCATTTACCCAAGATTCTGCGTACGTGTAAAATTATGTAATAATGTCTATTAATTTTTACATCCTACATCCTATACCATGTCAACAATGATATAGAAAAGAAACACATGAATTTCTTTCGTAAGTCTGACAGATTGAAAGACAATGTCATTGCTCTTTTTAGTAGAAAATAGTATTTACCATATATGTGAATAAAAACATTTTAAATTTAATCATTGTTGACTTTGTTATAAGTTGCTAAGTTAACAGATCCTTAATTAATTTACAAGACAAGTTCAGGAAATTTTTCCTTTGAATATATAATATGGCTTTTTTTTTAATCCTAAAATATTCTTATATTGTCCAAACTTGAAAGAAAAGCCTTAAAAATCAGATTTTACTAAATATATTAAATTGATTATATTGTTTATAGTATTTGGAATCATTTTTCTGGCTATTTCTAAAGTAAATACAGACTTTAAAAATGGAAAATAGTAAAACATTTTATTTTGGTATTTCAAATAATAAATTTAGTGATTTAAGGATGAGGTAAATATTTTTCAAACATGAACTATGATTATTTTGGTATAGTCAAGTCTTGATTGTTTTGATTGTTTATTCATATGATGAATAAAAAAGATGTAATGATAATGCCAGACACTCACCTATCAAAACCATTTTATATTTGGTTTTAGAGTATTACAATTAATTTTTTTTCAGGTTAACATTTGAAATTACTTTTCTTTTTTTAAGCTTGATTATTTTAAGTAGTCACTACACCCGACATGGGGCCAGATTCACAACCCCCAAGATCAAGAGATTCACACTCTTCCACTGAGCCAGCCAGGCACCCCAACATTTGAAATTACTTTTCATTTACATTGATAACAGGTTTTCCAGAGGTAATATTTAAACTGATAGGTCAGAGAAATAGAAACACCTTGAGAAACCAAAACAGAGAACTGAGTTTACTGACACCCCAGAGCTTCTAATGAGATTTGGTGAAGACCTAATTCATTAAAGTTTGAGTGGTATTTTAAATGTTTTGTGTGGAGAGAGAGAGAGTGTGTGTGTGAATGTGAGTGTAAACGGACACGCAGATAATTGCTTTCAACATTAACTAATTAATTTCTGATAATAAAAACTTAAGCAGATAGATTGCTTTTACAATGTATTACCTTAAAAATTGTTTTTCTAATAAAATATTAAGTAATGCATCCTGAGACACTGTAATGTTTTTTGGCCTGGCAGTCTATTTTCAAAAACTTAATTACCCATGCATACCACAATTTACAGTAAACATTAATTATCTTTAAAATGTTTACCTCAGAGGTAGTATCATTGATTTTTGTTTTAGTCAGATGCTTTCACATTGTTCCAGGCTAACTGTTCTACCAAAACTCTTAGCCTCATTTTTTGGAATTGTCTTTATTTCTGTAGTCATTTAATCCATTTAACTTTTTTCAAGGAAATGTTTCATTTCTGAGCACACATCAGTGTAAAAATCACTAATATCTTCTTTTTTTAATGTCTTTTTTTTTTTTTATTTTGAGAGACAGAGACAGATAACGAGCAGGGGAGGGGCAGAGAGAGAGAGGAAGACACAGAATCTGAAGCTGGCTCCAGGCCCTGAGTTGTCAGCATAGAGTCCGACGCGGGGCTTGAACCCATGGACTATGAGATCATGACGTGAGCCGAAGTTGGATGCCTAAACGACTGAGCCACCCAGGCGCCCCACTAATATGTTCTTTGTCTACACATTTTGTTTGATTTTTAGTTTAAACATTATCCTCTGGGAATAAGAGTAGGGTGATAGGGAAAAAAAAGGGTAAGGTGATAAATGGCTGTTTGAAAATGAAATTTTAAATACATGGCTATATTCATTATAAAGTAAAATCTATAAATCCTGATTCTCATAAAAATCTCCCTTGTTCAGAGTATCTCAAAAATGCATTTGGCGTTTACCATAACCATCTATGAAGAGCATTATAATCTTTTTTATTAATTTTTTCAATGTTTATTTATTATTGAGACAGAGCATGAGCATGGGAGGGTCAGAGAGAGGGGGAGACACAGAATCCAAAGCAGACTCCAGGCTCTAAGCTGTCAGCACAGAGCCCAATGCAGGGCTCGAACTCACAAACCCCGAGATCATGACCTGAGTTGAAGTCACACACTCAACTGAGTGACACTCAACTGAGCCGCCCAGGTGCCCTGAAGAGCATTATAATCTTGAGTGGAGGCACTTCATTTGATACAAAGGCTCTTCTTATCTTTTCATGAGTTAAGCAAGCTTCCCAGTGAGGGAAGAGAAAAAGAGCAAAACCCAACTCTTATCACTTGAGGAAAAGGAATCCTTTTCTCAGAAAAGAAAAAAAGATAATCTGTGTCAAAACATGCAATACATGTTGCCAAAAAAGTAGTACTGTATGCTGTCAAACTATTTTTTTCCATGTGTACATTTAAAAATATGTAAGCTTACTAGGAAAAGTCTGGCGTAAACTGAGGACATAGACTATTAGAATGGAGGGTGGTCAAAAGGAATGTTAGCCTTATTTGCTATACTTAGTTTTTTATATAAAGGAGACTATGGTTTTGTATAGTTAAAAAATCATAATCAACTGAGACTAGACTTCAGAATAAGAAATTGTCTTGCAGTTCAATTTGTGACTACCATACACCTTTCATTTCTCAGATGTGGACTCAGTGTTATGGAGACTGAGTGAAATTCATGTAATCTTTGGTAGCATGACATCTCATTTCTGAGGCAGCATGAAAGGGAAGTAACTGTCTGCAACAATGAGTGATGTTTAGGACAGTGAAAAATTTTAGAATGCAGCACCATGCAACAGAAAATGATGGTGTAGGCCACGGCTTTGCAACTATAGCCTGTGGGCTAAATCCCATGCAGCATGGTGTAGTCTGTGCATTTTTAAAGGGTTGAAAAATCAAAAGATGATTTGGTGACATGTGAGAATTATATGAAATTCAGATTTGTGTATGTATCCTTAGAGTTTTACCGGAATACAGCCATATCTGCTTTCATGCTACAACTGCAGTTAAGTAGTCTGAATGGACTGTGTGGCTCGCAGAGTCTAAAACATTTCTTCTCTGGCCATTTCCAAAAAAGTTTGCTAACTTCCATTTTACAAGAATACAAAATAACATGAAAATAATCATAGTGCAGTAAACCGTTATTTTGCTTCATATAGTTTCCGCTGTGTAAATTCTCAGCAGTGGAATTTCTGGGTCACATCATATTTAAAATTTTAAATGCCCTCCTATTGTCTTTTTCTTCACCAGTCTCACCTCTTTTGTTTTTTTTTAGTCAATCTCTGTTCATATTGGGCATTGCTTTCACTCTGAGACCATTGTTTTTAATTAATGAAAATATGATCAAGTTACTTGAGTATCATGAATGATTGCAAATTGGCATCTTAACACCTAATTTTTTTTTTAATAACACAATGGGCCAGATTGATTTTCATGAGGAATGAACCTTTTAAACCTTTATTATTCATTGGGTTTTTTTGTTTGTTTGTTTTTTTAATTTCTGAGAGAGAGAGACCACGTGAGCAGGGGAGAATCAGAGAGAGAGGGAGATACAGAATCTGAAACAGGCTCCAGGCCCTGAGCTGGCTGTCAGCACAGAGCCTGATGCGGGGCTCGAACTCACGAACCATGAGATCGTGACCTGAGCCAAAGTCGGATGCTTAACTGACTGAGCCACCCAGGCAACCCTAAACCTTTATTATTCAAAAGGTTAATGAAAAGAGTTCATGGGCCACCAATCTGTTCCAGATAAACTGTAATATTGCTTTTCTAAACTAAATACTTCCTGAATGTGTACACCCTTGGCAAGCAAAAGTTAATATGCATAAATCCAAAAGAACTTTTATTTCAGAAGGTCTGAAATGTGAAAAAAGTAGGATGCTGAGTTTTCCCAAAGTAAATTGTAAGGTAAACATTTTAATCTTGGTCCTTTAGCCATCTAGATACCTAAACATCCATTGACAGCCATAGTCCTGCTGAGATGGTGTGACTCCTGGGTGGCATGAGTGGTCAGCCACAGGCACTGGCAACATTACCAGTCTACAGGGACAGCCTGACCACGTTAGGGCCAGTAAGGTGAGGTGTCAGGCATGGGGACGCTGCTGCAGTCCTGGGGACCTGTTTGTTCTGAAGGCTTCTTAACGCAGAGCGGACTGCCTACTCGCTGCCTACTCGAGTTAGCTGCTCACTTTGCTGTCTCACAGTGCACTCCTTCCCTCTCTATTGCTCCTCCTGGTTCCTGGAACCTCTCTGGGGCTTGAACACCTCCTATCTTTACTTCACCTTTTTCTTGGTATGTTGTGGAGATAGTAGGTAAGCCAAATAGTATTATTTCCGTTTTCTAGAGTTTATATTTTAAGTGCATTTGAAAACTCGTTTTAGCTACAACAATTCCTGGTATGGCCACTAGAGGGACCCCCAAATCAGCACTGTATGGAAATTAAAGAAGTAGAAATTTAACAACATAATCTGGAAAATAGGTTCACTCACTTAAAAGTTGCCAATCTTATAGGGTGGTTTGACAGAGAAAAAGATATGCTAGAGATGCACAGAGGGAGAAGGAAAATGGAGCAGTGACGGAAAGACATTGGAATTGGATCAGAGCCATAACACCCAAGAAACCTCTCGGTTCTTTATTTGAGCTGAGGACGGATGGAGAGATGGTGAGCACACTGGGAAGAGGAAGCAAGTACTGTGTAACCCCGAAATAGCTGCAAAGCAAGCACTATGTGACTTGGGGATACCTTCAGAAATCTCTCAGGAATTTAGTTCCTTTTCAAAGAAAAGGGAGCTGTATTTTTAGAGTCCTGAAGGATTTAGCCAAGCAGAGCTGCATACATTTTACACACTCAAGCAAAATTACTTCTAGGCACAGTTTTGTTTCCTTTTCTATGTTAAATTGAAGCTAAACAGGCCAAATCCTAGAATTGTGACATCACCAGAGAGAATCTTTTATGATGCCCAGCCTGTTTTGTTTTTGTATCCTAACCCCACCCCAATAGACATCTGGCACCCACTTAGTGGACCTGAAGTTCCTGGCTTGTGCTTCCTCCCCTAAGCCACTAACCATATAATGGAGACAATCCACACACATTTTTTTTATTAAAATAATATGTATGGGTTTTAAACACTGGCAAAGAAAGACTTTTTCAAGGAATTGAAATAGAGTTTGGTAATATTGATATTGTGGAAGAAGTGATACGCCTTGGGCATAGAAGTAATGGGCCCCAGTGCAAAATAAAAATGTGGAGTTCCTCTTTCAAAAATAAGAATTACGAGACCATGACATCCAAGTGTTAAGCCAAGTGTAGTCCGTCCAGTTTTTTTTTTTTTTTTTTTGAAGTAAAGTTCTGCCCCCAACGTGGGATGATCTCACAACCCCAAGAGCATGTGTCTCTACCTACTGAGCCAGCCAGGTGCCCCATGTACAGGCCCTTCTAAGTACGGAGTCCTGTGAAATGAACTCATTCATGAAACCAGGCTTGCAGAGAAGCTACTGGAATTCCAATTCCATCTGATCTGAAAAATCTCTGTTTACAGACTTCCTCCTGCTTCCCAGAGGAGGAAGGGGTAGTGTCTGACCTCTAGCAAGACTGCTATGGTATTTGGATTGACAGCTATTGAAGAAAGGAAGATTTTTTTGAAACATATTTTAGAGCAGTTTTAGGTTCACAGCAAAATTGAGCCGAAGGTACAAGGATTACCACATTTCCCCTGCCCCCACACATGCATAGCCTCCCCCACTGTTAACATCCCCTACCAGAATGGTATACTTGTTACAATTGATGAATAGGTTGACAGGTGATCACCCAAAGTCCACAGTTGACATGGAGTTTCACTCTCGGTGGTGTACATTCTATGGGTTTGGACACATGTATAATGACATGTCTCCATCATTATAGTATCATTCAGAATTTCACTGTCCTAAAGGTCTGTGCTCTGCCTATTCATCTCTCCACTCCCACCCCTGACAATTGCTGATCTTACTGTCTCCATACTTTCGCCTTTTCCAGAATGCCATGTATTAGAATCATACAGTATGCAGCCTTTTCAGATTGGCTTCGTTCCCTCAGTAATATGTACTGAAGTTTCCTCCATGTCCTTCATGGCTTGATAGTGCTGAATAATATTCAGCTGTCCGGATGTACCACAGTTTATTTATCCATTCACCTCCTGGAGGACGTTTTGGTTATCTCCAAGCTTTAGCAATTGTGAATAAAGTTGCTATAAACATTAGTATGCAGGTTTTTGTGTGGACCTAAGTTTTATCCTAGGTCTCTTGCTATCACCCCTTCTTGGTACTGAGGTCCGGCCTTGATTATGAACTTGCTGGCCTGAACAGCTTGCCAGCGAGGGTTACTCCATCCGTCTAATGGCTTCCCAGACACTGATAGTCTATTATCTGAACTTCCGTGTAATGTTTGCCTATACTTCTTTATTTTTTTAATGTTTATTTAATATTTGTCTATTTTTTTAATGTTTTATTTATTTTGCATGCTTATGTGAGTCGGGGAAGGGCAGATAGAGAGGGAGAGAGAGAGTCCCAAGCAGGCTCTGCACCATCAGTGCCAGAGCCCAAAGCAGGGCTCAAACCAGCAAACCGTGAAATCATGACTGAGTCAAAGTCAAGAGTCAGAAGGTTAACTGACTCAGCCACCCAGGCAGCCCTGCCTATATTTCTATGTTTAAGACTTGAGGATGGGAGTGACAGCAGTTAGAAAATCTAAGCCAGGCTTAAGGAAAGAAAGCAGATTTTATCGCTCTCAGAGTTCTTGGTTTGCAAGCAAGAGAAATGGACTCTAACTTAACGGGGAAGTAAATAGTGGCAAAGTATGTAATAACACAGATTCAAGTGAAAAAACAGAATGAGGCCCTGGAGGTGAGAGGAACTCAAGTAGTTTGGGGTCTAGAACTGTCCTCAGGGTTCTTTTATCAGAATTAACCAGCTTCAGTTGCTTTTGGCTTTGGACATTGGCACACCACTGGCTGGGAAAACTTCGGGGCATCACAATTGACAAGACTGTGTGCAGTGGGGTCAAGCTAGTCCCCTGAAGAGAAACTGAAGTACTTTTCCGAGAAGAAGAGTCAATGTTGGGGAGCATTTCAACAATATATCCACTTTATTAATATTACAAAGAAGCCCTCACAAGATAACTTGATGATCAATTAAATTTTGTTCAGGGTCTTTTCTTACTTACCTTTGATCTTCAAATGGATACATTTGCTCCAAATACTGTTTCTCCATACAAACTATGTTCTCTAGCTGATGTCTTTCTTTTTTTAAGTTTATTCATTTATTTTGAGAGACACAGAGACAGTGTGGTTGGGGGAGGGCTAGGGAGAGAGGGGGAGATAGAGAATCCCAAGCAGGCTCCGTGCTGTCAGTGCAGAACCTGATGTGGGGCACAAACTCACTAAACTGAGATCATGACCTGAGCCGAAACCAAGGTTCGGATGCTTAACTAACTGAGCCACCCAGGCACCCCCTCTAGCTAATGTTTCTAAGTTCAGTTTTAGCTGGTTATATTAATTTACCTTGCATCTAATGCTTTTAATTGAGATCTCAAGAATTTGATGTATTAACCATATTTGGATACCCTTTCATAATTTGGCTACCACATGCATTTCAATGATTCCCAAATACGTATGTGCACATTCTCTCTAGTCCCGTGTTACCAGTTTTCTCCAGCATGATTTTACTTGGATATCCAGTCAAAAGTTGAAATTTAACATGTTGACAATCAAATTCTTTTACTGCTTGCCAATTTCCCCATTACCATTCATTGCCATAAAAATTCAAGTAACTTACATACTCAGAACAGTTTTCTGGTTCTCTGAGGAACTGAAGACATAGAAGACCCCACTTTGAATCAAGAGACCTCAAGTCTAATGTGCTAGACGTGGCTTCATGGTGGAATTCCCTGAAGAATATACGGAAATATACGGAATGCTCAGGTCCCATCCTAGACCAACTAAACCAGAAGAGCACCTGAGGGGCATCTGTGTGGCTCAATTGGTTAAGCACCTGACCCTTGATTTGGGCTCAAATCATGATCTCAGTTTGTGAGATCCAGCCACTGCACTGACAGTGTAGAGCCTGCTTGGGATTGTCTCTCTCCCCCTCTCTCTCTGAAAATAAACAAACATAATAAGAAAGAAAGAAAAGCACTTGAGATAGAAATGTAATTCTTTTTTTTTTTAATTTTTTAATGTTTTATTTATTTCTAGGAGAGAGAGAGAGACAGCGTGAGCAGGGCAGGGTCAGAGAGAGAGGGAGTCACAGACTCTGAAACAGGCACCAGGCTCTGAGCTGGCAGTCAGCACAGAGTCTGATGCGGGGTTCGAACCCACGAACCGCAAGATCATGACCTAAGCGAAAGTCGGACGCTTAAGTGACTAAGCCACCCAGGCGCCCCGAAATGTAATTCTTGAATCTTCACTGTCTCAGCATGGGCTGCTGTAACAACACAGCATAGACTGGTAAACAGCTGATATTTATTTCTCAGAGTTGTGGAGGCTGGGAAGTCCAAGATCAAGGTGCCAGCAGACTTGGTTCTTGGTGAGGACTCTCTTCTGGACTAGTGGACAGCAGCCATCTGACTGAGTGCTCACATGACCCCTTTTTTGTGTGCAGTTGGGGGTCCCACTCTCATGACCAAAGCTAAACCTAGTTACCTCGCAAAGGCTCCACCTTCAAATGCCATTATGTTGGGGGTTAGGGCTTCCATATATAAATTTGAGAAGGAACACCGAACATTCGATCCATAATATTTACTCTCTAGACTACTCATTGGCAATCAATCACCAAATAAGTCAATATTTCCTCTGAAAAGAAATCTCTTCCTTTTTCTTGACATTTATCATTTCTTTTTTTTTTTTTTAATGTTTTATTTATTTCTGAGAGAGAGAGAGAGAGAGACCAAGAGAGCAGGGGAGGGTCAGAGGGAGACACAGAATCTGAAGCAGGCTCCAGGCTCTGAGCTAGCTGTCAGCAAAGAACCCGACATGGGGCTCGAACCCACGAACTGTGAGATCATGACCTCAGCCAAAGTCGGACGCTCAACCAACTGAGCCAATCAGGTGTGCCCCACATTTATCATTTCTTATTCAAAAGCCCTTCCTATTTCAGAGAAACAATAATAATTATCACTACCTGAGGAACCAGGCTACAGTTTTTACACATATTGTTGCATTTGCTCTAATCCTTATTAAAACTGTAGGGAAACTCCCAGCCAAAGAGCTAGCAAGAGAGAGGGGAATCAGGCTTCAAAAACAGTGATGACCATCACCTTTATGCTCTACTTTTTCCATCCTTTCTTTTTTCCAATCCATCTTGTATAAATCCCCCAACTGATGTTCCCCAGAAACCTGAAGCACTTTTCTACTCTGCTGAAGAATCTGTAGTAGCTATGACTGCTGAATTTGCTCTCTGCTTTTCAGTGTGGCTCTCAACACATCAATCCTCAGATCTTTCCTCATACTGCTAATTGTATTAATTGTATTCTCCAAGCGAACTCCCTCAGGTCAGCTATGCTGAACTTTTTCATGGATGTAGGCTACTTGTTTATAGTAGAAGATTAAGAAAATTCATAACCTGAACTACCAGCCTCTGAGAATAAATGGAGTACAGTATTAATACCAACTCATATATTACTGACTCATTGGTCCTACATGCAGATCCATTTAATGATTGCCTCCCACTCCAAGTATGGCCTGGTGGTGTCTGACTTCTTTGGTAAATGAATTGCCATTTCCCTCACTCACACCACAAGTGTTCTAATGAATGTGGCCTCTGCTCTGCTGGACACCACGCCCTCTGCTGGCACATCTAGGCTACTCCACTGGACACTGGAGGGTCTGTCAATATCTGGGCACACTTAACATATCACAACCCTGATAGGCCAAAGCCCTTAAGGTGTCATAGTTTGTGTCTCTGGATCAAAGATGGAGAATGTCTCTCTTCTTTGCAGTATATTCTTTTGTTGGAGGAAGGTTGTTGAAAGCTGTGCCTCTGGAGTTCCAATGTTGTGCCTTATTTTTAGATTCTTATACCTGTCAATTTTTTGAGTCTAGTTGAGTTGGGAAGAGGAGGCAACCTGAGTGCCAGTCACTATGCTCGGGTTGGAATCATCATTTCTCCAGAGCTCCCTGCTCTGTTGCTGACTGGGCTCTTGTTCTTTGGCCTGTTCTCTTAGAATGCACGTTTCCCAGAACCATTCATTCCATGTTCCCCCAACTTCCACCCAGGTATATATCTGTCTGTCTGCCCACCACACCCCACACATCTGAGCTGGAAACCTTCTAGGCTTAATGAAAATCCCCGCTTACCTAATTGGCATATCTTTTTTTTTTTTTAAGTTTTATTTTTATTTCGGTAAATCTCTATACCCAATATGGAGCTCAAACTCAAAGCCCTGAGATCAAGAGTCACATGCTCTTCTGACTGAATCAGACAGGTGCCTCTACTTTTGCACATCTTATTGGTCCCACTTGAAATATTTTCTTACCCAATAATGATCTTCGTTAAGACCAAGAGCCCAACAAGTCTAATTATTCCTTGTGCCCTGGTTGTGCACTATGCCTGGTGGTTTACAGTAACTGTTCTATGGTAATTTTCTCACTTTTGTACAGGACCCCCTCCCATTTAGACATTTGTTACTTCAATCATTTCACATACAGTTACTACGTCAGTCTTCTGAAGATAATGCTTTGATAATGCCACCAATCTTTAATTGCCCTCATTATTTATTATTTACTTTTTTGAAGTTTATTTAGTTTGAAAGAGAGAGAGAGATTGAGCAGTGGAGGGGTAGAGAGACAGGGAGAGAGAGAATCCCAAGCAGGGTTTGTGCTGTCAGCACAGAACCCAATGCAGGGCTGCATCTCATAAACAGTGAGATCATGACCTGACCTAAAACCTTACTGAGCCACCCAGTTGCCCCAAGGAAATTTCCTCCAAGTCACTGAGAATTTTTATAATAAATGAATTGAATTTTATCATATTCTATTGAAATGATCCTATGATGTATCTGCTCTAATCCATTATCACAAAGCATTCCAATAGATTTCTTTTTTAAAAATTTTTTTATGTTTTTTAAATTTATTTTTGAGAGTCAGAGACAGCATGAGCAGGGGAGGGTCAGAGAGAGAGGGAGACACAGAATCTGAAGACAGGCTCCAGGCTCTGAGCTGGCTGTCAGCACAGAGCTCGACACAGGGCTCGAACCAATGAACTGTGAGATCATGACCTGAGCCAAAGCTGGGCGCTTAACAGACTGAGCCACCCAGGCACCCCTAGATTTCTTAATCAACAAAATGTGTACTCTGAAACTGTCTCCACTTTCTCATGACATATTTCTTAACACACTAATTTAAATCTATTTCTTTTTTTTCTACTGCAAAATTTCCATTCCCATTGATACCAATATCACTTGCAAACTCACTTCCTTTTCCCACATTACATGCAACAGTCTTAGAATCATAATACAAACAAAATACTATTACCATCAATGTGATTACTGAAAACAGTTTATAATTTTGGTTTTACAGTTCCTTTTGTCCTAAGATATGTAAAATTCACAATGGTCACTTAAAGCCAAAGTGAGCTGAAACTGACAGCTGTGAAATGTTTTCAGGCTTTCATTTTATCTTTAAATTAAAAACATTTTTGATCATGTGCTACATTTGAGCTATTGGATGTAAGAACCTATGGACACACATTTATTGAGAACTTATTTCACTGTTTCCCAAATTTGTATTTGATGTGTCTCATAATTGAAATATCTGGGATAAATGATCCAGAATGACCTGTATTTATTAATACTGAGACTTTAAAAAATATGACCAAATTTTCCATTGCTACCTCAGCACACTACCCCAAATCATCTAAAGACCTATACTGTAATAGAGTCTTTCTAATACCAACTTTCTGAGACTCCCCTTAGCTCCCCGTGGTGTGTGTTCCCTTTTGCTGCAATACATGGTAAATGAAATTTCTCAACTTCTGGTATATTCTTGTTTTTAAATGTTCTGACAGAAGCTAAAAGACCTATCAACCAATGGCAATGGATTATATTTTGGTCCTGATTTTAGGAAAATAAATATCTATTAAGACAGAAGAGATTTGAACACTGGATGTTTGGTATTAAGAAATTGCTTTCTTTAAAGGTGAAATAATGTCACTGTGGTCAGTTTTTTCTTTTTCTCCCAAAGACTAGGTTTTTTTTTTCTAGAGATACACGCTCAAATACCTACAAATGAAATAATATGACGTTAGATATTTGCATCCCTGGGGGAAGAAGAGGTTAGAGCTATAGACAATCAAGACTGTCAGGACGTCACCAGTTGTTAACGAGTAAGGTACTTATTCTACTCCTCTACGTGATCGAAATTTTACAAAAGCCTCTAAAAAATTAAATTCTTTTAGGAGAGTGCAATATTGTAAGATCAAGGAAAAAGCTATAGCATGGCACCCAAAGAGTGAAGCATTAACTGTTCGGAAGACTCGGGCTTGCTTTTTTACCCCCACACCAGAGTCGAGGCTGCCAAATAGGTGCTCCTAAGTGTCTCAGGCAGATTAATGTCTGAATTAAGTGAAATTGTATGTAGAACCCACACGTGCCGGGAGCTATGCTTATCAGGCTCCTCTGACATCCCACCAGCTACTTCGTTCCCTCCCTACTCATCGAACCCCGTCCCAGAGTCTCCGCACACATCCAAGATGGTGGGTCATGACAGTGAACCAGGTCAGCGATGCCTCCCGGAGCGTGCGTTGGCGCCAAGCTGCGCAGGCGCATTTCTGCTTCCCTCCCCGACCTTGGCGGATCGCGCCTGCGCGGTGGGGAGCTGCTCGCAGCTCCCGCTCGGCCTTGGGCTGGCTGCAGTCTCAGTTTGAGGGCGGCCGAAGTGGCTGGCTCCGTTACGATGAGGTTTCTGCTGCTTCTCCTGGTGGCGGCGTCGGCGGTGATCCGGAGCGATGCCTCGGCCAACCTGGGCGGCGTGCCTAGCAAAAGATTAAAGATGCAGTACGCCACGGGGCCGCTGCTCAAGTTCCAGATATGGTGAGTCTGTGCGCCGGGCCCCGGCGGTGCCGCCGCCCCTCTGCCGGCCTCTGTAGCCAGGCCAGGCCCCGGCTTTGCGGCCCAGCGGGCTGAACCTCCCTTTGGCCCGGAAGAACGGCGCCAGCAGCCTTCCGCCGCTCGCCTTCTCCGAGGCCCTTCCCGGGACTGCCAGGCCGCCCGTCTCTGCTCGAAGCATAACCGCTCACTTCGCTCAGTTCTTTTTTGCCTCCTAGAACGGTGGGAGTGGGGAAGGAGGGCGAGAGAAGGTGAAATCCTGAAAGGCGAAGACGTGGGGACACTTGTCAGTACGGAGCGCCGGTTGGCGGCGTCACGCCGTGGCCGCCCTGGCCGCCTGCGGAGGTGGGCATGAGTTGGCGCGGCGTCGGTGGAGGAGCTCCCGCGTTTGTCGCCCGGTTCCCTTCTCCTGCCCCCTTTCTTGGGGTTCTGCCCGGGCGCCCTCGCTGCCCCGCTGGGCGAAGGCTATTTCGGTTCTTTGGTGTTGACCCACGAGGGATAGGCGCCTTTTCTCCAGGACCGTCCCCGGTTGACTGTTGAGTGAGGGAGTGGGGATTCTGACAGCTGGCGGGCGAGGAGAGGTCCTGGGAGGCTGATTCTCCGTTTGCAATTTCCAAAATGTCTTTGCAAAGGAGCACGTTGCTCTTCGGACAACGGTCACTCCCGCACAACTCTTATCTTTCTCCGCATTCCGCCTACAGCCGCCTCCCACGAGTTGCCTAACCCGGCATGCCTTTCTATCTTTCTATCTTAATGCATTCAGAGAGGTAGGGGGAAAAAAAAGAAAGAAAGAAAGAAAGAAAGAAAGAAAAGAAGCAAACCAAAACCCCGAACCAGAAAAAACCCGGTAGTTTTCGATGTTGTCTCTCTGTAAGTGATTTATTTTGTTGTTACCTAGTTAAGTATTAGAACCTGAGCAATAATGCAAGAAGGTAACTGGGTTGGGGGGATTGGAAGGCTAACGTAAAATTGTAGAAATTAGAATCCTGTATCACAAAAGATGATATTTTCTTCAGGATAGGATGGTTAGGTTAGTAAATTTTCAGAGTCCTGATACTTTGGGAGTATTGGTGTTGGCCATAATGCAGTTAAAATGGGCTTTTTAAAACTTTATGTATTCATGTAAGTGTATGAAAGGTTAGATTTTCTGCTTACCCAACTTTTTTTTTTGCTTAATCTTTAAAGAGTACACAAATACTTAAAGTTTAAAAATTCAGTTTAAGTGACCCTTAGAATCAGAAAGTGAGATTGTGAGACTTTATTTTTGGAGGGAAAACTGTAGCAACCTCACAGTTTCTTCTTGATTAAAAACAGCAACAAACTCCCTGAACTGTTTACTGTGTGGCCAGCATATATCATTTTCCGTAATATACTATAAATATGGTAAATGGGAGTTATGGCTTGACCATTCCACCTTTTCCCGTATCATTTTTAAAATTAGAGAGTGGCAGTTATTTTTTAAATCTGTAATGATTGTTAAGGATTAAGTAATACTTTGGATGAAAGTAGTTTAAAAAAGACTGCAGTTTCCAAGTTATGTAATTTTTTCTCTTTCCTACTTTTACATTTCTTGGTTTCACTTGTGCTTTTCCAAAATACTCTTCTTTTACAGATGTTTTTGTTGGGATACCTGTCAAAATAATTTAACAAGTCCACCTTCCACTGAGGATGTTCATAGCAAAGTTTTCAAAATGAATTATGGGAAGGGCATTCAGTTCTTCTACCAAACGTTTTAAAAATTTTTTTTTTTTTTAATTTCTAGGAGAGAGAGAGAGAGACATCGTGAGCAGGGGAGGGTCAGAGAGAGAGGGAGATACAGACTCTGAAATAGGCTCCGGGCTCTGAGCTGGCAGTCAGCACAGAGCCCGACGCGGGGCTCAAACCCACGAACCGCGAGATCATGACCCAAGCGAAAGTCGGACACTTAACCGATTAAGCCACCCAGGCGCCCCAAACGTTTTAAAAGTCTTACGTACTTAAGTTAAATTTACAATGCATAGTTTTTTTCATTCTTTTTCTTTCCTTTAAGTACAAAATTGTCCCAGAAGTCTATTAAGAGTTTTCTTTTGCAGTAACCCAGGGCATGTTATGTACAGAAATCAGTTTTGTTTTTTTTTTTAAATCATAGATGGGAAACAATTTTAATAGCCTGCCCTCCATATACAGGTAAATTTAGCTTGTCTGTTACTTTTTCCCCAAGAGGTTAATCTGTATATAGTAAATTGAATATTGGGTTTCTGGTTTTGGCAGAACCTCTTGGATATTCATTTGCAGGTTTGGGAAAGGAGAGGAAGCTAAAACAGTTGAGGATAAATATGTGAAAATTCTTTTAATTCTCTTTGAAATCTCAATGCTATAAAAGACAATTTTTCATTAATTACCAATGTTAACAAAGGAGAGGACTGGGGAGCCTGGGTAGCTCAGTCGGTTAAACATCCGACTTTGGCTCAGGTCATGATCTCACGGTTCATGGGTTCAAGCCCCGCATCGGGCTCTGTGCTGTTAGCTCAGAGCCTGGAGCCTGCTTTGGACTGTGTCTCCCTCTCTCTGCCCCTTCCCCACATATACTCTGTCTCGCTCCGTCTCAAAAATGAATAAAATGTTAAAAAATATTTTAATAAAGAACACAAAGGAGAAGACTGTTTTTACCTTACTTTCAATTGCTTTTGTCCTTTATTATTTTATACTCATTATGAGTACTCTTTCTTTAACTGTAGCTCAATGTATCATCCGTTAATTGTACCACTTTTATAATTGCTAAAGAACAAAACAGCAGCACAGCACGTAAATGGAATTAAAGGGAGAGAGATCAAGTGTGCAGAAGAGCATAGAACAAACTTTACTATTCTGCATTCATGCATTTTTGCAATAAATGCTCATTCAATACTTGTTTGTGGCAGGGGCTAAAGATACCAAGGTGAACAATATAGGTATGGTCCCCTCATGAAACTTCCAGAAATACACAGTGTTACTTTCCATACCTGAGTCTTCAGTTTATGTCAGTTAATGGAACAACAGAATTAGATAAGGTTGATGACAACTGACTTCTTATTTGGGAGGAAAACTTATCTTATTTGGATGTTTAAACGTTGAACATAAAAGAAAGTTCTGTAATCAGAGCTTAAAATAAAGTTCCCTTGTAACATTTTCCTTTCTTGTGATTTTTATGAATAAATGCATTCTGTGTGTGAATGTATTCTGACAGGTACCGTCTGGCATGATGTTTTTGTATGCGTGCTTTATTTTTTCCATGTTTAAGATTTATCATGTAGTCAGACCTACAGCATTTAATCAGTTGTAATTTAAAGAGCTTACTGGCTACAACTCTTTACAGTTAATACTTGAGTATTTGACAACTGATTCACTAAGAATAGTAAATAAAGTTAACATTTCAAAACGTAAGAGTACAGCAGAATTTTCCAATTTTTGTTAATTTAAGAATCCACTGCTATAATTTTAGGACAAGCAACACAAAGTATTTTTTAGAGGTAAATGAAACATCTACTACAAGAACAGATTGTTATTTAAATTTACACCAACTCAGCCTTTGCTTTCGTGGTACGGAGGCAAGAAAACAGACCCAAGGCTGATTTGGATGTTGGTACTTCACTGAGATTAGTAAAAGGCTGAATTGAAGAAATTGGAGACATTGTGAGTCCTAAAGATGGTGAGTTACTGTGGACTTAATATTTGCATATTCAGCAAATATTTGAGCACCTACTCTGCAGGCACTTTGCTTGTTGTTGGTTGAGTTTTCTCATAGACCTAGGCAAGAATGGAAGGCAGTCATTAACCCATGGACAACACATACAATTCTAATTGTGTTAACTGCTGTAAAGGTATAGTGTGAGAGAGAACTGGTCAGAGGATCAGGGAAGGTTTTCATGAGGAAACGTACTTTGAACTGCGATCTAAAGGGTAAGATTTATTGCCAGGGAGCTTTCAAAGCAATGGGAATCGCAGGTTCACTGGCCTTCTAGTAAAGAGAACGTAATTGCTTGAAGCCAAGGCTCCTGACCTCAAAGACCAAAGACAAGGTGACACAATCCCTGGAAGGCCTGGCAGGCCATGTTAAGAAAAGATCAGCTAGCATCATTGTGGACAAGACATTACAGGGGACAAAGAATAGATATGGGGAAACCATTTAGGGGACTGTTGGGTGTTGCCTAGGTGAGAGATGATAGAGCTTGGAATACAGTCGTGGTGGTAGAAGTAGAATATAAAGGGACAGGTTAAGATCTTTAGGAGATAAATTTTGCAGTTATTGATGACGGGTTACATTTGGGGGGAGAGGGGAAGAGGTGTCAAAGATGGCTCCTGACTTCTTGAGTGGTGCTGTGCCATTCACTAGAGTGATAACCAAAGGAGACCAATTTTATGGATTTGTGAGTGTGTGTGTGTGTGTGTGTGTGTGTGAGAGAGAGAGAGAGAGGAAAGGGAAGACTCCGGAATTTTTGAAATACAATAATGGAAATATCCTACAAAGAAATTTCATCTCCCCAAAATAGGCATAGTAACTGCAGCTGAAAACTTAGTTAGCAGTTAACTGTATTTCACCAAACCTAAGACGTGATGGATTATAAGGTACACAATATTTTACATACCGCCCAGAAGGAAAAAAAGTACTCCCATTTAAACTGACACAGTAATGATTGTAAGATAAATCCTGATTTTTAAAAAGATGCTAAGTAGGAGAAGTGTACTTCTTGGAATCAATGAAATAAACGAGTAAGTGGGTCCAGCTGGTACTAAAGGAGTGTGATTAGAGAAAAATAAAATGCTGGCTGCTACACATACCACTGTAGTAGATTTTTAAAGTTTCCTGTAATTATGTAGTACTTAGTCACCATTTTGTTTTTGTTTTACTATTTAAACAACAAACAACTGCAGTATCTAACTGAATAATGTGCACAAAATAGTTGTTTCTATTTAATAATGAGCAAAGTCGGGATCACCTGGCTGACTCAGTCAGTAGAGCATGTGACTCTTGATCTCAGGGTTGTGAGTTCAAACTCCACATTGGATGTGGAACCTATTTTAAAAAAGGAAAAAAAAGAAAGTAATAAAGTACTTCAGTCCGGAGCTTTTAGAAGTAGGTAAAATATGAATGGTTTTAAAGGTTTTATCTCCTCTTACAGAAAATTGAAACATTGTTCCCTCACCATTTGCCATTAAGCACGTGGTAGAAATCAAATTGAATGTATCATTTGGAAATACCAAGATAACTTTATAAATTCTGAATAGTATAGTTACTGGGAAACTGAATTTATTGGACTAATGCTACGGAGGCCCAAGTTCTTATCTGATCTGCCTCTTGTCTTCTGAATGACTTTCTGGAAATTACTGAATCTCTTTAGCTCTCAATTTGTTGATCTGTCAGGAGGATATTGGTTGCATTCTAGTAACCTTTAATATTCTGTTACTTTGTTTTACATGTTAGGAAGCTTCTAGGCGAAAAATCAAAACATCCATATGAGTTTCATTTCTTTCTTTGTCACTGAAGAATATAGTTGGAGCTTCCTGGTTCATTTGATTGTCACCTTTTCTGCTTTCCAAAAAGGGAAATCAAATCATGTTTTCACATGTCTTATCTTGATTGGGGTGCAGCTTGGGATTTGGTGAGGAAGAAATTTTGCCATGTCAGTTTTGCAAGAACTGCTGATAATCAAGTCCTTGTTTTTTAACACCTTTTTTTTCATGCCACGTGTTTTCCCCTTTTGTCCGATATATAGGAAGATAAGAATTCGTTTTTTACAGCAGTGTTTGAAAACCTGGAGTCTGGTGGGAGAGACAGACATATTAAACAGTATTACAGTAGAGCATTGTGTTCAGTGTTCTAAAAGAGGTCGTAATAGAGGGCTTTAAAAACCTAATGGGAAGGATTATCTATTCAGGGGGAGTTGGAAGGCTTTGAGAGGAGGATATGAAATCTAGAAGGGGATGGGGAAGCCACCAGGAGATGTAGGGAAAGAGCATTCTAGAAGGAAGATCATATGTAAATGGAGTCTGACTCAGCACAGAGTGGGGAGAAGGGACAGGAAATAAAGGAGTCAGTTAATCAATTAAAAACCCTTGGTACAGTGTAAATGCTACTATGTATCAAATTTTATTATTGTAATATATTATTTTTATTGTCTTTAATGCTGTGATGAGAACTTTGGTAAATAAACCTTTGAAAATCTTTAAGACTTTGATCTTTTACAAAATGAAATTAACTTTCTGGCTATAAACATAATACATGTTTCTTGTAAAAATAATAAAAAAAGAAGTGTAGGGGAGGAAGAATTTTTCCTTTACCCTTCTGGGTTCTTTTGGCTGGTCTCTTAATCAAAATGACACAAAAGACGAACAAGAGAAAAACATTTAATTACATACTTATGAAAGCCCTATAAAAAAATATGAGATGCAAGAACAAGGTGGGCAGTTGAGACTTATCCAGTAGTATCCTGAACTAAGCCTGGGGCTTCAGAGGGGAAGAGGGACACGGGACAATAAGAAAAGCAGGTGTTCGGTAATTAGATGTTTGCCCTGCCACACAGGTCTTCCAGGTAAAAGTCACCTCTGATAATAGCTTTCTGTCTGGGCCAGGCTCCTTCTCTGAATTCTTTTAGGTAGTTAAGGGAGCAGTAAGTTGGGGTTTTGTTTTTTTGTTCTGTTTTTGCTTTTGGTTCTGGTTTTGGTTTTTGAGTTTGCTAGGTCTAGATTGCCTTCAGCTCAAAATAAGCCTCCTGCCAAAGTGTCCTATTTTGGGGTCACATATTTTGCTTTTCCCTCAGAAGTACACATAAGAAAGCAAAAAAACTTTGTCGCTCTATATTCACATTTGAAGAAGCTCTTTCAAGACAACTCTGTACACGTACTATGTTATGTAATTCTACAAAAAATGAGTTCATAGTTGTATGCTTTTTTTTTTTTAATATGCCTTCCGCTTCATCACTTATCATTCGCTGTCAGTGAATAGGGAGGTGCAGCAGCAGACACAGCGTTACATAAGATGAGTGTTCTTTAAGCAGTGCCTACTGGTTAGCATTTAGATGGATCCCAGTGTTGCACAAAATTACTTTGCTAAGATGAATATCCTTGAGTATATTGTGTACTAGTCCAATAATTTCTATAAACTAAATCCACGGAAATAAAGTATTATGATTATGTTAAAGGGTATCACATTTAAATTTTGACATACTTAAAGTAGCTAATACTCCTACTAGAAGATCTTCAAGTAGCAGGTTGGATATTTTTTAAAACTTATTTTCAGGTTAGTTAGCATACAGTGTAATTTTGACTTAAGGAGTAGAAACCAGTGGTTCATCTCTTAGATATGACACTCAGTGCTCATCTTGAAAAGTGCCCTCCTTAATGCCCATCACCCATTTAAGCCACCCCGCAGTCCCCGCATTCCAGCAGGTAGGTTGGGTTTTTTAAAAATTTCTAGTTTGTTGCACTTTTTAAAAAAGGTTTATTTCTTTTTGAGAGAGAGAAAGAGAAAGACAGAGTGCAAGTGGGAGAGGGACAGAGAGAGACAGACAAAGACAGAATCTGAAGCAGGCTCCGGGCTCTGAGCTGTCAGCATAGAGTCCATTGCAGGGCTCAAACCTATGAGAACTATGAGATCATGATCTGACCTGATGCTTAACTGACTGAACCACTCTGGTGCTCCTAGTTTATTGCACTTTAATCAGAGAATAAGACATTTGCTCTTTCTACTTACTTGGCATTCTTTGTGACCTAACCTGGTCATTTGTTGCAAATGTTCTTGGGCTATCAGGGTTTTTTTCCTCTTGAAAGTGAAACTTGATGTAGCTGTGAAGTCTATTAATGGTAATATTCAGATCTTCTGTAATTTTCGTTGATTATTTATCTTACATCATTTAGTTTTCTATCCATTATTTTTTTAGGACCTCAAAATAGTTTTTCATTCTGCTTTTTGGTTTTGAGATTTCTTGTAGTGCTTCCTTACCTCTTAGCATCTTTCTGCTTCTTGCAGAAGAATATTTTTGGGTATAGGCTCTTATTTTGAATCTTTTCTATTTGCTATTTCTGCTTTTTTGTTTTATGACAGTTTCCTCACAGTTCCTTAGGTGTTTTTTGTTTGTTTCTTCTGTTTTTTCTCCTCCCTGTTTCTCAAGAAAAGAGAAACAGCTTCAGATATTATTAGTTGATGAAGTGTATCCTCTACAGTAGACTATTAACGAGTTCACTCTTCTTTATTAGAATGTTGACGGCCAAAAAAGGCATAATTTTTGTCCATTTTGCTTTCTTTTGTTCTAGGTTCTATCTCTTACTGTCCGTCATCAGTTAACACTGATGACGTAACTGCCCCTCTTCCCCCTCCCCGCCTTTATATTCCTAACTGGAATATAGATTGATGTCACCTAATAGTGTTCATTTCTGGTAGGTTTTTACTCAGAGCAGCCTCTGTTCCAGCTTGGTAGCTGTTGGGCATAGAATGTAATACATGTAAAATAAAACTTCAGTTTTGAACGTTCCCTTGTCAGTAATGCTCTTGGTCTGGCCTCCCTGCCTCTACTGGTGGGGCTATAACCTCCCAGAATTCATGTCACTGCTGCTCGTCCTCTGTCTGCTGCTCCAGTACCCAACACATCCTTCTTATCACAGCTTAGTGTCCGGTCGGTGGTTTTCTTTCTAATATTCCTGGCTTTGTTTTAAATTAGTTTATTCTAATGTCATGTGAAATCAGTCTACAACCAACAGGTAAATGTACAGCCACCCAGAGACTTCTTTACTCTGACCATTGAACCAGCACAGAACATGATATATTTTTTTGTCAGTCTCACTAGCAACCAATAAAAATGAACTGAGGGTATATTTTGTGGTGTGTGAATCATACCTCTAATTTTAAAAAAGTATTGAAAAGAATAAAAGCTTGACATCATATAAAAAGTATGTTAAGATGAGACAAGGAATTTCTACAAAATTCAGGTGTTACTATTTATTGAATGCTTTAGTGAAGTCATTTTTATTGAGTGACTACCTACTTTATAAATCTGTTTATAAAAAGTGTTTTCCAGAGTAAACAGATTGAATTCCTTTCCCAGGAAGAGCTGAGGAACTAAGCAGTTTATAAATTTTTGGTGGGGTAGTCTGCAGCAGAAGAATTCCTGAAATGTTATGCCATAGGTATAGAGAAATTAGAAGCTAGTGACCTCAACAATAAGACAAAAGAAGGAAGAGAATAGAAAAAGATTATTAAGCACATTTTAGGTTTGTCAAATCTTTGGAGTAAACTCAGTAAAGAAGCCAGGAATCTTAGAAGCCAGACTAGGCATATTTTGTTTATGTGTTTCTATTGTGGTGGCCACTGTTGTGTTCTAAGAGTAAGGTAAGCTGGAAGGGAAATCCCTTCATTTCATACAATTCTAATCCTTGATCTCATAAGCTGTTACCACTTTCATGCTGCTTTTGCAGCTTCTTAAAAAACTGAGCAAGTTCTGGGCCACATTTTTGATTCTCGGAGTGTACGAGCACTCTTGTTTGCAGTTTTTAAAAACATTTATCACTTTAGTTTTTCACTCCCTGAATACCTTGTTTCTTGTGTAGTTCATAGAACAGCTTGCAGATTTCATTCCTTAAAGCACTTAGAGCAGTGATGCACCAGACACATGTCTATTATTATAGCACTTCATCTCCTAAGTAGAATAAGGAGAAATAAAGATTATATACATCTAAAGACACAGCTTTCAATGATCAGTGAGCTGTTGGACTGAGCAATGCTGTAGACAATTAGGACAGTATTTACAAAATATCTTCCTGATTTCATTGGTGCGTTGTAGGAGAAATATTAGTTGAAATTCTTGGAATGCAAGTAGCAGAAACCTTTTTGAATTGCTTTGAACAATAAGTTTGGAAATGCATTTTAAAATTATTAAAATAATAGTCCTCAAACCTAAAGGCAGGGAGCCAGCAGGGCCTCAAGACGGGCAAAATGGAAAACTGGAAAGTCTGAGATGTCCTTCACTCTTCCTTGGTTCACATGTACTTTTTTTTTCCTCAATAAAAGGTACTTCATTTTTCTCTGGTTCTCTGAAGATTGACTTAGCAGTCATTTTGAAAGAGTAAATGTGTTAAATGTTCACCTTTGTGGAGACAGTCACTTTTTAAAATCCCATTTCTTTGCTTTTAGTCAGGGAATGCAAGGCTTCCTGTGACAGCTTTACATTTTTCTGGACTGCCAACAATGGCCAGGAGTTGGTTTCATTATGTAAACAGGATCCAGTCCTATGTGTGGGTGAGAGGACTGTTGGAGAGGAGGTGATCTTTTTTAAATTTAATGGTTATTTATTTTTGAGAGAGAGGAAGAGACAGCACAGAGGGGCAGAAAGCGAGGGAGACACAGAATCGGAAGCAGGCTCCAGGCTTTGGGCTGTCACTACAGAGCCCAATGTGGGGCTCAAACTCAAAAGCCATGAGATCATGACCTGAGCCAAAGTCGGACACCCAACCGACTGAGCCACCCAGGTGCCCCAAGGAGGTTATTGTAAATAAAAGGGAATGGTTTATTCAAGAGATGCTAAAAATAGAAAGAAATTGTAAGTATTTATCTCATAAATATCTGAGATTTTGCTGTTTCATTTAAAAAATATTTTTAAAGTTCATTTAATTCTGAGAGAGAGTGCATGCACGAGCGAGCAGGGGAGGGCCAGAGAGAGAAGGAGAGAGCAAGAATCCCAAGCAGTGCAGAGCCTGACACGAGGCTCGAATCCACGAACCATGGGATCATGACCTGAGCTGAAATCAAGAGACAGGCTCAGCTTTATATAAGCACACATTTGACTACAACTAGGGACGGACATAATAGAGAAAGGGGAAAAGTGGGGTGGTTGCCATCATGAGTCTGGACACTGTAAACATGATAGACTTCATAAAGCACAGAATCTATTTGAAGTAGCACAGACAAGGCATTTTTCTTTATTTCCTAAATATCCTTTCTGTTCATTACATGTAGATCATCTCATTTGTATGCAGTTTTTTTTTTAGAAAAGTACTGTGAAAAAAATATTTCAAATTGAGTAATTGCAAAAGTTGACTCCATATAAAGATATTTCTACATTACTAGGGATTTGCAAAGTGATTAAGAATTAACGTTAAGATTTCAAAGTTTTTTTTTTTAACTTTTTTTTTAATGTTATTATTCTAGGAGAGAGAGAGACAGCGTGAGCACGGGAGGGTCAGAGAGAGAGGGAGTCACAGACTGAAACAGGCTCCAGGCTCTGAGCTGACAGTCAGCACAGAGCCCGACGCGGGGCCCGAACCCACGAACCGCGAGATCATGACCCAAGTGAAAGTCGGACGCTTAACTGACTAAGCCACCCAGGCACCCCAAGATTTCAAAGTTTATAAGTCTACTTGTTATGGACCTTCGGTCGTGGGGTTAGGAGGAAGAGACATTGGCTGCAGCATATTTTTAGCATGTTCACATATTTATGTGTTGGAGGTATACTGGAAGTCATAGTTTTACTCACAGATGCAGAAGGAATGGAATACGTTGAAAGAGCTAGATGCGGTAGTAGAAGTGGAATGAGTACTGGCTCCTTACCATGTATGCCTTTAGTTTAACATTTTGCCCACCTTAATAAACACTAGTTATATTCTGTTTTGGGAAACATCTGTCAGCAGTAGAGATTGCTATTTCAAAACAGAAAAATTCTTTGGGGGGGGAAACAATTATATAGGAAAAAGTTTCCTTGGTTTTTCTTCACAATTCTGTATGTAAATATAAGGAGGAAAGTTTACTTAGATGTAAGGAAACTCATCTAAAAATATGTTGTGTCAGTTTTGTAAACTGCTTCATTTTTCAGAAATAAAATAGGTATGGGGTTTTTTTGTTGTTGAGGTATAATTGACCTAATGTGTTAGTTTCAGTTGTATAACATAAAGATTCCTTATTTGTATGTATTGCAAAAGGATTACCACAGTAAGTCTAGTTAAAGCAATCACCCTATGTAGTTACAAGTTTTTTTCTTGTGATGAGAACTTTTACGATCCATTCTCCTAGCCACTTTCAAATACGCCATACACTATTACCAACTATAGTCACTATGCTGTACGTTACATCCTCATGACTTATGCATTTTATAACTGGAAATTTGAAGAAAGGTACAGTTTAAAGTCCATTTTAGGTTTCAAGAATATGGGGGCGCCTGGGTGGCTTAGTCGGTTAAGCGTCTGACTTTCGCTTAGGTCATGATCTCGCGGTTTGTGAGTTCGAGCCCCGCGTCGGGCTCTGTGCTGACTGCCAGCTCAGAGCCTGGAGCCTGTTTCAGTCTGTGACTCCCTCTCTCTCTGACGCTCCTCTGCTCACACTCTCTCTCTCTCTCTCTCCTAGAAATAAATAAAAACATTAAAAAAAAAAGTTTAAAAGAAAAAAAAAAAAGAATATGGGCTGGCTGTATTTGGCTTTTGATCTGAAGGTCTGAGACTATACCAAAGACTTGGGACTCGAAGAACCAAGGATAGAATTAGGCTTCTGAGCATGTAGGCAGAAAAGTAGGTGAGGAGGAATCTGACCAGAAGTGTTGCCTGGACATAAACACACCTCTCTAGCTGGGCCCCTGTGGGCTTCCCGTGGCAAAGGAATGGAACTCCAGAGCAAATATGAGGAACTCCTTGGCGCCCACAGGGTTTTAGTTCTCTCAGAGGGAGAATCTATAGGTTTTCATCATGGAAGAACCTCAGAGATCTCTGCCACCAGGAGTTTGACTGTATGGGTATTTGCTTATAGCATTGTCACCAAAGGGAATTATTTGCTGGACTTAGGGAAAGATAGCTCTTGCATCATCTCTTCTATTGGGGTCTAGTGGAAGGGGCTAGGATCTCAAATCACAAAGTCTGTGTTCTAGCCTCTCAGCCCTGAGTAAGAGCAGGGACCATATCTGTGTCACTCGTCACTACATACCCAGTGCCTACGATAGTGCTTGACATGTAGTAGGCATTCAGTAAGTATTTGAGTGAGTGAATTAATAGTATATGGATGTATAACTGTGGAAAAGTTACTTCATCTCTCTGAGCTTCATATTTTCCCCTTGGTCTATAAAAAAAGAAGTTTGATCTCAGTTAACTTTGTCTCTTGCTCTCAGAATGTTTCATTAAAGTTAGAGAATATCATTTTAGATAATTGGCTCCATTGTAAACACTGCTGCAAACCTGAGAGCATTGAAATCAGGGGGCATATCTTGGTTTCGAGGTAGTTAGGCATATAGGTGAGCTAGATTATTTTTGTAATATCCTCAAAACAAAAACACCATTAAAGATTTCTTTTTTTTTTCTTTTTAAAGTTTATTATTTTTGAGAGAGAGCGAGAGAGAGCATGAGCAGGGGAGGGGCAGAGAGAGAGAGGGAGACCCAGAACTAAAAGCAGACTCCAGGCTCTAAGCTGTCAGCACAGAGCCGAATGCGGGTCTTGAACTCACAAACTGTGAGATCATGACCTAAGCTGAAGTCATAGGCTCGACTCACTGAGCCACCCAGGCGCCCCTAAAAATTTCTTATAGAGAAAGCAGTTGTGACTAAGTACTACTATTTGGTGAATCTAACAACAGTAATTATAAAATATTAGGTAAGGTAATTGTTTAGTAAACAAAGTATGTGGAGATTCCTAAATTCTTTTAAGTATAGCTCCAGAAATGTGTCTCCCTTTGCAAAAATTTCATACTTCTTAGGGACTTAATCTTTTGTGAAATTTTTATTCTGAATATATAAGAAGTATTAATTGTAAAAAGATGAATTNTGGTGGTGGTTGGTATGTTTTTACTTGATGATAGTGTGATTGCCAAACCTGGCACCTTACATTTTACTATCACTTAATTACTGATTCTGCTTCCTCTGTACTTTCATTGCTTTATATTTATGTGTTTCTTAACTAAGAATTTAATGTACTTAAATGCTTAACAATCCTGAGTTTGTAAGCTCTTTTGTTGATTTGGTGGTACCACCTCCTTTTTTTCTCTCAGCTTTATTGAACTATGCTTGACAAGTAGAAATTATGTATATTTAAGGTGATAATTTCATACACATGTATGTAATGATTACCGCAGTAAGGTTAGTTAACACATCCATCACTTCATATAATTACCTTCTTTCTTAGATGAGACCATTTAATATCTATTCCCTTATTAACTTTCAAGTATACAATACAGTCTTATTAACTATAGTCACGTTGCTGTAAATTAGATCCCTAGAATTTATTTGTTTTACAACTGGAAGTTTGTATCCTTCGACCAGCTTCTCCACATTTTGCCCGTTCCATAGCCCCTGACAACCTCCAGTCTCCGTGTCTAAGCCTGGCTTTTTTAGATTCCATGTAATACGAGATTATACAATTTGTGTTTCTCTTTCTGACTTCACTAAGTATAATGCCCTCAGGTTTCATCCATGTTGTTGTGAATGGTAGAATTTTTTTTTTGCTGAATATATTCCCTTGTATATTTATACCACATTTTTAAAAAATTTTTTATGTGTTTATTTTATTTTGAGAGACAGAGACAGAGTGAGTGGGGAAGGGGCAGAGAGAGAGGGAGACACAGAATCTGAAATAGGCTCCAGGCTCTGTGCTGTGAGCACAGAGCCCGATGCAGGGCTCGAACCCACAGACCGCAAGATCATGACCTGAGCCGAAGTCGGTTGCTTAACCGACTGAGCCACCCAGGCACCTTTATACCACATTTTCTTATCCATTCATCTGTCGGTGGACACTTAAGTTGTTCCCATATCTTGACTATTTTTTTAAAAGTTTATTCTGTGAGAGAGGAGAGAGAAGAAGAAAGAGAGAGAGGAAGTGCACATAATGTGGAGGAAGAAGAGAAAGAGAAAGAGAATCCCAAGCAGGCTCTGCATTGTCATGCACTGGCATGGGGCTCAATCTCACTCATGAACTGTGAGATCATGACGCAGGCCGAAATCAAGAGTCAGATGCTTAACCAACTGAGCCACCCAGGCCCCCATGTCTTGACTATTGTAAGTAATGCTAAAATGAAGATGGATGCAGATACCTCTTAAAGATAGTAATATCTTCAGATATCTGCCTAGAAGGGGAATTGCTAGATCATATGGTAGTGTTGGGTTTAATTTTTTGAAGAACTTCCATACTGTTTTCCAGAGGGGCTGCACCATTTACATTCCTGTCAACATTGCACAAGGATTCCCGTTTGTCCACATCCTTGCCAACACTATTATCTTTTATCTTTTTGAGAATAGGTGTCCTAACAGGTGGGGGGTTATAGCTCCTTGTGATTTTGTTTTTTTTGTTTTTTGTTTTTTGATGATTTTTTTTTTTTTNTTTGTGGGTTTCCTTTGCTGTGCGCTCCTTGTGATTTTGATTTGCATTTACCTGTTGATTAGTGATGTGGAACACTCTTATGTATCTGTTAGCCATTAAAAAATGTTTTTTTTTTTTAATTTTTAGAGAAAGAGAGGGTACACTTAGGGGAGGGGCAGAGAAGAGAGGAGAGAGAGAATACCAAGCCCTTTCATGGGGCTCCATCTCATAAACTGAGATCATGACCTGAGCTGAAAAAACGTCCAGTGCTTAACCGACTGAGCTAGTCAGGTGCCCCTCTGTTGGCCATTTTTATGTTGTCCTTGGTTGCCCATTTGTAATTGGATTATTGACTTTTGGCTTTTGAGTTATATGAGTTCCTTATGTATTTTGAATATTCACCTCCTTTTTCAGATATCCGATTTCCAAGTATTTGCTCTCATCCTGTAGGTTGCTTGTTTATTTTGTTGATAGTTTCCTTTGCTGTGCAGAAGCTTTTTAGTTTGATGTAGTCCCACTTGTTTATTTTTTGCTTTTGATACCTTTGCTTTTAGGATCAAATCCAGAAAATCATGCCAAGATCAATGTCAAGGTGCTTACCCACTATGTTTTCTTCAAAGAGGTTTTTGGTTTCAGGTCTTAAATCCATTGTGAGTTGATTTTCTTGTAGGAGAGAAGATAGTGGTTTCATTCTTTTCATGTTGCTGACAGTTTTCCCAACACCATTTGTTGAAGGAACATCCTTTTGTCAGCATGGGCTCCTTTGTTGTAAATTAAGTGACCATATTTGTGTGGGTTTATTTCCAGGCTCTTGATTCTGTTCCATTGATCTGTGTGTCTGTTTTTGTGCTACTACTATACAATTTCGATTACTATAGTTTTGTAATATAGTTTGAAATAAGGAAACTTGGTGCTTCCAGCTTTGTTCTTTCTTCTCTAGATTGCTGTGGTTATTTGTTTTTTTGGTTTTTGTTTTGTTCTGTTTTGTTTGTGATTCCATACAAATTTTAGGATTGTTCTATTTCTGGAATTTTTATACAGATTGCATTGAATCTGTAGATTGCTTTTGGTAGTAAGGACGTTTTAACAATATAAATTCTGATCCGTGAACACGAGATGTCTTTTCATTTATTTGTGTCTTCAGTTTTTTTCATCAGTGTCTTAAAGTTTTCCTCTCCCCCGTATATGCACTCTGGTGGTCTTTTTCCCTTTTCTTACTGGGAAAGCCTGTCCTATATCCACAGTGTAGTGTTCAGAAATTTTAATGGCAATATTGGATGTTGTTGACTTAATTGCTAGAGTAATGATATGGATTGCTGTCATATTGCTGAAAATTATCTTCCCAATCTTTGTTTTCCTTTGTAAAGTTAGAAGTAAATTTAGAGTAAGAAGGGATTTAAGAGTTCTTTAAGTTAGTTTTATTGTGATCGAGCAGGCGTGTTTGCCCAGTTAGGGGCAGAATAGGAATGAGAACCAAATGTCTCATGCCTTGGTGTTTTGTAAGCTTTCTGTGCCCCATTTGTACAGGTCTCTATTTCAGATGTATAAGAGTTATTTTCGTTTCAGTGTTTATGCTTATTGATAGCCCCCCAAAAAGCAAAGTGATTTGAAAGCTCAATATATGCTGACATATGTGAATAGATACCTGCTACTGCCCAACAATAACCCCAATCTATAACTTTTAAGGTTCTAATAGATGAATATACATGGGGGAAGGTAACTTAAATATGTGAAATTTGTGAAAAAAACCTCCATGTTGCTATCATCCAACATCAATCATTATTCCTTTGTCACTGTTCGTTAGAAACACTTTTAATCTTGGCAATTTTTAGACTTTGTCTAAATGGAAAATAAGTGTAGGCGTATTCTGAAGCACTTAACAGAAGCACTTTTATTTTTCTGCAGTGTTTCCTGAGGTTATAGGCGGGTGTTTGAGGAGTACATGCGGGTTATAAGCCAGCGGTACCCAGACATCCGCATTGAAGGAGAAAATTACCTCCCTCAACCCATATATAGGTAAGTAAATTTTAGTAACTTAAAAGAAATTTTTTAAGTAAATTTATTTTTGCTTTTGTAAGTAAACTTCTGCGAATTAGTTCAATTAACTTTTCTTGGTTATTATAATTTCTTAGTTGGTTATAATGTGCAGAGAACCTTTTTTATAAATAGCAAGTTTATTTGAATCAAATATAGAAGAATTTCACTGAAAGAAGGAAAAGAGGATTTTTTCAGAAGTGGCAGCCTTCTAAAGATGTGTTTTCTTATATAATTTTTATTTTGGAAATAGATGAAGAGCTCCCAAATTTTTATACAAAGTCTATGGTATAAAATTCTGTGCTGTTAATTGGATTTTTAAAGGCTAATGCTATATAATTTTAAAAGTTAATTTTTGATTGACTTAAAAGGTATTTAGCATTTTGTTTTAAAACTCCACAGTGAACTTCAATCACTATCTTTTTCACTGATTGTAATTAGTAACTTTTAGATTTGGTGTCTAGAAAATGTCTATATCCATATACTTGAGTTATGAAGTTTTTGAATTAGGTGAGAAATATGGCTTCTGATGAATTTGTATTTTTTTTTCTTTTGATAGACACATAGCATCTTTCCTGTCAGTCTTCAAACTAGTATTAATAGGCTTAATAATTGTTGGCAAGGATCCTTTTGCTTTCTTTGGCATGCAAGCTCCCAGCATCTGGCAGTGGGGCCAAGAAAATAAGGTATGTAACTTAATAGTTTTGGTAGCTGTAGATATTTAGGTCGTCAGTGGGAATACTTACTGGATTGTTTGCTTGTTTTGTTTTTAACTACTTGTTGCTGATTCACCTGTCTACGTGTATTCTTTCAGCTTCTAATCATTTTTTAATTTTTGGGCAAGACATTTAACCATTTTTGGCCTTAGTTTTTTTGTTTGTATTTGTTTTTCTTTTCTTGCCCTTAGTTTTTATGTTTATGTATTAAGAATGATTAGCTCTTGGGGCGCCTGGGTGGCTTAGTCGGTTAAGCGTCCGACTTTCACTTANGAATGATTAGCTCTTATCTTTTTACTTTTTTTTTTTTAGGTTTATTCATTTTGATGGGGGGAGAGGGAAAGGGTCAGGGACAGAGAGAGAGGGACAGAGAGAATCCCTAGCAGGTTCCGCACTATCAGCACAGAGCCCCATGCAGGGCTCTAACTCAAGAACTGTGAGATCATGACCTGAGCCGAAATGGAGAGTCCGACGCTAACCGACTGAGCCACCCACGCGCCACATCTTTTTACTATTTGTAGGATAGTGAGATGTGACTTTAGTAGAACCTCAGCACAAAATAATTTAATACCTGACATTGATTATATAGATTAGGTCAAGTGATACCCTAAAAACATACATAGAATGTAAGCCTTTTATACCAAACAATATGGGTATTAATGGGTTTATTCACATTAAAAATGGAATTTTTGCTGATTTGTTCTTAATAAAATTTTGTTTTTATTATTTGTCCTTTGGCTCTTCTGTTCAGTCAATATATATACATATAAATTTTGTGCTACTTTCTTTTTCCTTTGCAGGGTCTTGCTGTAGCATACATTATTTTTAGATTTCTTTCATTTGTTTTGCTTAAAATCATCTTTTCGGGCGAGTCTTTCTGCTATGAGAAATACTAGTTTTATTTCTCTCTTGGATGAGATTGCTTCTTAGGTTTCCTTCTAAGAACTATTCTGGTTTCTGGTCTTGTGTTTTAGTTCTAGGCTGTAACTACTTTTAGTGGACTCCTACGTAGCTTTGCTTTTTTTTCTTAGGGACCCACTTATTTCCAGTAACAGGCAAGGCTTCTTAAAATAAACAACATTAGATACTCTCTCACTGAGCTGTGTCACTGCTCCATTATTAGTAAGATTGATTTGTATAAGATTAAGGATTGGAAGTTAAGTACTCATAATGTTTTGTGTTACATTTATTAATTCTATTGATTCTATCTTCAGTGCATTTTACTTCGGAAGACATATAACATTGTAGATGTATGGAAGAGGAATATACTTGAAAGCTGTAGCTTTCGTGAAACTCCCTTGTATATTGTTCCCATGAAAGTAGATGTGTGTTTCAAATGCGAAGAGTAACCTCTATGAGATCAAGGTCCACCCAGTTCAAGTCGGACTGGGAGGAGGGCACTTTCTCTCTTACTATGGGCATTTTTATTAGCTTTTTTTGAAACAACTTGCTGTGAATTGTTATCTTCACTACATCCTGCTTTTTAGTCAGGTGATTTTATTAAACCCTTTTGTCCACCAAGGAATGTCTAGTCTCTTTGGAAAGGGTATAAATATGCCTTCAAAGGGGAAGTGAATATAATTCAATATAGGAGTGCTTTCTCTTATCAATTTTTTTCCTATTTGACTCAAAATGATTTGTTTGGAACGTGGACAGGTTGTATTGAATATGTGGAGTTGCTGTTTATTGCATCACTAGTCTCTTGTGATTCATACTTTATATTATAAAAATGGTGAAATAAACCCTTCTTATGCTGGTATTCTTTTGTTTAGCTTATTAAGGCTATTATGAGATCTCTAGAAATTCTGTCTTTACATTATGGATGTATATTCTTCAGTGTGCATAAAGCTGCGAATTAATTTTGCATTTTTCTCATTCTGTATATGCTATCTGAACATACAGAAGAGCAATAATAGTCTGTATAGAAACTTTTAAAGTAGATTTAAAAACAACCATTACCAAATAAAAACGAGACTATATTTAAAAGATTACTGTGTCTTTAGTTGTAATGTTGTTTTGTCTTTAACATTGCCTGTTGTACCTAATTATATTTTCTTTTAGGTCTATGCATGTATGATGGTTTTCTTCCTGAGCAACATGATTGAGAACCAGTGTATGTCAACAGGTGCATTTGAGATAACTTTGAATGGTGGGTTCTGAATAATTTGCATTCTTTTTTTTTTATTTTTATTTTTTTTTACTTTTTTTACTTTTTTTTTACAATTTGCATTCTGTTAACACATTTTAAATGATTTGTAATGACCTTTAGGCTTTTGTGTTTTCCATAGTGTGCAAAACTATCACTTTATATGGTCCTCATCTCCCCTGGCTTGAGAATTATATCCATATAATGACTCCTGAATATGCTCTACAGAACTCTAGACCTTTCTTCTAGGTGCTATACTTGGGCATCTTAAACTCCTACTCCCACCCAGTTGACTGGCTCTGCTTCTTGCAAATCTTGTGTACTCCAGTTTGCTCCTTCCATGGCATTTCTCATTTACTTACAATGGCACCATTATCATTCTACCCAGTTACTGATGTGAGAATCCTAGGATCACCTCAGCTTCTCCCTTCCTCTCCATTTCTAAGGGATTACTAAGTCTGATTCTTAATTCCGCCTTCTACATTTCTGAAAAATCGACTTCTCTTTATCACCACCACCCTAGTCCAAGCCATAATTGTTTTGTTACCCTCTAATACGTTCTCTAAACCAAAGGTTGTCAGATGTGACCTGTGAGTAAACAGTAGTTTTTACACTTTTTAAATGGTTCCAAAACATCAAAAGAATATTTTATGGCACATGGAAATTAAATGAAATTCAAAATGTAGTGTTTATTATACCTGAAGTTTTGAGTTTCATCAAAAAATTTGTGGAAATTTAGTTCTCTGGTGACCTTTGTGATGTCTTGGATTTTGGCTCTTGATCTGTAAAGTCTAAAACATTTATTATCCGGCTTCTTACAGAAAAATCTGCTGATACTTGCTCCAAACAGTGGAATGATTTTTTTTTTTTTAATGCACATCACTTTCATCTCATTGCTTCACTGCCTCTGGTTCATTAAGTGGCTTTACTTTGTCCTCAAGATTAAAAACCAGAACATTTAACATAGCCAAAGGGTCCTGCATGATGTAGCCTAGGGATTAGCAAGCAAACCATGGCCGTGTGGACTCTGTGTCTTGCTCCCTGCTTTTTAAATAAAATTTTATTGGAACACAACCATGCCCATGTTTTGTGTGTTGCTTCTTTCAGACTACAGTTAGAGTTGAGCAGCTGTGATAGACTGTATGTCTTCTCAAGCTGAAAATGCTTACTGCCTGGCTCTTTATAGTTTGTTGACTTTGATCTAGTCCCCGCTCACCTCTCCAGCTTTTCTTGTACCACTCTTCTCCTGTATATCAGCTCTTCTTCTAGTGGTATCTTTCAATTTTAATAATACCTCTCACTTTTAATAATAGTAAAGTGCAAAGGCTCCTTTCTAGACTCCCCTGTGTCCCTCAGCTTCTTCTGGTTTTAATTCTTAATACACAGTTGTGATTTGTAGCTATTTTGTATAGTACTTTCTGTATTTCCCCTCCTGGAATGTAAACTATATAACACTGTAATTACAGAAGTGTAATTCTTGAGTTCACTTCTGTATCCCTAGCTGCATATGTAGACAATGAATGTTTGTAGAGGGAACATTTATTATAGACTCCTCTTTAATTTTAGGGGGTGGGACTATTTATTTTTATAGATGTGCCTGTGTGGTCCAAGCTGGAATCTGGTCACCTCCCATCCATGCAACAGCTTGTTCAAATTCTTGACAATGAAATGAAGCTCAATGTGCATATGGATTCAATCCCACATCACCGATCATAGCCCCACCTATCAGCACTGAAAACTCTTTTGTAAGTAGTGTAAAAATACAATAACTATTTATAAGTATCATTCTCATCACAAATCAGCAAGAGACTAGATATTCTAATATCTATTATCACTTGAGTTCCCAACCTGAGATTTAATAGACGAATATTTTCTTATTAAAACTTATTAAGTGATGAAGAGCATTTGGACCTGCCAAAACAAGGTAGGGTTGTGCTGATAACTTTATCTTCAAGGCTTAATAGCTGGTCCTGTAACGTCATTTTTTGGACTGTGAATGCCTAAGGGTCATAATTGGTATATTATGCTAGAATATTTATATACATTTCTTCCCTTTACCTGCAGATAACTAGCTGCTAAGAGTATGCAGATTCTTTTAACATGGTCAAGATAGAAAATTTATAAGCAAACGTGTGAACACAGAGAGGTGAATGTTAGTTAACTTTTGCTTAGCAGAGATGTTCTCCGTTCTTTTCTTATTAAAGAGCTGATTTTTATAAGAGTGAATTTTGAAATAAAATACTTCTTTTTGTCTATGTCTTTCAGACATTAAGGGATTTTTTGCAAGAGCAGCGTGACTGACATTATGAAGGCCTGTACTGAAGACAGCAAGCTGTTAGTACAGACCAGATGCTTTCTTGGCAGGCTCGTTGTACCTCTTGGAAAACCTCAATGCAAGACAGTTCTTCAGTGCTGGCACATTTTGGAATTCTGCACATTCGTGGAGTGCAATAATACTGTATAGCTTTTTTTTCTTCCCCAAATCCACTCAGTTAATAGTTTTTAAAAAATGTAGAGATTACTACTCGTACCTTTTTTTCCTTAGTCATATTTGGAAAAGTAGAAAATTGAGTTACAATTTGACTTTTTTTTCAAAGATGTCTGTTAAATCTGTTGTGATTTTATATGAATTTTCCTTTTTTATAGTTTAAAAATCGATCTTTTTGGGAATATAGCTGAAGTTCCCCAAAACTTTATAAGAGTTTATCAGGCATCTTTAATTTGGTCATGTCCAATTTATATAGTTTTCAAAACACTGCAGATTGTGAACAGTGCATTATATGAGATTATGGGGGGAAATCCTATATCTAGAGTACTCTACCAATTTGTGTGTATGTGCGTGTGTGTGTGTGTGATTATCAGAGAATTACAAAAAGACCAACTGCTTTTTAAATACTGTTATGTAGTTCAAGTGTCTTGCCTTGACCAATCTAATGAGTTGATTAACTGGGCCTTTATACTTAACTCAATAAAAAAACTAAGCAGATGTAAGTTAAATAAAAAGTTTGAATTTATTGCCCAGCGTACCTATTAACCTTATATTTAAAATTGTCTTCCTCAATTTTTGTTATTTCATAAGGAACACGCTTTAGATTCACACACAAATAATAAGTCATTTATCATTTTTAGGATAATTGAAACTCACTCATTTCAATGTTCAGTTGAACCTCTTTACGACATTAATTTTAGGTGAATGGAGATTACTTGCCCAATAATTTAACTTGTTTACCATCATATATCAGAATTTTATTATATTTAAGGAACAAAATTGAAGTTTTTTATTCAGTGAATTTCATAACTTTCCAGAGTTCTAAAAAGATAGTTTTTTTTAAACAAAAAACTTAAACTGATAGTCTATAAGAGTAATTTAGCAGAGATAGTATCATAATGTAGAAAAATAGTCCTATAGCAATGGTCTTAACATATTTTAGCTTCCATATGGGAATAGGAATGGTAGGTCTAAATTTGTTACTAGAAATAAAGTGATTTGAGGAAAAATTATGAGATAATTCATTTGGTCTACCAAACACTTAGCATAACTTGATACTTCATTTATCACTGAATATTTGTTGAACTAATGTCTGGTAATCCTCATGATTTTACAGCCTCAAGGTGGAACATACTGTAATCTCTATCTAATGGGAAGTTATTCTGATAATTCACTTCAGGAAATTGATTTAATGGCTTATCCTTTTAATTAAGACTGCAGAACTATTAACCTAAGTTCCTATAATGGCAAGAGTCAATACAATTTAAGCTGGAAGTTACTAAGAGGTTATTTTTCAGGTGTAATATTTTATCTTTGCCTAGGGCTTAAAACCCTGTTAGCTGAATTTGTACTAGCCCAGACTTCTTGTCTTCTGCAAGGTGGACACAGTGCTCAGTGTGTTTGTCTTTGTTCAGCTGATGTCCATTCCACTAGTGACAAGTTAACCTTTTGGCATTTAGACCTTCCAAACTCAAGTCTTGGGATTCCCATGTATCTGACAGGTCAACCTTGAAGAACCTAAGATTAAACTTTAACTTTAATATTTTCATGTTTGTCTTAAGTGAATAACTTGTCTTTTGGAGAATAGCTTTAAGTGGCTTAGACACTGATAAAACTCAGTGTCTTGTTTTGTTGACACTCATCTCAATATTGTTTTATCTTTGACCTTATTTAAATCTAGGATTTAATAGTCTAGTGAAAAAATTAGCGGGAAGCATGAATATTGAAAACAATAAGGAAAAGGAAAGTTAAAAAGAAAGTAATTAGAATTAGTTTATTATATTTCTAACATTTCCGAATTTATTAGTTGCTTACAAATTGGTGTGGCTGTGTTGTTCATAAATGTTTATGTACCGTGTTAATTAGAAGACCATAGAACGTCACAGCAGCTTGGCTAATGTTATTGCCGTTTTTACCACAGTTGCTGTTGTGGATGAAATTACTTGTTAGATTAATAAAAAAATGTTGACAAAACATGGCTTTATACCTCAGTATCAAGATATACAAAACACATGCTTCAGAATATAAATACATTTTTATGGCATTACTATTAATGACAGCAGCTGGTCAGCCTTGACCATTACCGAAACATAACAGACTCCAATGATGATTCTTTCTTATTTTGAATGTTACTAGTTTGGGACCTTGATTGGTTGGGATTTTATCATTGTCATAATTTTAAGTAATTCAGATTTTAAAGCTAGCCTGCAGGTTTTTAAAGCATGATTTGATGATATTTAATACTAAGGCTTTAAAAAAAATCGCTTGAGAAAAACAGAAGGGATTCTAAAGTTTAGTGGCCTACTATGTACGATAGCATTGTGAAAATAAACTTCCATTGAGCTGATGTGAAAGGAACCACTCTTTTGTGGAATTAAATCTATGCTAGGGCACTTCACATGACGACTGTATTTAGGAAATGTTATTTCATAAAAATTGTTGATTATCAAAAAGTATGTTCTCTTTCTAATGCCTTTTTAACCCAACCAGTGCTAATAACACTTCACCTACTCCCTCTCGGTCTGGCACTCACGTCTTACTGCTCTTGGACTTTAAACTGCTTCTCAAGCCTTCTGGTCCACTTGTGTTTCAGTGTTGCTGAACTAACAACGCATCTGTGGTATAATCTGTGCTGGGTCGGAGCAGAGAGCAGCAGTTTACATCACTGTCCATCATTACCCCCAACCTCCAGAATTCCTGAGAAGGTAATACTTACATTCCCAAATCTGGAGAAAAATAATATGAGGACCTTCCCTCTTGACTGATAGAGACAATTTAACGATCTCACAAGAGGAAACAAAGTTCAGGTATTTTTTAAAAATCCTGGTGAGCCTTTCCGTTCCACCGTCCTTGGCTCTTTTTCCCTAGGCTTCAGAAAAGCAAATAGATACAGACTCAGTCAGTTCCGAACTGTATCTTGAAGAAAAATATAAACTGGTCTCGGATAGAGTGGAAAGAGTGTTAAGTCGCTACTCTCTATCAAAGCTTTTAGAATGTTTTCTGTTGCCCGTGTTAAGCTTGAGCAAAATAAAAAGGAACGTGATAACAATGTAAACATACTGCAGCCTTAGTTTTAAAACTTTTTGTGTGCCTAAGAGTCATTGGGGCAAATTCCTAGATTCTATCCATTGGGATTCTGATTCAGTTGTTCTGAGATGGGACCCAATAATTTGCATTTGAGACAAGCTTCCTCATAATGCCGGTGCTGTCAGTCTGGGGTCCACACTGAGGAGCACTGCACCATAGACCAGATGCAAAAGACTTCAGACTCAGCCTGGAAGAAAGTGTACCTCATGGAACAGAAGAAAATGGTGTCCATTTGCTTCACATTTTTGGAATGACTCAGTAAGAACTCAGTAAAATGGGAACTCATAGAGGAAACAGAATGTGAGGAGAGGGAGATTATGTTTCTAAAAAACATTGAGGACTTAATTGTCCCAAGTAATCGTTTTTATTGATGCAGCATATTTGTGTAGTTATCCCTTGTTGGGTTCGTATTTTAAAACTTTTTAGGGGCACCTGGGTGGCTCAGTTGGTTAAGCATCCGTCTTCAGCTCAGGTCGTGATCCTGCAGTTTGTGAGTTCAAGTCTCTAGTTGGGCTCTGTGCTAACAGCTCAGAGCCTGGAGCCTGCCTCAGATTCTGTGTGTGTGTGTGTGTGTGTCTGCCCTTCCCTGCTTATGCTCTGTCTCAAAAATAAATATTAAAAAGATTTTTTTTTTACTTTTTAGATGGATGTTTTAAAAGGAAATGGTAAATCTTTGAGTCTATAATTGATTTTAATTGCTAGATTTTCTTAGCACAAAACAGGCAACATCCCTGCATTAGGCTTATATTTAATAGTAACAACTGATTTTCATTTTTTACATGAAACAAATTTATTTAAATTCTTATTTTTCTGAGTAGGGGAAATGTATACTTTTCGTGTTATTGTAGTAATCAGACTAGAACTCTTAAAACCACGAGTAAATCCAATCTGAACTAAACCCCTCCACCAGAGCAAAGGATTTATAGGTTCACTGTAACTGAAAACTCCAGTGTAGAGTTGGCCTCAGGGATTCAAGTGTGATTATCAGAACTCTCAATCTAAGTTGGTCTCATTTCTCCATGAGCCTTCATCAGAACTGGGGAGAAGATTTCGCGGGGTTGGGAAGGATGAGGGAGGGATGAGAGCACGGATGGAGGCTCAGAAACTGCTCTGGTGCAGTTTGGGTCACATTCCTATCTTTGAGTTTTGATAGCCACTCTAAAAATACTGTCTCTTGTTAACCTGTCCTTTCCTCTAATTAGTGACCTTTCTCCCTCCACTCAGCCTCCTTCCTATTCAGGATTATGATTGCTTAAAATGAGTTTATGGCTTTGTAGTTATAAGCTGCTCAGATGAAGTGCTTAGCTGGTTGGGAGTTAATCTGGAATGGGTAGAGCCAGCATTGGGCCCCAAGGCTTGCTTAATACAGGTATTAGAGCCTTGGGCAGCAGAGCAGCAGGGCGCTCCCGTATTCCCTCAGGCCACTGGCAATGCTCATTTACTTTGTGTACTAGCAACTCTTACCAGAGAAAAACACAACTACTGCTCCTTTGTTTATTGTTACTCCCAAGTTGCTAAGGGCACACCTGGTTGCAAGTGAGTATGCTGATGACATTTTCCCTTATTCTTTTTCTAAGTATATGAAAATCTGCTGGATTTCATTCTTACTAGCTCATAGAATTTAGAAATGAGACACTATAAAGTATTAAAATGTTTAAACAATAGGTTACTTCTTGTTGATTCTCTCAGTAAAATTCTGTAACGTACAGATATATGGAAACATGGTGTTGTGAAAGATTTTCAGATCTACGTCAGTACTTCAAAGGAAGATCAAGAGAGGTTAAGTATCTTGGCCATGGTTCCTCAGCTTGTTTAATGCTACAACAGACAGAAAAGGAACCCCCCCCCACCCCCCAGCTTTATCCTTGGTGAGGCTTGGGGAAGGAGGAGTAAAATCAAAGAGGGCTTCATTAGAAATTGTTCCAGGTCAGAGGAGAAGAGACAGTAACAAAGCAAACTTCAAAATTTAATCTCCATTTTACTTCACAACTGTATAGTTACTTTTACTTTAGTTAGGATGGACTGGAATTTTTCAAATCAACTGACCCCACCCCCCAAGAAAGGAAAAAAAAAAAAAGGCAGAGTACAGGAGACCCCAGGAGGAAGGGCAAGTCTATATGACAAATTCTTATCCTCACACAAGCAAATGCAAGCCACAGGTTGATTCAGCCTGTTTACCCGCCTGGAAAGACCCTTCCCTAAAAGTGGATTTATGAATGGCAGTTTTTCTGACCACTTACCGTCTTCACTGCTCATGTGATAATTGCAAAGGGTATGGAGAGATTTCCATGTACACATCCTAGGCAAGGAGGTTACCTCATCCGTGAGATGAGTTTAAAAACACCACGCCTCGGGGCGCCCGGGTGGCTTAGTCGGTTAAGCGTCCGACTTTCGCTCAGGTCATGATCTCGCGGTTTGTGGGTTCGAGCCCCGCGTCCGGCTGTGTGCTGACTGCCAGCTCAGAGCCTGGAGCCTGTTTCAGAGTCTGTGACTCTCTCTCTCTGACCCTCCCCTGCTCACGCTGTCTCTCTCTCTCTCTCTCTCTCTCTCTCTCTCTCCTAGAAATAAATAAAACATTAAAAAAAATTTTTTTTTAAACACCACGCCTGCCTCTGAGCTGGAGTTTGCATGCTATGTCCCCTTCAAGTGCTTGGATTTTTAGTGCAGGAAAGATGCTTCATTCCATGAAACTAGGGTTTCTCAGTGCTCCTGCGGAAGAACAGGTCTACCTGGGACGGGGCTCAATGTGACCCATTGCAAAACAATTTTGTTGACATCTTTTAGTTTACAATCCATGTGAAAAATTTCATTTCCTTCCAAATTGTTCATGTTGGTTTTAACATAAAACTTTATTTTTAACTTCCTAAAGCTTCAAGTGAAATTCATATTCTCAAAAAATTCTGTTTCTCCTGAGGCTGTGTGTAACTTCTCCATGCCACCTTCTTTCTCTCGGGGGAGTGCCCTTGTGTGTACACATCCTCCTAGGAAACAAAGTAAGCTACATCATAGGCTCGATTCCTTAAAACTTCTATAAACTTTCTGTATCGTCTGTAGTAAAACACCACGCTTAAGAACTACCTTATGACTGAAGGAATGTGTTCCAGGAAATTTCTTCCCAGAAGATGCACGTGGAGAGATGATGAGAAGCACAACTCTGAGTTATAAAATGTTGAGAGTTTACCATACCAAACAGCTAAGGAAATGCGTACAGAGTAAAATCCTGACAAACATGCTGAAAAAAAAGCCTCTCAAAACCGTGAGGGAGGCAAAAATGGTAGCCCAACGAATGTTGCCTGTGAATGAGTGGGTGGATGAACGAATGGGTTTCAAGGCAGTGGCTCTCAACTGTGGGAGCTTTATTCTTTAGGGGACGTTGGTGATGAGGTACTTCTGATTGTCACGACTGGGAGGCAGGGGTGCGTTGCTCCTGGCAGCCGTGAGCAGAGCCAGAGATGCCGCAGAATAACCTACTGCGTCCTAGACTGCTTCCCACCACAACAAATAATCTGGTCCAAAATGTCAGTAGGGCCAGTGTTGGGAACTCTGGGGTACAGTTAGGAGAGTGGGACGAGGGTGCTGGGAAAGGGGAAGAAAAGGACTGAGCAACAGAGACTAGTCTGGAGACACAATGCTCGGACATCTGCTTGTGCAGAGTGACACCTGCATGTGCAAAGTGGCCTCTTGGGGTCCCGGAATGGAGCCTCACAACCACCGCCTCCAGCTGGGACCTGGGAGGGGAGGCGCCTTAGCTCAGCCTGCCCCTTGGGGTGGGGGAGGGCAGCGCTTCTTTTCTAACCAAGCCTGAAAGGGCTTTGTTGTCCGAGAGGCCTAGTGTGCTCTCAAAACATCCCTTTGCCTCTTTGAGAAGTTCTGTATTTGTTTAAAAATACCTTAACAGAGGAAGACTTTCATTCCAATAATGACACAGAGGCTAAATTGAAGGTGATAAACATTTTTGTGGGAAAGACTGTCAAATGTAACAAGCCAATAAAGAGAAATTGCTCTTATTAAATCCTTTTTCTTTTTGAATAGGGAAAAATGTCCCAGAACTTTGCTTCTTGTCGGTAGTGGGCCACCCCAGAGGACAGAAGGGAGTACAGAAAGGCTTCAGTGTTTCCTATGGAAGTTCCTGTTTCCTTGGAATGTGTGTGAGAAAGTGAAGCTTTGAAATACATAACCTAAGGGAGAGGGAGACTGACTTTGGGGGTAGTCCCCCGCCACCAAGCATTTGTATTAATGAGCTGGATGGTAAGAAGTGATAGCATTACAGACCACTGGAGTCCAGAACTGTTTTCCAACAATTAAAATGTATTTTAATCATCTGGGCTTCTACCTTTCCTTAGGCTGACTGAGGCGGGGGAAGTAGCTTTGGAATCTGCACTGAGAGCCAAGCAAGTCCACACTTGTAAGTCAATCCTATTCTTGGAATTTTCCGACTTCAGAATAACATTTCCATTTCGTTTCCTAAAAGCTTTTTTTGGAGGGGTTTCTTTGTGTTTGGTAACATGGAAGAGAAAAGTTGTGAAGATGGTGTAACACAGTTTCTGCATTCAGGGAGCTTAGAGCAGGAGAGGCAGCCACACAAAAATGTTAAACACTGCAAAGCATGTTAAATCCCAATAAGAAGCCTCATAAAAGGGCTCGGGAGCAGAGAGGGATGGGACATTGGATTTAAATCCTTGAAGATAGAATTTTCAGTAAATGGGTGTGAGGAGGGAAGGCACAGAAGGAACAGCATTTTAGAGATCAGAAAGCACAGAGCCACAGGGTCTTTGTGGTAATTCCTGTAGGGAAAGGGGGCTGGGGCACGGCATNAGAGCTGAGGAGTTGGGTGGTATTCTCTGGATGATAGCCACAGAAGGTTTTTGTGGGGATGAGCAGATCTGGGTTTTAAGAAGTGAGTCTGGCTGTATTCCCACCAACAGTGCAAAAGTATTTCTCTTTCTCCACAAACTGGTGCAGCCACTCTGGAAAACAAAAATGAACAACCCGGGTGCCTGGGTGGCTCAGTCAGTTAAGTGACCAACTTTGGCACAGGTCATGATCTTACTGTTGGCGAGTTCAAGCCCCACATTGGTTCTGTGCTAACAGTTCAGAGCCTGGAGTCTGCTTCAGATTCTGTGTCTCCCTCTCTCTCTGTCCCTCTCCTGCTTCTGCTCTGTCTCTTTCTCTCTCAAAACTAAACATTAAAAAAAAAGTAGAACTACCCTACAGTCGAGCAATTGCACTACTAGGTGTTTATCCAAAGGATACAAAAATGCTGGTTCGAAGGGGCGCATGGACCCCAATGTTTATAGCAGCACTGTCACCAATAGCCAAATTATGGAAAGAGCCCAAATTTCCATTGACTGATGAATGGATAAAGAAATGTGGTGTGTATACACACACACACACACACACACACACACATATACAATGAATATTACTCAGCGATAAAAAAGAATGAAATCTTGCCATTTACAACAACATGAATGGAACTAGAGTGTATTATGCTAAGAGAAATAAGTCAGAGAAAGACAAATATGATTTCACTCATGTGCAATTTAAGAAACAAAACAGATGACCATAGGGGAGGGAAGATAGAAACAGAGGCAAACCATAAAGAGACTTAAATACAGAGAACAAACTGAGGGTTGCTGGAAGGAAGGGGGGGAGGGATGGGTTAAATGGTGATGGGCATTACAAGAGGGCACCAGTTGGGAAGAGCACTGGGTGTTTTATGTAAGAGATGAAGCACTAAACTCCTAAAACCAATATTACACCGTATGTTAACTAACTTGAATTTAAATAAATAAAAAAAAACCAAAGGGATTCTGGCTGTAGTGCGGATAGAGGGGTGGGAATGGAGGGGAGGCAGGGGAGGGAAAAGAAATATTCAGAGGCTCTAACAAAAACATTTTGACATTCTCTTAGCATCTCTTTAGACATCTTTGACCTTGGAAATATATACAGAAATGTATTCAATGAAAAGATCAATGTGAGCTTTTGTGGTTCCAAAAGCCCCTTTGTATTCCAGAGTTTTCTTTTGCTTTAGCGTTCCTTGTTATGCTGAAACTAGACTCCCTCAGAATTCTCCTCCTTTAAGTCTGAAGTTTCTTGTTTACGATATAGCTTTTAACCCTTGGGTATCATTTACCTTCCTCTCGGTATCTATTTTCTGCTCATTGCCTAAGGAGCCTCCCTTCTTGCCCTGAGAGCATGAAATGCACTGTAATTAAAGTGCCTAGTGGTTTAGTGTGATTGTTCTTTCTTGTTTTTCTGAGACCTCGTCCTTCCCCTCTGGCCCAGCCCAGGATATAATCTTAGCATCTATAGTCCATGTCCTGTGACAACCGATTTCAGGAAGGACACTGAGCCTAGACATTCACTTGGGGGGTTCATTTTTCTTATTAATTCCAAGGAAAATTGTATGATGGAAAGNGCCCTCTGTGGCCCAGCCCAGGATATAATCTTAGCATCTATAGTCCATGTCCTGTGACAACCGATTTCAGGAAGGACACTGAGCCTAGACATTCACTTGGGGGGTTCATTTTTCTTATTAATTCCAAGGAAAATTGTATGATGGAAAGTAAACTGATTATATCCTCTTGGACTGAATGAGAACTCGATGTCGATACAAGTATCAACAGGACCAGAAGCGTTATCTTGATGAAATCTGAAATCTCTCTAGGACTCTTGCTGGGCTGCCTGAGATACATAGCACCCTCACTGCCACCCCAGTCAAAATGGCATAATGTACTTGTTTTTTCTCTGGAGAATAGTGCATGGTGACTGAAGATTTCTCAAGTGTCCCACATGGTGGGGTTGTGACTCTCCATCTTTTTCTCTCCTCAGAAATTCATTTAGTTGGGACTGAACCTTCCTGAATAAACTAGGGAAAGATGAAATGTGTGAAATGACTATATTCAGAAATTGGACAGCAGGCAGTGCAGGACCTTGATCCCTAAGAGGAGAATAACCAGGAACTGCATACAGTAGTCTAAGCTTTCTCTTGGAGGCTGTGCTGGCACAGGCTGCTGTAACCAGATATCAGAGACTAGGTGGCTTAAAAGTAGAAATTTGCATTCTTACAGTTACGAAAACTAGAAGGCCAAAATCAAGGTGCAATCAGGGTTCAGTCCTGGTGAGGCCTCCCTTCCGGCTTCTNGATGGGGAGAGAGAGAGAGAGAGAGAACGAACCCTGTGTCTCTTCTTAGGACATGAGCCCGGGCAACTGGGTGGCTCATCCAGCTCTTGATTTCAGCTCAGGTCATAATCCCAGGATCATGGGATCAAGTCCCATGACAGACTGTACTGAGTGTAGAGCCTGCTTGAGATCTCCCTCTGTTTCCCTCTGCACACACACTCACGCATGTGTGCTCTCTCTCTCTTTAAAGAAAAAAAAAAAAGGCTAGTCCTATAGGATTAGTGCCTCACTCCTATGAGCTCATTTAATTACCTTACTAAAGGCCCTGTCTCTAAATACAGTCACATTAAGGGTTAAGGTTTCAATGTATTAGAGGGAACACAATTCGGTCCATAACAGAGGCACTTGTCAGACCGACGTGCAGAGATCCCAAGCAGAGCACAGTCATTTTACTAAGCTAAGGAGGCAGACTGGAGTTCAACAAAGTGGCTAGGATTTTAGGAAAGAAACCACAGAGGTGGGAGCTGTGTGAAGAAAGACCTCCAGAAGTCTCCATAGGCGATCTCTTGAGTGTATTGCTGAAACCCCATGAGGCTGTGAAAGAACAGGGGACTGTAGGAAGCACAATTCGCAGAGCTCGGAAAGGCTGAGAATCAGTCATGTTCTGAGCTGCTAGAATGGAGAGTTCTCCATGTAGGGTATCCAGTCGAGACTGCAGAAGGGTTACACCTTGACAGTAGGGCTAAACCAGCCCAGAGTGAAGACTGCCCTCAACTCACACCTATAAGCTTAATAACAAGCCCTGAAAGGCTCAACATGATCCAAAATTAACCTAGTTGCCTCACAGAAGACTCATGACGCACCCCGTAAAGGAACAGTAAAATTTAACACTCCCCAATATAGAGTTTGTGATGCTGATTTAACAAAAAATCACTGCACATGGAAAGACACAGAAAAATGTGAGTCATAGCCAGGAGAAAAACTGATAAAGTGAAACTACCCAGAAATGACTAAAATGATGGAATTAGCAGACAAAGATTTTAATACAGTTTTTATGCATATGTTCAAATATTTAAAAACATGAATACAGTGATGAGAGAAATTGGATGTGTAAAAAAAAATAGAATTTGTAGCAGTGAAACAATGCAATATCTTACATGAATAATTCACTGGAAAAGCTTATAAGAAGATTAGATATTGATGAAAAGATCAGTGAATTTGACATAGCAAATGAAACTAGACTGAAGGAAGAGACAAAAGACTGAACAGAAGAACATCCGTGACCGGTGGGACAGTATTATGAGAGAATTTTTGGGTAACCAAAGCCTTAGGGGGGCAGGGAGAAGAAAACATGTGAAATAATGGTGAAAAATTGTTCCAAAAAGTTTGTTTGTTTGAAATATAATTCACATGCCACACAATCCACTCACTTAAACTTACATGATTTGATGTCATTTAGTATATTTACAGGCTTGTGCAACTATCATTGCAACTTAATTTTAGATCATTTTTGTCCTCCCTAAAAGCCCTCCTCCAGTCACAGAGTATTTTCACCTCCAAGAGAACCTGCAAAACAATGATAATTAGAACTGTCTGGAGTAGGCATCTTTGAATGTTCCTGATCTTGGTGGAAAGCGTCTAGTCTTTCACCTTTAAGTCTGATGCTAGCTGTGAAGTGTCCAGAGATGTCCTCTATCAAGGTGAGGAAGTGCCCTGTTTTTTCTGCAGTTATTAAAATGATCATATTTTCTCCTCTTTATTCTATATTATTTTCTGGTACATTAATTGATTTTCAGATGTTAAGCCAGCCTTATATACTTGGAATACATTTCACATGTATAATCTTTTTTATATGTTGCTGGATTTGATATGCTAGCATTGGTTGAGAATTTTTACATCTCTATTCACAAGCAGCATAGATCCTTAGTTTCTTTTCATATGCATTTTTTTTTGTCCACTTGGCTATCAGGGTAATACTGGCCTCGTAAAATGTGTTAGGAAGTATCTATTCCTCTTCTATTTTCTGGAACAACTTGTGTCGAATTCATATTAATTCTTCTCTGAGTGTTTGGTAAAAATACACCAATGCTGCTTTTTTTTGGGCCTGAGCTTTGTGAAATTTAAAAATTATTTATTTGATCTCTTTACTTATTATAAACCAAGTCACTTTTTCCATCCCTTTAAAAAAAATTTTTTTTTAATGTTTACTTACTTTTGAGAGAGAGAGGGAAACAGAGTGCAAGTGGGGGAGGTGCAGACAGAGAGGGAGACAGAATCCGAAGCAGGCTCCAGGCTCCACACGGTCAGCACAGAGCCTGATGCAGGTCTCAAACTCATGAACTGCAAGATCATGACCTGAGCCAGTCAGACACTTAACCGACTGAGCTACCCAGGCACCCCCTTGTTATGTCAGTTTCAGTATTTTGTGTATTCCTGGCAGTTTATCCATTTTGTTTAAACTACCTGATGTGTTATTATGCAGTTGTTTATATAGTTTTCTGTGATAATCCTTTTTATTTCTGTAAGTTTGGTAAATGTTGCCTCTTTTATTTGTTTGAAGTAATTTGAGTCTTCCATTGGCTAGTCTAGCTAAAGTTTTGTCAATTTTGTTGCTCTTTTCAAGGAACCAAATTTTGGTTTCATTGATTTTTTTCTTTTTCTACTGCGTTTCTACCTTCTGGAAGCCAGTAATAAAGAGAAATGTCTTTAAAGCAGCCAATGGAAAACAAGACACATTGCTTATAGAGGAAGAGGAAACCCTGCAATACAGAAGATAATGGGAATAACACTACACTTACAACGGATGCATTGCTTCTTTTTAAAAGTTGATTAAACAAACACAAAAAGCACATTTCTTTTGAGACTGAGGTTGTGAGTTTGATGTCTGCATGAGACAGTATGCTTTCCCATGCAAAAACCCTTCTTCTGTCCCTGAATTCCTAGACAGCCACTGTGTCCCAGACTTCTTCATAGTAGAGGTGGTGATTTTTCTTTCCAGTACAAAGGGAAAGAATGGAACTAACAGGTCCTGCTGATACTACCCACAGTGTAGGAACCAGAGTGTGCTGATCTTGATGCTTGTAGGGAAATACTTTTTCTCCCTTATTTTAGCCCTCATCCAATCATTATCAGCCTTGGCTGTTCTTTAGAATCAGCTGGGGAGCATTAAAAAAATACCAAAACCCATCCTCATATCAGACGAATTTAAATTTAGAATCTAGTGGTGGAAGCAGGCCCTTTATTTTTGTTCGTGTGTGTGTATAAATATAAAAAATAAGTGTATATAAAATATGTATGTATAAATGTTGTTTTTTGTTTTGTTTTTGATTTTTAAAACGTTTTTATTTGTTTTTGAGAGAGAAAGAGATAGAGCGTGACCAGGTGAGGGGCAGAGAGAGAGGGAGACACAGAATCTGAAGGAGGCTCCAGGCTCTGAGCTGTCAGCACAGAGCCCGATGTGGGGCTTGAACTCACAAACCATGAGATCATGACCTGAGGAGAAGTTGGACACTTAACTGATTAACTGACTGAGCCACCCAGGTGCCCCTCTTTTTTGTTTTTTGGGGTTGTGTGGGTGTTTACTTATCACATGGAACTTTTAAAATATGTAGCAAAGTGGAAAGAATAGTGATCTTCGAACAGGTGGTACATTAAAGAAGAGTAAGTTTATGTATTTTTTTAATGGATAAAGGCGGGCATCCTGTTGCTGTGGCATTTAGAGTCCATCAATCTTATTTTAGAAAGTAATGTTTTACTTCAAAATGTCAAGGTTTACAGTACATGAGAAATGACATTCTTCACAACCGCTTAAACTTACTATGAATCCTCATAGATATCAGATGAAAATTGTGCAGGGGAGAACATGTGTTAAGAACATTTTTTAAGGGCACAAGAAGGGAAGAGTTTGAAGGTCACCAGTCTGCATGGATTGCTTTCTTCCTTCTTGAGAGCCATACACTAGGATATAGTTTATTTCAAACCTTGTCCTCATAGTTCAGTGAAGCAGAAATGGACCCATGCTTTACAACTGCATCAGTTTTAGGATTGATGAACAATAAGCACTGTGGAAACGTAAATGTGTGCTTATGGAATTGTGTGACTGTGTTGGACCTGGCACTTTCTATATATAATCTGTGGGCAACGGAGAAACACATATGTCTGTGTGGCACAAGTAACTTTTACTATTGTTAATATTTATTGATCTAGCTTATTTTAATAGTAATAATGAAAGCATTCTCTTCTAAAATCAGCTTTCACTTCCTATCAGTACTTTAAATTATCTTGTGGGGCGCCTGAGTGGCTCAGTCAGTTAAGCATCTGACTCTTGATTTCGGCTTAGGTCATGATCGCACAGTTTGTGAGCTCAAGCCCATGTCGGGCTCTGCCCTGAAAGCATGGAGCCTGCTTAGGATTCTCTCTCTCTCTCTCTCTTTCTCTCTCTTTCTCTCTCTGCTCCCCTCCCTCCCACTTTCTCTCTTTCTCTCAAAATAAGTAAAAAAACATTTTACAAAATCTTGAAAAAAATAAAATTATCTCATCTAACCCTGATCTGTTTCTAATTCTGCTAATCCTCAGCAGAGAGGTGAGGTCCTTTCCTGGTTTGGGAAGGACCGTGCCAGTGGGCTGCTGGGGTTTGTGCACGTGCAGTGCTGGGTCTTTGTAACAATCACGTGGTTCCTTCCCATCACTGAGCACAGCTCACCGCAGGCTGGGCAGCTGTGCCGGCGTTCTCTCCAGTGGTCGCTACAGCTGTGGGAAGTTGGTTTTATCTTCTTCAGTGTATAGCTGAGAGAAGGGAGGCTTACGGAAGTTAAGGAACTGCTAGCCCAAGGGCACAGAGCTAGTTGGTGGAGAGGCGGGACTTCCCCCTGTGTTGTCTAACTGATGATTCCTACTTCAGCTCACACAGCTCTTCGGTCTCTGGATCTCGGCAAAGAGCATCAGGATGAGTAACAGAAGGAACATTGGACGAGGTCTAAAGACCAGGGCTCACTTTCTAGTTCCAGTGCCTGGTTAGCTGTGTGACCTAAGTCACTTAGCATCTTGCAATCTGTGGTGTTGTTCGAAATGTGCAGGATGATGTGAGATTTAAACTGTAGTCGGTATATGAGTATGACCGAGGATTCGTTTATCCTGTTTCCTAGTTCCTGTTTTGTTGTAGAATTAGTGGAAATCCATCATATCACCTTTTGGTCACAGAGGTGTTCATAAAACATCATTGGATTTTGTGGAATTGGGAATGAGATTGTTTCCCCCATCTCTGTTGATGCTACAGTGACTGGATTGTCAAAGCTTGGAAGTGCATGGGCGTGTGAAGTGTCCCTGCCTGCTTTTGGCACTGGGGAAAGGTGTCAGGTAGTGTGGACCCAGGCAGATGTAGCACATCGTTTTAGATAGAAAAATATTACCTGTGTGCATTCCAGATACTCCATGAATTGAATGAACTTGAGTAGAGAATGCCTAAATTGTTCATGTTAAGCTCTGAATCTGGTCTCTATCTCTGAAGAATTCTGTAAGAGTAGAGTTAAAAACAAAAACAAGAATGCCATTTACATTAAAGGGACATCACTTATTCAGATGAGGAGAGCAGAAATTTCTAAGCTCCAGCTTACACGGCCTGATTCCCTACTCTAATTTCAAGAATCCAGCTAAAGCTTCTACTGACTCAAGGAATTGTTGCTTCTCCTAAAAAGTTGCTTCAAATGCCTTCTGTGTTTGCTCACTTGCTTCTAGCTAGTCTTGTAAAAAAATAGTAAAGAAGACCAACTTTGGATATTAAATATATACGTAAAGAATAATTAATGAAGGCCTATGAACTTAGCACCTTGCTTGAGAGATAGTTAAAGCTCCCGTCCCCCTCTCCCCGTCGTGTACGCTCCAGTGGTAGCACCAGCCTGAAACTTGACGTCTGTCACTCCTGTGTATTTCTTTACACTTTTCCTGCATAGGTGTGTCTGCCTAAAGGATATATGGCATTGTTCTGCATGTTTGAAGATTTTATATAAATAGAAAAATACTGAAGTATTCCTCTGCCCTTTTGATTTTTTCCTTCAAAGTGAGAATGTTTTTGAGGGTTATTCATATTGATTCAGATAGTTCTAGTCCATTCACTTTCACTGTTGTATGAAATTCCACTGTATGAATACACCGTGTCTTAGTTGAAGCTGGTAAAACAAAGCACCACAGACTAGATGGCTTATCAACAGCATGAATTTACTTCTCACAGTTCTGGAAGCTGGAAAGTCTGAGATCACAGTGTCAGTATGGCTGGGTTCTGGTGAGAGCTCTACTCTGGGTGGCACACTGCTGATTTCTCCTTTTATCCTTACGTGGAGGTGGAGGAAAGAACGTGAGCTAACTCTCTGGGTTCTTCTGATAAGCGTGTACTCCCATTTTTTAAAAATGTTTGTTTATTTTTGACCGAGAGAGCAAGCTTGGGGGAGGGGCAGAGAGAGAGGGAGACAGAGGATCTGAAGCGAGCTCTGCACTGACAGCACAGAGCCCAGTGCAGGGCTGGATCTCATGAACCATGAGATGGACCTGAGCCGAGATCAAGAGTCAGACGCTTAACCGACTGCAACACCCAGGCGCCCCAACTTTTCCCATTCTTAAGGGCTCTCTGTCTTCATGACCTAATTATCTCCAAAAGCCTCCCTCCCCCTCCACCCCCACAAATGCCACCACCCTGGGAATTAGATTTCAACACAGGAGTTATTTGAGCGTTCCCATTGCTTTTCACCCTGGCTCCCAGCTATCAGTACTGCGTAGGACAGAGGAAGAGTACAGGGCGATGAGCAGTTAGATCAACTGCAGACTCGAAATTGTCCTTAAAGAAAAGGACCAGGGTTGGCGGAATAAAATCCAAACTCCTTACCAGGGCGCACACAGCCCTGCCTTATCTGGCTTCCTCTTACCTGGCCACTGTCTCCGGCCTCCCCTTCCCTCCCCTCGTTCAGGGTGGCCTTTTTTCTAGGACTGGAACATACAGGCAGACTCATTCCCACCTCAGAACTCGATGTTCTGTCTGCCTAGCTCGCTGCATGACTGGTTTCTCCTCAGCCTTTATATATCAGCCCTTCCGAGGGGCCTCCTCCAACCACACAATATGCAGCAGCCNCTGTGGTGGGTTGTTTTGTTTTTTTCATTGTATTTATCACAATTTGAAATTACTTACTTTGTGTCTCTCACCGGAACGTAAATGCCCTCCCTGAGGAGAGGGAAATATGGTTTTAAGTTTTGTACCATTAGTGCTTGGCACCAAGTCGTCATTTAATAGATGTTTATTAAGCAGATGAACAAATAAGTAGGTGGAGTGAATTCCAGACCTGGAATGAAAACCTGGTTTGTTAAGATGTTCGATTTGTATACACAGAGTGCCAGCTCTGCGTCTGACGGAAATTTGTAACCCGTGGCAGCGCAGGGGCAGAGAAAACCAGGTTTTCCACAGAATGTTGAGATAAGAACCAGACTTTGAATGAGGCACCGTTAGTCTGTCCTCAACCCGCACGATCAGGTGCGGATGGGGCAGCGACCAGACACCCCGAATTCTGCTCCACACCCGTGTGTATCCCCGGTAGAGATTTCACTGTGTGTATTCATTCAACATTTGTCAAGCGTTTAGATGTTTTCTGCAAACAAAGGGGCAAGCAGCAGCGTGTTGTCACTTTGCTTAATAGTTTAACACAGAGGACGCGTCTGTGTTATTCGGACAGTGACTCAGTTGAGCATCATCTCTGAAGAATCCGGACAGAAGCTGCACTGTTGCCTTCCTATCCTGGGGCCGGTCCTGAGAGAGGTGTGTAAAGAGTGGATGCGACCAGCAGTGTTGTTTTCCTCACAGACTCCGGTGTGCATTGTTGACCTGAGCTGAAGTCGGACGCTTAACCAACTGAGCCACCCAGGCTAGTGTTTTTATCACCTGCTTTTGATTTGCCAGTTTGGCTCAAATCCGGGTATTCCTAATGTCTGGATTTCACTCTGTGTTATGGGGGAAAACAGGAAAGACAGTCCCCGTTGCTTCTCAGACTCTTGGCTCAGTCTCTTGGCTAAGATACTACTGTTATAATATCCAATAAGACACTGTCTCCAAGGAAGAGTGTAAAATTTGAAGAGGGTTATCTTTTCTTTTTTAAAATGTTTAACATTTATTTATTTTTGAGAGACAGAGCATGAGCAGAGGAGGGCAGAGAGAGAGGGAGACAAAGAATCCAAAGCAGGCTTCAGGCTCCAGGCTCCAAGCTGTCAGCCCGGAGCCTGACGCGGGGCCCTAACCCATGAACCACGAGATCATGACCTGAGCTGAAGTTGGCCGCGTAACTGATTGAGCCACCTAGGCGCCGAGGATTATCTTTTCATTATAGATTGTCCTGTGCCAACTTTAGCAAGGGGATTAGGGGAGGTGTCTTTGAAACCATTTAACTCATTTCATATTACCTCAATTGTATTTATGTTCTTTAAAATTATTTTATTTTACTGTGCTGAATATATTCCTGAAAGATTCCATACCTTATGTCTTGAATAAGGTAGACAATAAAATGTATACACACAATATTTGTCTTATATGAAAATGAAACAATAGAATATTCATAATAAATTAATTTGAATTAAAATCTGTTTTTTAAAATCTTGTGTATTATCTAACATGGAGGAAAATGCAGTGCATTTCTGTGTTTTTAAATTATTAAGCATAACATTTGCTTATAAATATGTGATTGGCATCCCACATGTTACCAGTTTTTAATATACTTTTAAAGAAGCAACATCGGGGGGCCTGGGTGGCTCAATCAGTTAAGCATCCAACTTCGGCTCAGGTCATGATCTCACAGTTCGTGAGTTCGAGCTCCGTGTCGGGCTCCATGCTGACAGCCAGCTCAGAGCCTGGAGCCTGTTTCATTCTGTATCTCCCTCCCTCTCTGACCCTCCCCTGCTCATGCTCTCTCTCTCTCTCTCTCTTTCTCAGAAATGAATAAAACATTAAGGAAGCAACATCAATTTCTTTATTACATGCAATTATATTTTTAAAGTAAACATAATTTGTTTTGAGAGAGAGAGAGCATGAGCAGAGAAAGGGGCAGAAGAAGAAAGAGAATCTTAAGCAGGCTCCACACTCAGCATGGAGCCCAACGTGGGACTCAATCACACCACCCTGAGATCATGACTTGAGCTGAAATCAAAAGTCAAGCGCTCAACCGACTGAGCCACCGAGGTGCCTCTAAAGTAAAAATAATTTTAAATAACATTCCGTCACTAAACATGAAGCAACATGGTAAAAGATGCCATCCCATTACCTCTCCAGTCTCCAATTAACCAAGGCTATATTCAGTATCCACTATGGGTTCAGCACCCCAAAATACTTCTTACTGTCATACAAAAACAGATTCAGTTAAGGCTCTGTTGTGATTGCTGTGTGTTGTACTTTTGTGTGCTATTTTTCCGGAGCTAGGTGGATACATATTTCAATTAGTTTAATATTTGTCTCACTTGATAGAAACTGAAAGTTCACTCAGTGAAAAGAAAGAGGGGAAAACGCAAAAAGTAAGAAAGAAGGAGAGAGAGACATACATCTAACATTGATCAAGCCATGAGTCTAGGCACCTCTGTTGACTTCCCAGGGAGAAGTTTGCTAGGTGGGAGAGAAGCGGCAGCCTGGCTCAGGCAGGAGGGGTGTGCGTGGGGTAAAGGGCACTTTGTGACCCCGCGCTCCTGTGTGAGGCTATAGCCCGTCCCCAAGAGCCCCTGCCTCTCACTTTGGTGCTGTTGGCTTCATGGCTTCCAGATTTCCCAAAAGCCAGCAGGGGCTCTCCTTGACCTTCCCTTCCTGAGCCTCCCTGCTCTCTGTCCTCCTGACAAAACTCTAACCCATATTGGACGCTTATGCCGATTTGCTCATTCCCTGGCATCCTGAAAAGTGAGTCGTTTAGTTTTCCAACTCCGAATGTAAGCCGGTGATGACTCAGGATGTGTTCTCAATTTATAATAGGGCATATTTCTTGGTATTTCCTAGTCCTTACACTTTCTTGAAATCTCTCACAGCCCTTCCCGAAGTAACAAAACAAATGAAGGCGCCAGCATTAGTTAAATGTTTTCATTTATTATACCTGCTATTGTTCTTACTGTATCTTGTTTTACACCGGAATTGTGACAAAGGGCAATTAGTCTTAGAGTAAGTGAAGAAAGGTACGAAGGTTGCTTTAGTTTTTCCCAAACCTGGCTGGAGGGAAAATTCGCACATCCTTCAAGTTTGTGAAACAGGCGCCGAATCTTTATTAAGTTGGCCAGCAGAAGAAGGTCATCCTCATTCAGGTATCGGAGAACGGGAATCTCCTCGGGGTGAGGTAGCTTTTCAGCAAAGAGAAAGAGAAGGGAAGTCAGGGTCCATCTGTGAAAGGCGGGAGGCGGGAGGCGGCGTGTGCTGGTACTAATTTGGAGTTGGAATCCCTCGAGTCTCATTAGCTACAGAAGGAGGCCATGGCGGTATTACTCTCATCTGGAGGAGGAATGGGCTGGAATGCTGTGGAGAGTTGAGAGACCAGAACAGGCCAGAGCAATAGAATTTAGATACTTCCAAGTGCTTACAATTTATTTGAGTAATTTATGAGGGGGGCACAAAGATGCCGCACAGTCTCTTCCCCGGAGCCCCCGGGGGGAGGACATGGTCCGAGCTGGACTGGAGCTAGGAAGGCTCTGGGGGGGTGGCCTTCCTCAGACATGGTAGCACCCGAGCTGAGTTTTCAAGAAGGACCGGGATCGCTAAAATTCCTTTCCTTCTAGAACGTGCCCCTACCACAGGAGGCCATTCCGCGTTAATCTCTCCATGACCCTTCCATTGCCTCTGCCCATCCCTTCTTCACAGCCTTTGGTGATTCAGGCTGATGCCGCGTCCTTGCGGCTGCTGCAGGAAGGGGAATGCCTCTGTCGGGACTGTCTTGCCTGAGTGTTTCCAGGGTGTGGATTCAGGGCCGGCCTCAGTGGGGTGGGCTAAATACAAGCTCAACTACTACCTTCTGCGAGCAGTGACCACTTACCTGCAAGAGACACAAGAACTGACAGCATTTTCATCCCTCTCTGCATCAGAAGGTAAGGAGGGAGGGAGGGAGGGAGGAAGGGAGAAAGCGAGGGACAGAGGAATAATAGGAATGGACCAGTATTTTTAATTGCCCTTCAATCCCAATTCCATAAGATGACAGAAAACGTTTTAAGAGAGTAAAGCAATAATGGCTCTAGGGAACAGGAAAGATTTTGGGGCGCCTGGGTGGCCCAGTTGGTTAAGCGTCCGACTTCCACTCAGGTCATGATCTTGTGGTTTGTGAGTTTGAGCCCTGCATGAAGCTCTGTGCTGACAGCTCAGAGCTTGGAGCCTGCTTCGGATTCTGTGTCTCCTGCTCTCTGCTCCTCCCCCACTCATGCTGTCTGTCTCTCTCTCTCAAAAATAAATAAACATAAAAAATTTTTTAATAAAAAAATAAGGAAATAGGAAAGACTTTGATCAGCAGGAATAATCTTACTGTATTCCTGAAAATCATAAAGCAGACAGGACCATATCCATAGAGAGATAAATGGCCAAATGAAACCACTAACCCAAACACACACATTCTGAGATCAAAGTTAATAAAAGTGAGAAGCAGAAGGGGCCCTGAGGTAAATATTAGGATGACCAGTTGGTAGACAGCCCCTCACCTCACCCTCCGCGTTGAACCATGACGCCCCCAGGCTGGGGCTGGAAGTCCGGCACTGGGGCCAGCCTTCTACCCCTCAACTGTACATACCACTTTCCCACAGTCCCCACAAACAAACTTCAGTAAGCAGAAGATGTCGGAAGGCCGGGATTCTCAAATACAAAATGAACACACGGCCAGGAATCACCAAATATCTGAGGAAAATTGAGGCCATGAAAGAGAAGCCAGATTTACCTATTAGGGGTAATACTCAAGGAGACAGCATTAGTAGCCAGCAGGAGGCTTTGGGATATATATGATTAATATTTTATGAGGGATTTGAGAGAATTATTGCTGTCAAAGAGAAGAAATAACTAGAGGACTTGGAAATTAATTGTATGCATACAGAAAAGATGTGTTAACATAATTTTAGAGTGACCATTAAAATGCAGTGTATTAAAAGATCGAGTCTAATAGGTTGAGGAAAACAACAAAATCCAGTTATATACTGTTTGCAAGAGACACATCTAAAACTATAAAAACACTGAAAATCAAAGAATGAAAGAAAAATGTACCAAGCAAATGCTAACTAAAAAGAATGCAGGTGTGGCAATTTAACATAATGTAGAATAGCACTTAAGGCAAAGGTCACTGACTAGTAGGGAAACTGGGAATAATACCTATTTATATATGTTACCATTTATTTTTGCTAAAAAGAAAAACCTTCACTGATACACTGAGTCACATAATGGGCACAGCTGAAGAGCAAATAAGTGAGGTGGAAGATGGAGCTGGTGAGAGGCAGGAAATACAGCCCACCAAGAAGAGGGTCAGCATCTTTACTTTCCTAACCTATGTTTATAAAACTATAGAAAGTAAAACCTGATAGAAATAGTGAGAAAAATGAACAAGTCCACAGTCCTATTTCATACATTTCTCAGAACTAAGCCAATGATATAAAAAGGATAGAGAAGTGGGAATGGAACAATTAGACATGTACAAGCTTGTGACAACAGTACACTTTTTGGGGGTCAAATATACCTGGAACAGTCACAAAAATTATGTAATCAGCTCAAAATAAAATATCAATACATTTTGAACGACAGGGGGGAAAACGTGCAAGCCATACTCCTTGGTTGTTTAGAAATGAACAAGAAAAGGATAGTAAATTTGAATATTTGAAAATCCAATAACTATGGAGTTGAAGAAACCAAAATAGATAGGGCAAACTACTTAGAAGTGAGAGAAAATCGGAGCACTCCATATGGCCGAAGACGCACAGAGGGTAGGGTGGTGGGGAGGAGGTGCTACTAGTTTGGATTGGGTGGTGGAGAGAAGACTCTGAGCAGAAACCTGAAGGAAGTGGGGAAGCAGCTAGGTGCTAAATAGGGGAGGAATATTTTAGGTTGCAGGAATAGCAAGTCCAAAAGCCCTGTGGCGGAGGCATGCCTGGTATTGTCGAGGAACAGTGAGAAGGCCAGTGTGGCTGGAGCATGGTGAGGGAGGAGAGAACAGTACAGAGGGAACATTAAAAGAAGGAAATCCAAACCATGTGCAGGATTGCAGGTCTCTTCTAGAACCTTGGCTTTTACTCTGAGTAGGATTAGAAGCCATTGGATAGTTTGGACCAGGATTTTGTTTTCAAAGTATCACTCATGCCCTTTTTGGCAGCACGTATACTCAAATTGGAACAAGACAGAGAAGATTAGTACATGAGCTGTACAAGGATGGTACCTATTGTGTTAGATAGACTCTGGGAAGACCAGAAGCAGGGAGACTCATTAGGAAGCTACTGTGATAACTTAAACAAGAGATGGACTAGGCACCAGAGGCAGACAAGATAGATAGTACTGGTGGATGTGAGAAGAGTTGGAGCCTGGATGTGTATTGTAGATAGGGTTGATAGAGCCTGCAGGGAACAGGTGCGCTGCTGTGAAACAGAGGGGCAGTGCTGCTCCAGAGTGGCCTGAGCAACTGACAGGATACAGTTGCTGGGGTGCCAGCGTGGCTCAGTCGGTTAAGCATCGGACTCTTGATTTCGGCTCAGATCATGATCTTGGGATCCAGCCCTGCATTGGGTTCCACATTCATAGAGTGAAACCTGCTTTGGATTCTCTCTCTCTCTCTCTCTGCTCCTCCCCCTGGTGTGCACACACTCTCTCTCAAGATAAGTAAACTTAAAAAAAAAAAAATACAGATGCGATTTTCTGATGGAGGAGACTGCGGGTGGAGCAAGCTTTGAAATGGAATATTGCTAAGTTTTTCATGCCCTCTTAGACACATACATGGAGATACAGGGTTAGAATCAGAGATGTGAAGGTTAGAAGTTCATGGGAGATAAAATGAGAGGGTCATCAACATGCAGATGATATTTCAGGACAGGAGATTCCATGAGATCATCCACAGAGTGGGTACAGATAAAGATGAGTCTCGGGATATGGCCTGGAGCCTCTTAATATTTAGAAAATGGGGAAGTGATGAAAGTCAGCAAAGAAAAATGAGAAGGTCACTGAGGTGGAACGAAAATCAAAGGAAAGCAGGGTCCTGGAAGTAAAGCAAGAAATGCTTCCAAGAGGAGGAAGTGAGGAACTGTCCAGGGTCCCTGGGAGGTCACCTGGTGTAGCAGAAATGAGCTCCAGTGCATATGAAATGTTATGTAGCAACTAAAAATGAAATAGACAAATATGCTTGGAAATGCAGACATGCAAAAACCTTTAATACCCATTAAGTGGACAACAAAAACTAATACAATCCCCCCAACAATATAAGCAACATGATCCAATTTTTATTTTAAAAAAGATACGTCTGAATAATGAAAAGAGAAAGACATACCAGATTTTGAGTGATGATTACCTTTGGAAAAAGGGTTAGAATTAACAAAAGGATGAAAAAGGAATCTCATCTTCTACTCCAGTTCTGTATTGGGTGAATCTTCAAATATGAGAATGTATTTATTTTTCAATTTTTAAAAACCTAAAGAAAGGGTGATCGTGATGACAGTGAGAAATGGAAAAACTTCTGACATTGAATCGTGTGTGTGTGCGTGTCTGTGTGTGTGTGTGTCAAAATGACTCATTAAAATTCATTTCTAAGGAAGGAGTGGGGGAGAGAGAACATCTTTTACATTTTTGGTAAGAATGCATTTACCATGAATGTAATGTACTAGAAGAAGGCTATCTTGTAAACGTCTAACTAAGAAAGAAGCTTGGCTGGAGCCCAAACAGCTGACTGTGGTAGCCGGACTGATGGGGAGGGGCAGAAATAGTGCTGAGACCCCTCAGTCCCTGTTGGTGGAATCTGAAGTCTCCTTTCTGTTTGGTGTTTATGAGATATGCCTGCCTGTGCTGAATATTGCGGTCATATATCCACTTACCTAAAAGTGTGGAATTTTCAGAGGTTGACAACACCTTTGAAGTCTGGAGCAATCTCTTCCTTTAATCATTGGTGAAACAAAGGGCCTCAGAATTGAAGGGGCGTGTTCGGAGCCACACACTAGATATACTACATAGACCTCTCCCTTTTGTTTAATATATATTTTTGAATGTTTATTTTTGAGAGAGAGCGAGAGCATGCAAGCATGCACCAGTGGGAGAGAGGCAGAGAGAGAGAAAGAGGGAGAGAGAGGGAGAGAGAGGGAGAGAGGGAGAGAGAGAGAGGATCCCAGTCTCTTCACTGACTGCAAAAAGCCTGATGTGGGGCTCCAATGCAGAAATTGCAAGATCATGACCTGAGCTGAAGTCGGATGTTTAACCGACTAAGCCACCCAGGTTCCCCCCTAGATCTCTATCTCTGTCTCTGTATCTATATATACATTTCAACTTTATTGAGGTATAATTAACAGAGAGAGCTATCATTTACTGAGTACTTAGTGTCAAGCACCACGCTAAGTACTTTGCATTCCCCTTGAATCTTCACAGCCATCTATTTGGTAGGAATCATTATCTACATCTAATAGATGAGGGCAGTGAAGTTCAAGTTCACCCACTAAGCTAAGTGGCAACGTTGAGGTATGAAACGACATCCCTGTAACCCGAAGGCCATGTTATTAACCATTGCCAGTCACTGAGAGTGTACTCTCAGCTGTGCCCTGGGTGGGACAGGGGAGTCAGTAAGGCAGAGATTTTGTGCTTCTGGAGCTTACCATCCAGTGGAAAAGGCAGCCATCAGGGCAGAGAAGGCAGCATGGTTCAGCGAACATAGGGACCAAGGACAGTACATGGACGACCCAGAGAAGGCCATGGTGGACCCTGATTGGGCAAAGGACTAGGAGGTCTGGGAAGCGTCTCCAAGGAGATGGGACTCACGTATGGTCTTGAACATGGTGAGAACCCAGGTCTCCTGACTCCATCCAGGGCTTTCTTCTATAGCACAGTGGAAAAATAAACAAAACCCTAAAACCAACCCCCCAAAGCAACACTCCTTGGTCTCAGAGTAAACACAGTAAATGTTAGTTGGATCTAAGTCTGAACTAAAAGGAATTTCTGAAGAACAAACCATAAGGCCGCCTCATTTCCACATGAAATTTTCACTCTGGGTTTTTTTCATTGAATTCCAAAAGTCTTAGTAGATGGTAGATTATTACACCCAAGTATAATCTGAGTAATAACACTAACAAAAGCCGTTTACTCTTATTATTCTAGATGCTTTGAACAGTTTTCAAAAATGTACCTACCTTCACTTTGGTCCCAACACCGATTCTTGCCTGTTGGCCCATTGCTAGAAAAGTGATTGAAATCTTGTCTTGTTCTAGGATGCGAACTCCAATGTAATGATTCAAAGCCAGAAAGACAGGTTTAAATGAAACAAAGGGTGAGGAAGCCACAGAACTGGACCAATTCCAAGCCCTTATTCTGTTGCCAGCTTGATCTGAATATTGGCCTCCCAAGATATTGATGTATACGCTGGACAGAAAGGAAATTAAAAATTATAAAGGATAACATTATAATTCAACCTTGAAATTAGCCCTGTCACTGGCTCACCAAGGGGAGCCGCAGTTCCTGCTAGCCAGCAGGGTAGAGAGAGTGCAAAACCGCAGGTCATCTTTGGTGTGGAATACTGTGAATGAATTTTATACTAATTTGAAGTAGTGGATCCAAACTGGGTCCAAAATACGGAACCAGGATGGTAAAGGGGTCTGGAAAACTGTGCTGGGAAGAATGAAGAGGGAGGAGGGAAGGTTTAGTCTGGACAAGCAGACATACAGGAGACCAGGCTATCCGTGAAAGAGAGGAGAAGACCAGTGCTTGGGTTTTCCCCAGGACGAAATGAAGACCAGCAGGTGGAAGTCTTGGGGAAGGCCTAATTGGCCTCAGGATAGGACAGCTGTGTTCTCATAGCACCCAGCAACTGGGAGCCCAGAGCCCTTCCCGAGCGGCTCTTGTCAGGGCACGAGTGGCTCAGGGAACATCTCTGAGATGGCTCAGAGTACTGCTGAAGGGCCCTGTGTTGGAGCACAAGGTGGAAGTGAGACTAATGGGGCCTTTGCAGTCTCTTAGCACAGCTGATGCTACATTTTACGTCATTACCTACATATCAAGCCCTCCCAGTGTGGGATCTGGTGGCCCTAATGGCTGCCCTTCTACCTAGTTATCTCCTCCTCGTGCTCTCTCACCTTCTTCCAACTTGGATCACCATCCCTTTCTTTTTTTCTTTTTCTTTTTTTAATGTTTTTTCTTTATTTTTGAGAGAGAGAGACACACACAGAATCCAAAGACAGGCTCCAGACTCTGAGCTGGCTGTCAGCACAGAGCCCGACCCGGGGCTCAAACCCACGAACTGTGAAATCATTACCTGAGCTGAAGTTGGATGCTTAACCGACTGAGCCACCCAGATGCTGCACCATCCCTTTCTTGAGGAGAAGGAATAGGTAGAGTTCTGGGTATTTAGAGAGTTGGCTGAATTTGATAATAAATTATTCTTTTTTTAACAAGATCAATTGGCCATGAGGGCCCCTAGAGTAATATAACTGACATCTTCTTTCCCCACTATTGATTAGTGGTGGTAATCTAATAACAAAAGTAAAAATGAGAAATTGAGGTAATTATCTTACTGTGGGAAGAGGAAGATTTGGTTTCATCTTGAAATGTGGATGAAAATAATATTTGGCTAAAATTAGATAGATTGTTCATTTGATAAACATTCTGTGAGTGCAGATATATGTTGGTAGCAGTAAAGATTCAGAATGTGGCTTCAAAGAACATGGATCTAGGGGCACCTGGATGGCTCAGTTGGTTAAGCATCTGACTTCAGCTCAGGTCATGGTCTCGCTGTTTGTGAGTTCAAGCCCCATATGGGGCTCTGTGCTGACAGCTCAGAGCCTGGATCCTACTTTGGATTTTATGTCTCCCTCTCTCTGTGTCTCTCCCCTGATCACACTCTATCTCTCTCTCACAAATAAATATTAAAAGAATAAAAATTTTTAAAAAATGAAGTTAGAACCCAAATTACAATTTTCAGGGTGAATGAAATAATGTAAAGTCATAGAGTATATAAGTTAGTAGGTCAAAATTGTATCAGGATCATAATTTCTCTAGAGATTTTGTTTTGTATGTTGTTGTTGGTTGTGACTATAGGAATATAGGCATAGTTACAAATATATTTCAAATTATAATAACACACACACACACACATACACACACAAACTATAACAACACAGTGTAGCAGCTATCCATTGTAAATTATTTTCATAAATGAGTCAATATAACATTATCAGGGCATAGGCTCTAGGAAGACCACTGGATTCATACCCCAAATCCTTAGGGTGAGCATATAATTTATTGAGAGATTTTTTTTCTAATATTGAAATAATATAGCTCATGTTTCTTGGTGTTTATAGACAGAATATGATGAGCTTTCTTTTACATAGTTTCCTGGGATTTTTCCACTGAGAAGCAAATGGAATGACGTAAATAAAAATTTCTCTGAGTCGAACATTACTACCAAAGACTAACTTAAATAAATCTTAAAGCCATTTTTATCATTTAAAAAGAAAGCTTCTATTTAAAAGATGGATAAGTTCTAGGGATTTAATATATGGCATAAAGATTATAGTTAATAATACTGTATATATACTTGAAAGTTGCTAAGAGAAAGTATCTTAAATGTTCTTAACACAAAAAAGAAGTGGTAATTATGTGACATGAAGGAGACGTTAGCTAATGCAATGGGATAATCATTTTGCATTATATGAAGTATATCGAATCGACACATTTCATGTCTTTAATTTACACAATGTTGTATGTCAATTATATCTCAATAGAATTGGAAAAAAAGAAAAGAAAAAAGTAAAATTTCATAGCCTCCCCCTCCCCCAAATCGCACGAAGAAAAACTTAGAAGCCTACCAGACATTTCCATTGGGATGATAGCAGGAACTTCTACCAGAAGAATCTAGCAATGCTAGGATTGCAGGGTCAGTGGGCATATCTTCTTGGACTATGCAAGTGAAGCCACGTATTTTGTTGGGGATTCGGATGATGGCTAGGTTTCCAGATGGGTAGCTGAGATTAGATAAGGTTATTTGCGTTGTTCTAATGGTCCTTAGTTATTCTGTGAATAAATTTAGTTTATGAGCGAGCCCTTTGAAACCATTCTAGAATGGGAGCTACTCTTAATACAAAAGTGATTTTATGCTTTTTATGGGATCAAAGTATATTTACAAGACAGAAATCCACAACAAAATACTGGCAAATGGAATCCAGTGACATATACAAAGGATTATATAGTATGATAAAGAGGAATTTATCCCAGGAGTGCAAGGTTGGCTTAACATCTAAAAATCCATCAATGAAATATACTGATAGAATAAAAAGCCAAAAAAAAAAAAAATGATCATCTCAATATACACAGAAAAAGCATTTGACAAAATCTAACCCCTTTTCATGATAAACAACTCAATAAACTAGGAAGAAAAGGGAGACTCCTTAATCTAATAGAATGTCTAACAAAAACCCACAGTTAACATTACACTTAATGGTGAGAGACTGATTTACCCCTAAGAGCAGGAACTAAACAAAAATGTCCATTCTCCCTACTTCTATTCAATATTACACTGAAGGTTCTAACCAGGGAAATATTATGCAAGAAAAGGAAATGAAAGGTATCTATATTGGAAATGAAAGATATAAAATTATCTCTATTTGCAGATGATATGGTCTTGTATTTAGAAAATCTTAAAGAATCCACAAAATAATATATTAGAACTAACAAACAAGTTCAGCAGGATTGTAGGCTACAAGACCAATACATAAAAATAAATTGTATTTCTATATACTAGCAGTGAACATTCTGAAAGTGTAATTAGGAAAATAATTCCATTGACAATAGCATCAGAAAGAATAAATTCTACTGAGGATAATTTACTAGCTGTTAATACTCAGTCCTATCTAAACTGATCATAAGCCTGGAGGTGAAGTAAACACAAGATTGACTCTGAATCGTTTTGAAAAATAGTCATGGTCTTCAAGAGAATTAAGAATTAAGCCAAGGCATTAAATGATAATAATAAAAGATAAGGGAAGTTACTTAAAATGTACTGATATAATTAAAACAAAACTTATACTCTTTCTCACAGGGCCTACAAACTAAAACTTCACTATACTTTCTGTGACCTTAAAGTCATTTTTCTGATTGATTATTGGAATTTGACTAAACTTTTAGGAAACTATGACTAAACATGACTTTCTCCTAAAAATTAGAGCCTTCGGTCACCAAAAAGCCCTCTTCATTTTATAGTTTTGTTTGTTTTTTACTTTTCTTGAGGCATTAAATAGCCTTTATGTCAAAATAACAAATGGTTTGGCCATCAGGCAGAAGTTCAAGTGATGAATAACTTAGTATTCCATAAAATGGATATTGAATTTTTGTATTAGAAAATAATGTGCTGCTCACAGATGTGTGAATTGATATACATTTTCTGGGGGACTATCAAAGCTTGAAAATATCTGTAATTTTTTTAATAATTCACTCAGATTTCTTTAGGGGTGTGTGTGTGTGTGTCTGTCTGTCTGTGTGTGTGTTTAAGTAAGCTCTACATCCAATGTGGGGCTTGAACTCACATCCCGGAGATATACTCAAATGCTCTACTGATTGGGCCAGCCAGGTGCTCCAAATATCTGTAATTTCTTACCCAGAATTTCTACCCTTAGGCATCTAGGCATTTAATTCAAGGAAATAAATGATAAGTATGCAAAGAAGTCTACACAGAGGTGTTCATTTAGCAAATAAATATATAATAGCAAAAAAAAGTGAAATCACCTTTGTGGTTAGGTTAAATGAATTATAATACATCCCTATCATTAAATACCTTATGGTTATAAAAATGGTGTATATATTTATTGCATACTATATACTCATAACATTATTATATAATATTATGTAAGGAGGGAAAGTTATAAAATATGAGTAACTAGTTGAAAAACTGATTTTTAAAGAATTATATAGGTACACCTGGGTGGCTTAGTCATTTGAGTATTTGACTTTGACTCAGATCATGATCTCACAGCTTGTGGGTTCAAGCGCCATGTCAGGCTCTGTGCTGACAGCTCAGAACCTGGAGGCTGCTTTAGATTCTGTGTCTCCCTCACTCTGCCCCTCCCCCACTTGTGCTCCGTCTCTCTCTTTCTCTCAAAAATAAATAAATAAAAATTTTTAAAATTATTTATATATATATATATGCTCATAGAAGTAAGGGAAGTTTTAGACAAAGATGTTAACAGCTTTACTTTGGGTGGTGGGATTTGGGGTAACACCTATTTTTTCCTTTATAGTTTTCTATATATGTTTCCTTTTTCTTTTTTGTGAAGAAATAAAACTAATAAAAATAACTTGTTGAAAGGATACAATATTTGTGTTGTTCCATCTGGAAACGAAGTCAGAAACTTGCTTCCATGTTTGTAGTGCTTCTCTAAGAGCTCATTCTTCATGATCTGTACACCATGGAAAATGAAAGGACCCTCAATCATTAATTGTTCCAGATATAATGCATCAATTATGATAGTAACAGGCATCCTTTGCTTGCCAGACAGTGATACAAACTTGTCTTTTAATTTAAATTTTTGGGGGATGCCTGGATGGCTGAGTTGATTAAGTGTCTGATTTGGCTCAGGTCTTGATCTCGGAGTTCGAGCCCCATGATGTTCGAGCCCCCTTGAGTTCTCGGAGTTCGAGCCCCCTTGATCGGTTCGAGCCCTATGTCTGGCTCTGTGCTGACAGGTTGGAGCCTGGAGCCTGCTTTGGATTCTGCGTCTCCCTCCCTCTGCCACTCTCCTACTCACACTCTGTCTCCCTCAAAAATAAAATAAACATCAAAAAAAGTTTTTTAAATAAATAAATTTTTGGCCCTGCAATGGTGATAATCCTTAGGAATCATTAAAGATTATTCCTACCCCCTGCAGATAACTTGATAAAAGCTTTCAGGCAGAGATCTGACATTATATATCTTTTTGAATTTTTAAAAAAATGTTTATCTTATTCACATCTTATTATAAAAACAAAACAGGAGATTAAAAAAATCAGCTCTAGCCCAATGGAAGGATTCAGTATACTGATTATAGTAGTGGTTACATAGCTGCCAAAATTCATAGAGCTGTACATTGGAAAAAAGTGAATATTACTGTATATAAATTATACTTGAACAGACTGCAGTTGCATTGGATGTGTAAGTCAATTTGATATTTAATTTTTCCATGAATATTAGATCAAATTTATTACATGAGTTGTTCAAATATTCTATTGTATTACTACTTTTTAAAAAATCTAATAGCCCTTGCAATTTTTGAGAGGTAGGCTAAAATATCCCGTTACATTATGGATTTTTAAATTTTTCCTTTAGTGCAATTTTGCTTTACATATTTTGAGCCTATCTTAATATGGGAAAAATATTTTATAATGTTATATCTTCCTGGAGGATTAAAACATTTATCATTATGAAGAAATCTTCTTTATCTCTAGTAATACTCTTTGGTATTTTCATGATATATCATTTTTATTTATAATCTCCTTGTATCCTTATATTTTAGATGTATCTCTTATAAACTATATAGTTAGAATTTTTTTCCTTAAAAAAGAACTAATCTGACATTCTTTGTCTATTAACTCGCGTATTTAGTCTATTTACTACATAATTACTGACATTCCTTGGTATTTTCTTTTTGTTCCCTGTTATGTGCTTTTTTCCCCTTATGCATTTTTGTCTTTTTTGGGGGGGTAATTAAAATATATCATATTTTTTTGTTCTAGCTCTACACATTTGGAACTTATACTCTCTGCTTCTGTTATTTTTTCTGGCTACCCTAGAAATTTCAGCAACTAAACTTAATTTATCCAAATCTGAAGTTAAGCTTTCATATTTGCCTTTCTCCCAAACCAAGGGCCTTACAGCACTATAATTACATTTAACCTTCTTCCCATCATGTACTATTTTGAAATGTATAATTTATTCTTTTCCGTTTTTTGAAATGCCATAAGCTATTATTACTGTCATTTATTAGTCAACTTTCAGTTTTATCCATATATACTATGTACCACTTTCTTTTCATCTTTCTTGAATCTCAAGACCATCCAATGACACAAAGCACATTCTTTAGGATTTCCTTTAATGAAGGGCTACTAGTGACAAATTATCTTTGGCTTTACCAGACAGTGTTTTGGGGGTGGCACATTTTCTTGAAAAATATTTTAGCTGGTTATCGACTTCTGGATTGACCACTATTTTTTTTGAGAACACTGAAGACATTCCACTGTTTTCTGGCTTCCATTGTTGCTGTTGGGAGGTTATCCGACAGTCTTTCTCTTTTTTTTAATGCTTTATTTATTATTTTTTGAGGTGGGGGGAAGACAGAGTGTGAGCAGGGGAGGGGCAGAGAGGAAGGGAGACAGATATTCTGAAGCAGGCTCCAGGCTCCGAGCTGTCAGCAAAGAGTCCGATGTGGGGCTTGAACCCACAAACCATGAGATCATGATCTGGGCCAAAGTCGGACGCTTAACTGACTGAGCCACCCAGGCGCCCCTCTTAACTCTTTTCCTTTAAATATAAACAGAACTTCTTTTTCTCTGCTGCTTTTAAGATTTTTTTCCTTTGGTATTCTACAGTTTGTTAATATTGAAATATTAACAATGATTTTGGGGAAGTGCTTGAGGCTTTTGGTGATATTTCTCCCCTTCTTTTTAGTTTTTAAGGGCTCCAAACAGTCTTTAATGTACATCAATCACATTTTAAAATAAAAACGTTTTAACCAAAATAGCCTATCATAAAACATGTAAAAGCATTGTTTTAATGTCTAGTAGAAATTAAAAAGCCACATCTGTACCATTTCATCTTGACAAAGAGTTAAATGTGTCATGTAGCCAACCTGTTCTATTCATTCTGACAGCTTTTACAACTTTAGGTAAAACTGATTTTAAAGAGTCACAAGTAAAAATAATAACAAGTAATTACCTTTCCACATGCTATTCTAGCATCACAACAAACAATGGATATGTTTCTCTTTTCTAGTTGGAAATCAAGTAGTCTGTCATCAAATATCTCCTTTTTTGGAATATCCACGGAAAGTTGATAAGATATTGTTCTTAAGTGCTTTGGCTCTAATGGGAAGAGAATCACATGTTTGTTTTAAATTTTCCAAAACCTCTCTTCTAAAATGAAATTTCAAACCTTATTACAAATGTATTGTTTCATCAGCCTTTTGTTAATGGCAGAAAAATGAGGTTTTTCATTAAATTAAAGTGAGTGTCTTCTTTTGTTAAAAAATAAAAACATTCCCTTGTTAAGTGAAGAAGGATGATTTTCATTAAGTGGAATTTTCTGGCTTAATGTTTAGTAGGAAGTAGTTGAATATGAAAGAACTTTATACCAAGGATTTAGTTTAAGCCAAAACAAATGTATTTCTTTTCTAAGTATCTTTTCTTTCTTTTTAATTTTTAAGTTTATTTTGAGACAGTGTATGGAATGGGCAGAGAGAGAGAGAGAATCACAAGCAGGCTCTGCACTGTCATTGGGAGCCCGATACAGGGCTCAAACTCATGAACCATGAGATCATGGCCTGAGCTCAAATCAAGAGCCAGCCACTTACCGACTGAGCCACCTAAGCACACCTCTTAAGTATCTTTTCAATAGCTCTGAGTGGTAGAGGAGGAGCCTCATTCTCAGAAAGATGAAGTATTTTACCCCAAATTGTACAGCCTATAAGGAGAAAAGCAGCTACATAAATCAAGAACTTGATTCCAAAAATCAGTGCTCTTTCCATTTCACCCACACTATAGCCATACTGGTCCATATATGAAGAAAGTAATCTGATTTATTTTTGACGGATTTTTCCATATCCCAGCTGGAAAACAGAAGGGAATGTGTGCTTAATGAAACGGGAGACAATTAATTCAATAAGCTCTTTTCAGCTATCTGTAAAGTATTCTATAGATGTTGCTAATTTATTTCAGTCAATAGCAATAGTAAGCTGAGGACTAAAACTTTAAAAGGCAGATGACTGAAACACCAGACTTTCTGAGCCATTTTAATGGATGCATTGACTGAAATGAACATTTTAAATATTATTTTTTTAAATACCAATTTTAGCTTTTGGTCATATATCTGAGCTTTCTGATGTACAACTGATCTATAACATCAGCGTTGAGGAACTCACCATCTTGAGGTATGTTAGGCTGTTCATTTGTTATTAGTGCAAATTGTCTGGACATTTGTAGCTCCTGTTTTCTACAAAATTAAAAAATATATGCTATATAAATCTGAAATGTATTTGAAGCTTAAAACAGAATTTTAGTACAAATTTTTAATGTTTAAACACCATCCCTTATTATTTTTATCTATTATTATTTGTTAATCCAGGCATTGAATCCATACATATAAGTTTCTACTCTCTTTTGGCAACAAATTTCTCCAATATGGGAATTCTAAACTGCCTTCGGAATTTGCAATTGATAAATTTCTACTTTATTTTATTTTTATTTTCTTAAATGTTTCTTTTGAGAGGAGCAAAAGCATGAGTAGGGGAGGGACAGAGAGAAGGAGGGAGCAAGGGAGAGAATCCCAGGCAGGCTCTATACTCAGCATACAGCCTGACACAGGGCTCTATCCCACAACCGTGAGATCACGACCCCAGCCCAAATCAAGAGTCAGACACATAACTGAATGAGCCAACCAGGCACCCTGGTAAATTTCTACTTTAAACTGGTGAGTTTCCAGAGTTTCTGGGAGCTTATGAATCTCAATAACATCTACCAGGAGTTTTATTTTATTTTATTTTTGTTTAACAAAGTAATCTTAAAATTTATTTGAGAGAGAGAGAGAGAGCAGGCTGGAGTTGGGGAGAGGGACAACAGGAGAGAGGTAGAATCTTAAGCAGGCTCCATGCTCAGCTTGGAGCCCGATGTGGGGCTCGACCCCGTGACTCTGGAATCATGACATTAGCTGAAATCAAGAGTCTAATGCTCAACCAACTGAGCCACCCAGGCACCCCCATCAGGAATTTTAATAGGTTTGCTTTGGCCAATTTTGATTTCATTACTGAGAACACATTTTCAAAATTAAATATTTTGAAAAAACAGCGTTCATTTACAAAAAGCTCTCTACTTAAGCTGGACTGAGTTTCAATATCAAATGCTCAATGTTACCTCCTCAAGGCTTTCTCCTTTGCTTTGAGTCTATCTACGTCACTGCCATGGGCTGCATGAGGGTCAATACAGATTAATTCAGCTTTAGGGGTTTGGGCTTTTTGTTTTTCCTGATAAATGTAGTCAATCAGATTTTGACAGTAACTACAACAGGAGACCTGAAAAACAAAGAGGTCATTTTTATCTCATCGGTCCTAGATGAAGATAATTACAGGGGGAAAAAATGGCTAATGAAATTTGGATAACAATCTATGGTAGCTTTTTCCTGGTTACAGCTTTATTTAGATAGAATTCACACACCATACAATTCATCCACTTCAAATGTACTAGTCAATGGTTTTTAGTGTGTTCACAGAGCTGTCAAAACCTTATCTGTGGCCAACTTTTACCACATGAACTCTTACCCGTTAACCCTCCCCAACTCTCCCCTCAGTCCCTGGAAACCACTAATCTAAATTCTGTCTGCATAGATTTGCCTGTTCTATGTAGCTCATCTATGTGGAATCATATAACTGTGGTACGTTGTGATTGTCTTCTTTTGCTTAGCGTAATGTTTTCAAGGTTCATCTGTGCTGTAGCATATATCAGTACTTCATTTCTTTTTATGGTTAAATAATATTCCATTGTATGGATACATCTCATTTATTTACCCATTCATCAGTTGATGGATTTTGAGGTTGTTTTCACTTCTGGCTGTTATAAATCATGTTACTATGAACATTTGTGTATAAGTTTTTGTATAGGTATATGTTGTCAATTCTCTGAGTATATATGTTGAGTAAATATCTAGAAGTATAATTGCTGGGCTATAGGTAACTATGTCTCTAACTTTTTGGGGAATTGCCAGATAGTCTCTCAAAGTGGCTCCACCATATCACATTCCCCTTTCCCAGTATATGAGAGTACCAGTTTCTCCACATCCTTGCCAACACTTGTTATTATCTGTCTTTTTGATTATAGCCATCATAGTGGGCATGAAATGGTATCCCACTGTGATGATGATTTGCATTTCCCCAACAGCTAACACGTAACTCTTAAGAAATGCAGTGCAGGGGAGAAAATACTTCATATGTTTAAAAATAACACCATTTCCTCAGTGAACCTGCATTAGAACTCACATCTCCTATTGGTTCAGAGCTATCATCATCACAGTAAACATCCATAATGGAAAGAAATGATCTTAGATCGCTTCCACAAAATTCACATGTGGGCGATATCTCCTCCTCTTCTTCCTTCAGAAAGAGGAAAATAAAAATGAATTCATGCCCACAAGGAGGCCCAGAGACCCTGGGAGTGTAGATGCTGCTGGGGTTCTGGGCAGGGCCAGCAAATATCCAATGGGAGAGCAGGGGTGGTGGACTCATGTGCCAACCTGCTTGAGGACTCCTCTCAGAATCCCTGGGGGCCCTTTGAACTAGCTGTGGATTCTCACAATGTCTCCTCATTGCAAGAAGGAAGTTTCACAAAGGGCTTTACTATTGACATCAGAGTTCCTTGTGCGGGAGGGGCGCTACAGCGTGTAACTAGATGCAAGAGACAAAGGATAATGCATTAACCCCAGGTTGGGGCTCTGGATTCTTCTGACTGTACTGTGAAGGTAATTCAGAAGCGGTGTGGGGGAGACCAGGGGAAGCAGCAGGACTCAGAGGAGTTAGGGGATCAAGGGCTGGTGCACTATGGCCGTGTTTATGCTCTGAGTTCACAATTGTGACTGCAGGGATTCCTGGGCAGGCAGGCAACTTTAGCGCAGGCCTCCAGGAAAAACCCACGTCGTGTAGGACTTGCAGGTCATGAACACTACCAAGCCAGCTGTATTTGCCATTCTCTGGGACTAGCAAAATGGCCACTGTGGGGCCAAAGGGTGGCGAGGTGGCCATTGCAGCCAGGCATTCACCACTAGAGTGATGGCCAATATCTTGAGGCTGCCAAAACTACCCAGTGGTAAGTACTGCACATTGCTGAGAGCAGAACCCTTGGAGAGTAAACAGAAGTGGTGACACATCTAGTTTGTTGCCTAAGTAACAAAGCAGGGAGAAAGAGAATATAGCAATGCCAGGCCGCCTACAACCCTTCCATATCAGGGTCTTGCTAATGAGCTCCTAAGCCCTTGGTCCCTTCACCCCTTCTCCCGTTCACTTGTGGGGAAAGCAAGGCGGAGATTCTTCCAATGACCATGAGTCATTGAGTGGGGCTGGGGTCTGTACCTGAGGACAGTATAGCTGGAGAGGAGACCTGACAAGCCGGTACTGCTGCCCCTGAACTACACTCGTGTCAAAGCCCCATCTAGGTGGACCTGAAGGATCCACCCAACATCCAGGAGAAGCCAGCCCTGCCAATGCGGGGACAACTCCCTGGAAGAAAGGCTACAAGGCTTTCCTTATGTTTAGGACCATCTCTGGGTGTCAGCAGAAGAAAACTCGAGAAACTTCCTTGGGTACAAACTTCTGTGGTTCAGAAAGGAGGAGCTAGGTTTGAATAAAAGGATTTTAGCCTGAAGAGTCTATAGGGTAATCATAAAGTTGAGAAACCTGGACAAATATAAAGAGTAAATAGTGACTGATATCACATGACATACTTAGTGTGTCACCCCTTATTAGATTTGCATAGTTCAATGTGCGGTGCAAAGCAGCAATGAGCCGTGTGTTAGTGTGTCCACACAACGTTCCCATCAACCCTGTATACACATCCGCGGTGTGCTGCCTGACAAAATTGATGGCTCTTATTTCCAGTGAATAAGCCTGCACCTTTAGTGGGCCAAAAAGAAATAAGGCAGTGCCACTCTAGGGCGCATGCTGCTCTCTCCATATGGCCAGGTCATCCGAGTTTGGAAATAATCTTACCACCAATCAGTCCCCTACTGCTCTGGTGCAGCGGGGCCGTGTCCTGTCCTGTTGGAATTATTAAGGTAGCCTTTCCTTAGCTCATCAAGCACAGGCATAAATCAGTCACTTAAGATGATCTAGTGTGGCAAACATCCACCTGTGTTTCCTGGCTTTATGGCCACTGTTATGGGTCAAATTGTGTCCCCTGAAAAGATAGGTTGAAGTTCTAACCCCTGGTACCTGTGAATGGGGCCATATTTAGAAATGGGTCTTTGCAGATGCAATCAAGTGAAGATGAAGTCATTAGTCATAATATAAGTGGTGTCCTTGGTTGGAGAAGAAGGACATTTGGAAACAGAAGCAGAGAATGCCAGGACAGCTGAAGCAGAGATCAGAGTGGAGTAGCCGCAAGCCAAGGAAGGCCAAGGGTTGATGGCCACACTGGAAGCTAGGAAGAGGCAAGGAAGGACTCTCCCCTATTGGCTGGACTCACTGACATATTTATTTTGAACCTCTAGCCTTCAGAACCACAAGACTACAAGTTTCTGAGGCTTTAAGTCACCTAGTTTATGGGACGCTGATATAGCAGCCCCAGGAAATGAACACAGCCACCCTAAGTGCTATTCCATATACATGAGCTCTTCATGTATTTTTTAATAAGTGTGTTCCCTGTCTTCTGTGCAAATCATCATGTGGCTTATTACATCATTTATTAATAAATAACATTTTAAAATTAAAAAATAATATAAACTAAAATCACCTTGAAGTTAAGGCCTACATTGGAACTCTCTCGTTTGAATGTCAGAATGGATGGTGGCCCAACGCTAGGCAATGTTTTCAGAGCTGGCTCAAACAGTGTCATGAAGTCTTCTTTAAACTATATTTTTAAAAAGAGAGAGAAAATTGACTTTTGAATAAGTGGTATTTACAATGAACTCTGTGCGCTATTGGACTGAAACATTTCTTACCTCCAGCTCACATAAAACATTCAGTTTTTGCTGTTGTGGATCAATTACCCATTTTTCTGCAGAGAAAAGCATCCATTTAGAAAGAAAGTTTAAAACCTTTGTACAGTGTATTCCATTTTCTCCTAGCCTGCTTCCCTGTCTCTCTCTCTCTCTTTCACACACACACACACACACACACACACACACACACACACACACACACACGTTTAAAAGCCCTGAAACCTTTTTTACCACCTTGTTGAGCATATTCTTAGGAAAGGGCTTTTCAAGAAGGGGGTGGGTACAGTAGTCTGAGTTAAGGCTGGTTTACCTTTGCTAGCAGAGGAAAGGACTCTAAATATCTATTTACCTCTTAACTTAGAAGCCAAATTTTCATGTTTGGTTTCCTTAATTCCAGAGGATGTTTTCTTCCCTGTAAAACAAGTGTACATTTGTCATCAATCCCAACAGAGTAGGAAAGAAGCTTAATACAAAAGAAAACATGCCTTTTGGAAAAATAAGTACCCTTATTTGTGTTTGTTTGACCTTTTACTTTTTTGCCCTTTCCAAATAACATTTTATCAACAATAAGGAACAGGGGAAAGTCACCACTGATGTATCATATTGAAAAAGGTTTCCCTGTTCCTTTCTAGTCCTAGCATACTACAGAGATGCCTGCATCACTTGACTATAAATATTGTTTGCAGACTCTTGTTTTCTGCTTTTTTTTTTTTTCCAGTTTATTAATTTTGAGAGAGAGAGCGTGTGCAAGTACAGTGAGGGAGGGGCAGAGAGTGAGGAGAGATAATCTGAAGCAAGCTCCGCACTGGCAACGCAGAACCTGATGCAGGGCTGATATCATGAACCGTGAGATCATGACCTGTGCCTAAATCAAGACCAACTGAGCCACCCAGGCACCCCATTTTCTGTTGTTTTGAAAGTACTGTATCGTCTACCTTATATCTGTTAGTCCATAAAGGAGTTTTCAGGTAGAAGGGTGCTAGAGGTTCTAGTTCAAGACAGTGAACTCAACCATGAGGATTATTTCCGCCACAGACTCCAGGGCAGTATTGGAAATGGGGGAGGTGGACATCAGCAACTTAGGCTAACCGTCTAGAAGATTTAAGCTAATAGAATTGGAATGATGAAAACCAATGAGATCAACCTACAATGGGGCAGAGGTAAAGGGAGGGGGCTGGCCCACTTCCTCACAGAGCCATGGGCAGCAAGAACTGCTCGTAGAGAAAGAGGTGGGCTTCAGAAAGTGATGTACTTCCTATGTGGAATATCTGACAAGTTTTTAAGTATGTTTTAGGCATTTTGTCCAACAGAAATACCAGCACAGGTATAAAAAAATGAACGCACAGGTTTTTATTAAGGCATTATTTGTTATAGGGAAGAGCTCAAAACATCAAACCAACTCTGAAATATCTAGCAATCAGTTTCATTACATAAGCCACAGTAACTGTATATAAGGGAATATTGTGCAGTTGTTTCATTGAATTAGATCAATCTTTCCTGACATGGAAAGATGTCCATAATACACTGCTATGTAAAACAATTAAAGAGATAAAGTTGCCATTACTTACAGGAGATAGAATTGTTTTGTAGACTTCCAACTTACAAACTATTAGAATAAGAAATTTCAGCAAGGGGGTTAGATACAAGATTAATATATAGAAATCAATAATTTTCCTATTCATTGACAATAATCAATTAGTAAATATAACAGGAAAAAAGTTTCCAATTGTTACAGCAATACAAGACTATAAAATACTCAAGAATAAATTAGTAAGTGCTG
>NW_027530356.1:4290221-4360166 GCF_008692635.1 Crocuta crocuta
GGGAACTATGAACAAAGATCTGAAAGAAATGGAGAGGTACACTAGGGTCCTGCTGTTATAGGAATCAAACCAAGCGGCCATCAGAGGTGGTCCTAATGCCTTCTTTGGTGGCCCCAGAAAGCAAACTGAAATCTGAGCCAGAGTCAATTTCTGTAAATGCCTCAGGTTAGGAACAGACAGCCAAGCAGACTTTCCCAAGTAATACAACCCCTTAAGCTATAGCCAATCAAACATTGTCCTTGTTTTGTTCTGGTGTCTTTGTAAAAATCCCTCCTTGCTGTTGTCTGGGGAGCACTCCTACCTATTTGCAGTTTGGCATTGCTCCATTCCGTTCATGTTTGCTCCAATGTAGAAACCTGGAAATACCTGTTTTTCTTTTAACACTGCTAAGCAAGGGCGACAAATGAACTTGTCAAATTCCATTGACACACCCCATCAGAATTCTACTGACTGTGTAGATTAGTTTGGGATTTATTAACATCTTCTTAATATTTGGTCCATTTTTATGTTGGATTTTGTCACTCTTCTGTGCAAATCCTCAGGGGTCTTTCTACTTCATTCCCATTGAAAAAGATTTGGTCTTCAGGTGTTCCTTTGGCCTTATTCCCCCGTCAGATTCTCCTCTTGACTATTTTACTGCAGCCACACAAACTGCCTCCTTGTTCTAGGAGGAGGCGCCTGCTAGTCCGTGTGCCTGCGATCTTTCCCCAAGATCATCCTGGCTCACACTCTCATGTCCTTGAGGTCTTTGCACAAATATTTTAGCTTCTCAGTGAAGATTCCCCTGAGCACCCTGTGTAAATTTGTACCCCTCCCAACCAACACTTTCCATCCTTTCCTCTGCGTTTCCTCCTTAGCACTTAATTATATATATACATACATATATAATGTATATATATTACATATATTATCACCTAATTATATATAATACATATTTCCTTATTTTCCTTATTTCTTATCTCTTTCACCATCACCTCCACCTTCCACACTTTAATGCCCGATCACGGAGACCGGTGTTGTCAATTTTTTTTTTCATTGCCATTTCCCTAGAACAGGGTTTGGACTATGATGGTTGCTTGGCGTGTGCTAGGTGCTCAGTAAGCATCTGATGAATAAGTGACATAAAACAAATATAAAAGTTAACGGGAAAGGCTATTCATAATTACTTATACAGGGATAGATTAAAATTTTAATTTTTGTATTATCTATCTCAATGGTTGCTACTTAGACTACAGCACGCATGTTACTACTTTGGTAAAAAGTGAAAATATGTATCCAAATAGAACGGCAGCTTTTTTTTGATGTGAACATTAAACATTAGCATTTATTACAGACCAAGGGTCAAAGAGTGTAGATATTTAATCTCATTTTGCTCTTTATAACAATTCTGTGACATAAGTATTATTATTATTACTGACATGGGAAGAACCTGAGATTCTGGGAGGCTATCATCTCTGTGTCAGTTTGGGTCATGCTGGGATTCAAAGCTGGCTCTCCCTGGCGCCTCCGGCCATGCTCTTTCCAATGTGCCATCTCATCTCCGAGCAAAAGCTAAGAAATCACACTACTTACTTGGCTTCCTACTTTTGCCAGATAATTCTTGAAGCCAGCTTTCTTCCGTTTGTACTGACACTGGAATTCCTGGATACAAACTGTGATACATGGTCCTGAAGTTTAGACAAAATGTTAGTTGTGAGTATGCCTATTTAGTTGTTAGCACCACTTCCAAATACAGAATGTTTAACAATCAAATAATGCACATACATAGAAGATCCTGGTTTCTATTTTCTTTGAAATGTCTTCTTCCATTCTTCTCTCTCAGTAAAGTTGGGCACAGTGTGTTTGCATCATAGGGAAAGTACTCCTTTCTATGTCCCGAAGGCTCCCAATACCATATTTTTCTCCCCAGTGAATAAATTACTACGACTATATCTGTGCATGTGTGGTGGTGGTGGTGGTGGTGGTGTGTGTTTAAACATTTACCTGTATTTAAATGAGACATATTATTCATTTTATTTTTATTTATTTTTAAGATTTATTTAAGTAATCTCTACATGCAAAGTGGTGTTCAAACTCACAACCTTGAGTTTAAGAGCTCTGTGTTCCTCCAACTAAACCAGTCAGGTGACCCAATTAAACAGCTGAAAAATGACCCAAACTTCTTTTTTTAAAAAAGGGTTGAAGTTAAATGCATTGTAATCAAACAATTTGTAGTATTTGTATTCTTCCTACAAGTAGTTCAGTTACTTGAGTTATTGACATGATAGGAAGGCAGAAATGTATTGACTTTTACTAGTTAAAATGACTATTACTGATAACAAGTAAATAATAACTAGTGCTTCAAGTTCCTTCACCTCTTTGAATTTCAATTCTTTTCTAATAATTTGCTGATCTTCTAAAATTATCAGGTTTTATCAAATGATTGAGTCAATTTTAGGGTTGTCACTTTTTCACCTTTCTTAGTACTGTCTCCATCTTTTCTGATGCTTTTGTTCCTTGACACATTGCATCAGTCGGGTGCTTTAATTCCAAAATGACTGTGTCTTGTAAGAAGTGAAGAACGACTCGGCTGAAGCCACTTGTGCAAGTCTCTGAGGGAGTCCTGTTTGTCTAACCTCCCAGAGAAACAAGTTATAGGGACCAAGTGTAAAAAAGAATATTAAGGAGCAATCCCTAGACAATGTTTAACAATTGGCCTTTTTTCCAGTTCAGTGGTTAACAAAACAGACCTACATTGTTCATCTGGGTCTCTCTGTCTTCCTTACACCAACACCGAAGGTTGTTTCTGAAATTATGCGGAAAGATGGCAGATGGCAGAGGCTGACAAAAATTAACATCTACTGAGGACTGACTATGTAGTGGTACATTCATAGTGGTTGCTTTAGTCACATGATTTCATTGATATTAACAAAGACTAATCAAGGCATGTATGGATATTCTCTCCTCTACACGTAAGGAAACTGAGGCTCTAGGGAACCTCTGAGGAATTGTATTGCAGTAGATGCAAATGGGGCCTGGACCTGTTTGGCTTCAGAACCCGTGTTTTTCCGCATTTATCTGCCACATATAGTTGGCCCCATTTTCAACCAGAATAGTAATGGGGCAATAAAACATAGAAGGTGAGCCAATATTGATTGCATTTTATGACTTTAAAGGACAAATTTCCTTAAAAACACAATCTCACCAAATTCACCAGAGAATGCTTTTTAAAAAAAATTTTTACCATTCATTTTCGAGAATGAGAGAGACAGAGCATGAGTGGGGGAGGGGCAGAGAGAGTGGGAGATGCAGAATCCGAAGCAGGCTCCAGGCTCCGAGCTGTCAGCACAAAGCCCTACACGGGACTCGAACTCACGGACCGTGAGATCATGACCAGAGCTGAAGTTGGATGCTCAACCAACTGAGCCACCCAGGTGCCCCATGAGAATGCTTTAAAATATAAAAGAAGCATTTTCTTAGGAAGATTTAAGAGGAGAAATTAAGAATTTGATCGAGTTAAAGAGAGGCTCCCATATAATAGGAGGTCCAGGTCAGGATAGCAGTTGAGCACCCAATTCTCCTTCCCTTCCTTTCCAAGATCTTACTGAAATAATAAGGACAAACAAACAAATAAAAAAAAAATAGCCCTGGAAAATAAGAAAGGTGTCATCGGTAGACAAGTAATATTGAAGTCCCTCAAGAATGACAATAAATGGCTTTAGTTTGATGGAAAACCAGAGTGGAGAACACCGCAGTTCAAGGCAAGAGAGGTAAGTAAGTTTCTTCTGGGAAGACCCTAACTCAGACTCAACCAAATGCAGAGAGGAGAGGGCTGGAGACTGCCATCAGTGGAGTTCAAGGAGTCACCTCAGAGCACCTGGCCAGGGAGCTGTTCTTTTTATTTCCAGATAAAGCCCCCAAAACTGCTTCCTACAAAGAGTGGACAGTCTGTCTTGGGAGTTGGTAGGTCTGAAAGAAAAGCAGAGCACAGAATGAGGTTACGCAGAACCTGCCCAGTAGGCTTGGATGAGAAAGGAGGAAAGGGCATCCCACCCAGAAGTGAAATGCGTGAAGAGCTCCAACCACACAATGGTGTCCTTATCCTAACCCTAGTAATAGTGGGGTATCCATCTTGCCTGCTTCCTACCAATGCTCCACAAGCTGACATTCCCCATTCACCCACTAGGACTCACAGCCAGCCTTCCAGGCACGCCCTCTTAGGAACTGTTCAGCTGCAGAAGGACTCCATTCGGATTACCTACCGGCTCATTCATTTATAAATACAAATTGATAACCAAGGATTACCAGTTACTTAAGGGCAATCAATAGCATAGAAGAGAAAGATCAAGATAAACAGAACTAATTCTGAAAAGAAAAGAAGCACTTCAAAGAACAAAAAAGAACGTTAGTATAAGAGCACCCTTAAAAGAGATTTAAAAACAACTATTTGAACAGCAACAAGAACAGGTTCTTGGAAATGACAAATATGAGTACCGAAACAAAAATTTTTGTACAAGGGCTGCATATTATCATATAAATACAAAAAATCTTGATATCCAAGAGGGCCAATAGCCATCTGGTAGGAGTTCTGGAGAAAAGAAGACACATGAAGGGGCGGAAATAAATACCAGAAGTATTTGGGAATCAGATTGATCAGCAATACTAGATACTAGAAGGCAAAGAAGCAATGTCTGCAGAGCGCTGAGGAAAATGGTTTTAAATGTATTCTTTTATGCCGCGTTATGTTATTAATTAAGTGTGAGGGTAAAAATGAAGAAATCTCCAGACAGGAAAAAACTCAGAAATCTGACTACCCCTGAGATCTACATGAAATAATTCTCCAGCAAAGAGAAAAGGAATGAAAGAAAGAAAGTAATATGGGAATCAGGAAAGTGTGGCCCTTTAACCCAACTCAGGAAAGCTGAAGGCATTAAAACCCGAGAGTTGAAAAGTTCTCCTTTTAGGAGCCAAGTTTTACAGACATAGGATTCTGGGCTTTTTGTGCAGAATCCAATCATATTGTTGGATTTCTTAGTATGAAATTGTGAGTATTGTTGATTGATTTTCCTTTCCAGAATTAATCTGTACTGAGTTAATTATGATTATAAAACTTAATACAAACATAAACTTGGCAAAGTAATATGACTTTATATGAATATATATTCATATAGTTTGTTATAAGATGTACATCATTTGCTGTTAATTGGGAGAAGAAAGGATGAGAGGAGAGATAGAGGGAGGTAGAAATGCATTAATGTGTTTATTCCTCATAATAGAGTTAATACAAGTTGTTAAACTTGATAAATTAGATAGTAGAGGTTTGAATACTTTTAAGTCCTAAAGGCTAAAAAAACTAAAAAAAACATAACTACCAAAAATGAAGAAGGACATAGTGTGTTATATTCCTCATCTTTCATAATTATGTCAAAAACTGATAAATTGGGGAATTAAAATATACTAAAAAATAAAATATGCTATTTAAAATTATATTGGAAGGGTGCCTGGCTGGCAAAGTCAGTAGAGCATGCAACTCTTGATCTTGGGGTTGTGAATTAGAGCCCCATGTTGGGTGTAGAGATTACTTAAAAATAAAATCTTTAAGATAAATAAAAATAAAATTAGAAACAAACTGTTAACAATATGTTAACCCTGGTGGATGGGAGTGTGGGTGTAAAGAAAAGCATGCATGGAATTTTTTCATTTTATACCTTTGTATACACTAATATTGTAACCATGAGCATATATTATTTTTATTATAATGTTGAATTAAAAGGATAAATAAAAACATAAGAGTGGGACAGAACAATCCTCCTTATGGTTAGGAATTTAAACATTGCTTGTAAAGGCAATGCTTAGGTGAACAGTAATTCAAGAGCATGGACGTAGGTTTTTAAAGATTTATAAAGATGTTCCAAAAGGTATTTCTCAGGTATCTTTCTGTTCTTGGAGGCCAATAGCAATAACAAGAAGAAAGAGAGAGAGGGGAAAAAATAAGACCATAATTTCCACTTCCCTTCACAGGAAGTGTATCTAAACATTGTCTCATTTTGCCAATAGAGATCTATGTCCTAAATGTTCAGGCGTTTGCTATTGTACACATGTTTATTATTTCATGTTGTATCAAGCGGGCACACCTTCTCTGTATTTAGATGGTCTCTATCCTTAAAGTGTCTAACAGTATAGATTTTTAAAAATCCTTTTTTAAGAAATTGGTTGTAAGTGTCCTGAATTATTTTTACTCTACTTCCAGACATATTTATCCAAGAGGTAAAAGTAAACGTCATCAGCTTAAAAAAATTATATGTAAGCAAAACATTTTCTTACCTATCTAAATTTATTTCAGGTATATCTTTCCTAAATGTCTGAAATATTTTAGGAAAACCTGTTGAATGAAACATTAAAAAATTTAGCCACTCTTTCTAAATCAGTGGTTCTCAAAAGGACAACTTCTGCCCCCCAGGAGACATTTGGCAACTCTGAAGATAGTTTTTTTCTTATCTTTTTCATGGTTGTTTATGTTTTGAGAGAGTGCAAGCCTGAGCATGAGTGGAATGGGCAGAGAGAGTGGGGGACAGAAGATTGGAAGTGGGCTCCGTGGTGACAGCAAAGAGCCGTGTGCGGGCCCTGAACTGACCTGAGCTGAATTCAGATTATGACCTGAGATCATGACCTGAGCTGAATTCAGATGCGGAACCGACTGAGGTGCCCAGGAGACCCTGAAAACATTTTTGATTGTCCCAAATCAGAGTCGGGGCTCATGGCATAGCCAGGGCTAGAGGCCAGGGACGCTGGTAAACATTCTATAATGCCGGGGACAGATCCCTTCCATATTTTACTCAATAAAAAATGGTCCTGAAAAGGAAATGTCCACACTCTAAATAAAGTGCTCTGTGTCTCTTTTTAAGGAAGTGACTGAAGTGGCTTTAGCTTAGGAACTTAAACACAAAAATGAGGTGTTGTGGGTTTTTTGTTTTTGTTTTTTTTTTGTTTTGTTTTTACAGGGCTGTCTTTGTAGCATAACACCCTGAAAAAAGTGGCATGTTCCTGTGTGTGTTTCTGAGAAAAAGAGAAAGTGTGGATGGGGAAGGTGGGGGGGCGGTAGGGAGAGAGAGGAAGAGAGCAGGAGACACAGGGAGAGGGAGGGGGAAGAGAGAGCTAGACAGAGAGAGGGAGACGNGGGGGGAGGGGGAGGGAGGGAACAGGATCCCGGCCTGAATGCACATAGAAGTATTGCAAATGAGCTCGGTAACGCACTGCCCAAGTTTCCCAGTCTCACCAAGTGTTGTACGGATGTCCTAAATCGTGAGCCAACAGAACAGCTCGGCCAAGATTCTAGTGCCTTTGAATAAAGGGGCCGAGATGGACTGGGTTGTGTGTGGAGTGGTGCATGTATTTTGAAACCCTACACCCGGGTAGACCAAGGCTCTGACGTTGCAGGACCAGCACCAGCGGTCCCTAGGGCCAGGGAAGCCTTAGAGGAAGGGGCGGGCAGGGGCTGTACTTTTCTGGGAGGAGATGCTCAAGTGTGAGCTCAAGATAGGTGTCTCGCTCCACGACAGGCTCGACGTCCCGCTGAAAGTCGTCCAGGTCGGGCTCAGGCTGGGGCTGGCGACGCTGGTTAATCGGGGAAGAAAGGCCCTTGTGTTTTCATCATTGCTGTCACCGATGTCCAAAATCTTCCAGAAGTAGTCTTCGCTGAACGTCCCTTGGACCTCCTGAGTCTTGGCGTCCCCTGTCTTCTCCTTGGCTTCCTCCTTCTCCGTCTCTTCCTCTTCCTCCTCTTCCTCCATCGACAACTCCTCTTCTTCCTCCTCCTCTTCTTCCTCCTCCTCCACCTCCTCCTCCACCTCCTCCTCTCTCTCCTCCTTTTCCTCCGGGCCCTCCTCCTTCGCTGGGTTTCTGGAGCCACGACGCGGGCGCGAGTTGGCCATGGCTGGAGGGAAGCGGGGTCGCAGCTAGCGGAGTGGCAGGTGCAGCGGCCAGTCCAAGTCTGGCTGGGAGCGCTGGCTGGTGCGTCCGTCTCCAGGGGCAACGGCCAGGGCGCTCCCAAGCGGTGGGGGGTGGGGGGGGGATTTAAAGCGGCAGGACTCAACCCGAGGTGTGGGAAGAGCGGCGTCGCGGCAGAGAGCTGCTAAGGAGCCAGGACCTCTGCTAGCCTCTTTCTCATCTCCTTTCTGGGGTCGCAGAGACCCCCTGATAGCATGTGGCCAACTGATCTCCCTTTCCTCTTAGCTCCTTTGGAGCATTTTTGTTTGTTTGCTTGTTTGAGTGTGTGTGGGGGGGGGCTACTAGAGAAGGACGCTGTTAGGTCACTTGGTATTGCTGATGCTGGACTTTGGTTTTCCAGTAGACACATCCTTATTGTAACTTAACGATTAAACTTTATTACAAAACCAGGCACCGGTCATAGTTTGCTGATTTGATATTTTAAAATATTGCCTTAAGTATTTATCTTGATTAGTGAGGTTTTTGATACCCCTTAAATTCTATGTCCCAGATGGGTGTCTCACTCCAAACCCAGTCGCGCTTGTTGCAAGGCCTGAGACATCTGGCTACCTAGGTAATGCCTGTGTCTTTTTGGACCTTTGTTTTCAGTTCATTGTATTTTGTAAAAATATTTGTATACACACACAGAGGAACACGGTATAATATATAATGGACATCTGTTTACTTACCACCCAGACTGGAATGTACATCTTCACCGCAGAGTTCAGCTTCTTTTCAAAGCCATCCCAAGACTGGGAAGTGTTCCTGGCGGGAGGGATTGTGTTTCTGCTGTTTGACTTCACCTCTCAGGTAAAGAAAGCAAAGATTCTCTGTAGCTGAGGATATCTGGGTGTTGTAAAAAGAGCCTGGATTGGTCTTACATTAAGTGAACACTATTAGGGCTAGAAGTCTCCTTGTAGGAGCTCTTAAACCACCAGACTTCTTTCAGCTTCAGTTTCCCTCTGTATAAATTGGGAACGGTAATACTTTACCCCTAACTTGCTTGGGGATATCCGTGAATGTGCAATGACAGCCTACAGCTGTCAGTGCATTTCAGCCAGACACCACCAGGAACACGCACGTAGTTACATAAGTTATCACCTCTTACAGCAAGGTGTCTTAGTGACAGAATGGTAGAAAGAACCTGTAAGGTCAAGGCTTTGGCTAGATGAATTGGGCGATGGTCTAAGCCAGCAGGGTTTTGCTCTAAATTGGATGCTGTCGGCATGGGGGGAAATCCTCTGATGCAGTATTTGGTGGTGGCACAGTGACCTTATTTTTCTGCTTAGACAAACTTATGAAGTGGCTTTGTTTCCTTTTATCATGCTGTCACTGTGACCTGTGCCTTACTTGTTTGGGCTGCTATAGCAGCCATCAACAGGGTGGCTCATAAACAACAGAAAGTTATTCTCACAGTTCCAGAGGCTGGGAAGAACAAGATCGGGTGGACTCAGTGTCTGCTGAGAATCTGCATCCTGGTTCATACACCTCTGTCTTTTGGCTCTGTCCTCATGTGGCAGAAGGAACAAGGGAACTCCCAAGGGCCCCTATTATATGAGCACTAATCCCATTCGTGGTGACCAAATCACCTCCCAAAGACCCCATCTCTAAATACCATCACAGTGGAAATGAGGTTTCAGCATAAGAACTTTAAGAGGACACATTCAGGCTATAGCATCTTGTCTGAGGTTGATTCTTCAAGAATGGTTCTGTCCAACAAGAAAACCAAAGGGCCTGGCTGTGTCAGACTAGCTTGTAATGATAATGAGATCTAGCTGTGAATATTGGGTCAGTTCCTGGCATCAGGGACTTCCATGTATGAGCTTTCCAGCCTAGAAGACTTGAACTCACAGGACTCTCAAGGAAGCAGGAAGTGAGAGGTTAGGTGTCTGGAATCACTAAGCAATATTTTATGACTGTCCAGTATTTAACAAGCACTATGGGTTAGCTCTTTGCTTGGTGCTGAATATTTGATAGATAGCTCTCAGTTCAGAAAGAAGGCACATGGTCTCTTCAGAAAGCTATTGGTACGCATTGCTCTCATTCACAGTGAAGGAACAATAGCAAAGAACCACAGCCTTGATGAGGGCTGATGAAGAATGAGCCGGGCTGCATTAGTGGCTTCGGCTTTTCGGGCTGCTATAACAAAATACCACAGACTGGGTGGCTTATAAACAATATAAATTTCTCACAGTTCTAAACACTTGCAAGTCCATGATCGAGGCGGTGACAGATTCGGTGACTGGTAAGAGCCCGCTTCCAGGTTTATAGACCTCTGGATTTTTCGCTCTGTCCTCAGGAGCGGAAGGGGAAGGGGCTCTGTGGGGTCTCTTATAAGAACACAAATCGCATTCACAAAGGCTCTAACCTCAGGACTCAAGCGCCTCCCAAAGGCCCCACCTCCTAATACCATCACATTGGGCTTTATTTAGTATTTCAACATATGGCCTTTTGGGAGCACGCAGCATTCAGACCATAATAATTAGCTATGAGGGGCATCTTTGTAAATGTCAGATCCTCCCCCTCCTTTCCAACAAGCTCCTTTCACAGGATGGTTTCTGAAAGCATGTTTAATGCCTTTTAATCAGCAGTGACATCTACTTTATCTTTCCCTTTAATATTTTATATCAAATGCTCTCCCCTGATTGCTATGCATGCAGCAGAGACTGCCTTGGGAAAGGTGCTGCAGAAAACACTTGTCTCTACCCTAAGTCCCTAAATCCTTCTACTCACTCCTCCCTGGCTTCATATCTTCTCACCAATTCTTTTTAGGTCAAGCCTAGTTTTATAGCCCTTTTGACTCCAACCCTTTCAATCTGTAAGCCTAACTCTTTCTTGTTTCTTGTCTCTGAAGTGTCTCTGCAATTACAGGAAAGGAGACACCCTTCCTTGCTGAAACTAGCCACTCCTGGCCATCCCTCCCCTTCCTGCCTCCTACACAACTTCCCATCCATCCATTCATTCATTCATTCATTCTCATTTAGTGTACTCAGTAATTCATTCATTCAAAAAATATTTATCGAATGCATGCTGCATAGTAGGCACTGTTCCAGGCCCTGGGGAAGCAGCAGTATACACGGCTTCTGCTCTCACTCATGGTGCTTAGATTGGAGGAGGACCATACAATAAATAGTTTGTCTGAAGGTCATAAGCACTGTGGACAAACATGAAGTGAACATGTGTGTGGGGGGGGGGGGCGTGCAGAGTTGTGGGCAGAAATAGTTGCTTTTTTATGGAGGTGAGCACAGAAGACCTCTCTAGTAGGGTAATATTTGAGCAGAGGCCTGAGGTAAGTGAGGGAGCTAGTCAGTGGGATCTCTGGAAAGAGGCTGGAGAGTGTTTCCAGCATGGGGGGGAGGGGGCGGTGGAGGGGAGCAGTGTGACTAGAGAGGAGGAAGCAAGTGATCCATTGTGAAGGGCCTTTGGCTTTTCCTCCCAGGAAGATGGGGAGCCATTGGAGGCTTTGAGCAAGGCATGGTTATATTTAGACTAGACTACTAGACTCATTAGATTATGGTAGAGCCAGATCAGGGAGAATAGATAGGATAGAGGTAAAAGGTTATGATAATGGGCAATATGTTTGAAGTACAGCCCAAGGGCTAAAGAAATACTGCAGGGAATACAGAGATGAGTAAGGAAGGCCTCTACTCTTGGGAAGGAGGGAGGGAGGGGAGCTGTGACAAGTCCCCAAATAACTATAATAGAAACTAAAATGAGTAGCCTACTGCCAGACAGGCACGGAGGATGTCTTAGAGCTTGACAAGATTGCTCCTGGGTAGGGATCAAGGGGAGGGGAATCAGGAGACACTCAGGAAGGAGGCAGCCATTATCTGGTATAACCGGGTAGATTATTTCTAACCCAGAGCCCCAGACATGTGAAAAGTAATAATACATGCTTGCTACAGAAAAATCTGGAAATGCAGAAAGAAAAAAACAAAAGGGGGAAAAAAACCTATCCATATTTCTAGCAGCCTGAAACAAATACTATTAACATTTAGAGGTATTTTCTTTCAGTCACCTTTCTCTGTGTATTTGTTTTACATCTTGTGAGTGTACATAATTTTGTATGCTTTCCGTCATTTTAACATGACATTGTAAACTTTCTCATCATTTTTATATGACATCAGGTAGAGGTGCCTCAGTTTATTCCCTAATTTTTGCATTCAGTTAGAGAATTACCCAACAAATAATTGATCTCGGTGCCTTAGTTTCAGAGGACACAGCTCGGAGTAAGATTGACAAGGCCCTTGCCTTCATGAAGTTTATATTCTGGAAGGAAGTTACAAGGAGTTAAAGAAGGAAACAAATAAATAAGCAATTCTGTCTGTAAGATAGTAAATCAGCACTCCTTTAAGCCACGACGTTTGTGGTGACTTATTACAGCAGCAACAGGAAACCAATATATAAAGCTATTTCCCCCTCTGGGCTCTTGCCCTCAGCTCTCTGCATCTGTGCTTCCTCCTCATTCAGGTCTGACCTCAAGTGGCGCCTCTTCACAGGGAACCACCCCCAGGCCCTGCATCACATCCTCCTCCTTTATTTTTGCCAAATTCTCCCTTAGAGCCTCTAGAAGGAACCAGCCCTGCCAACATGGCAGACTTTAGCCCCAAAGATTCATCTCTGACTCGTGACCCTGGGGGAAAGGAAAACCTTCTCCTCTCACCTACTGGAGGGGAGAAGGGGAGGGCCAGGTTTTCCCACCGTATCAGCCAGCTAGAGCTGCTATAATAAAATACCACAGACTGGTTGGCCAAAACAACGGAAATTCATTTTCTCACTGTTGGAGAGGCTAGAAGTCATGACCAAGGCGTCAGCAAATTTGGTTTCTAGTGAGAGCCCTCTTCCTGGCTTGCAAATGGCTGCCTCTCTCTGGGTCTTCAGTTGGCCTTTTCCTCCTTGCTGTGTGAGCACAGTGGAGTAGGAGTGGGCTCTCTGGTGTTTCTTCTTCTTCTTTTTAATATTTTTATTTTATTTCTAGGAGAGAGAGAGAGAGAGACAGCGTGAGCAGGGGAGGGTCAGAGAGAGAGGGAGACACAGACTGAAACGGGCTCCAGGCTCTGAGCTGGCAGTCAGCACAGAGCCCGACGTGGGGCTCGAACCCACGAACCGCGAGATCATGACCTAAGTGAAAGTCAGAAGCTCAACCGACTAAGCCACCCAGGCGCCCCTCTCTGGTGTTTCTTCTTATAAGGACACTAATCCTAGTGGACCTTGGCCCCATCCTTTTACCTCACTTAACTTTGATTCCTTCCTCATCTCCAAATATAACCACCCTCAGAATTAGGGCTTCAGCATAGGAATTTGGGGAAGGCACAAACATTCAGTCCACAACATCTACCTTGAAGGAAGCAAAGAAGCCAAGATATCAGGTGAGCCATTGTACCAGAAGTGGTGACCAAGACCTGAGGAGAGACTACTGGATCTTGGTGACTAGACTACTGATGTTTGTAACGGCAGTTTTGGGGACAGTGCAGAAGCATGCTCATCCTTCAAGAGCTCTGTGTTAGTTTGGATCTTCCAAGAGGTAAACCCCAAGATGGGGTAAGGTCTAAGAAGGAAAGGGGAGAAGGAGCCAGAAGAGGCTGGAAGAGTCATCCAATTACATTGCAGGTGTGAACCCTGTGCAGGAGGTGGGGAGGCAGGCAGGCAGGTTCAGCAGAAGAGTGTTAACCCACTGTACTGTGCTATGGAAGTTCGGCAAAGTCATCAGGAGTCCCTGAGCCAATGTTGACTGCCATGAGGCAGTCTGCATCTTGCGGGACTATGCCTACCCTGGCATCCCTACTGCACTCAGTCTTTGGCTGGGAGGTACAGACTTACAGTGAAGGTGGCATTGGATTCACAGTGCTGCAGCTGGGGCCATTAATCCGCCACCCTCCACACCTCCCCTAGCAGCAGGGGGTGAACAGGGCATTTTCATGGTTGCCATGACCGCGCTAAGTCTGCCTTCCCTTCATAATACCCCCTGACTCCTCTCCTGGACTTGGGCATGGCCTTCTCACAGCACTTGTTGGAGCTCTGTAGAACACTTGGCAGATTGGTGTTACTGAGAAAGACAATAGTAAAATGGTTAAGGGCATGGGTTTGAGGAGCGAGACTACTTGGGTTTAGACCCTGGCCTTGAAACTGACCAGCTGCATGACCTAAGACCTTCTCCATGCCTCAGTCTGCACATGGAGACTGTAAACTATTAATAGGAGCTATAATTAATCCTCCTGGCAAGCCCATGAAGTGGGCACGAATAGTCTTCATACTTGTTTTTTTTTTTAATTTTTTAAAAATGTTTTACCTATTTCTGAGAGAAAGAGGCAGTGGAGGGTCAGAGAGAGAGGGAGACACAGAATCGGAAGCAGGCTCCAGGCTCTGAGCTACCTGTCAGCACAGAGCCCAATGCAGGGCTCAAACTCACGAGCTGTGAGATCATGACCTGAGCCAAAGTTGGACACTTAACCGACTGAGCCACCCAGGCGCCCCATTCATACTTGTTTTATAGGCCAGTCATGAGGGCTCAATGAGTAAATTATGTAATAACTTAGAACAGCTCCTGGCACATTGTACATATTGCATTATCTATTTACATTTTCTAAAGTTTTTTTAAAAAAATTGATTATTTTTGAGAAAGACAGTGTGAGCAACGAAGGGGCAGAGAGAGCGCGAGAATCTCAAACAGGTTCCACTCTGTCAGCGCAGAGCCTGATGTGGACCTGAGCCGAAGTCAAGACTTAGATCTTTAACCGAATGAGCCACCTAGATGCCCCTCTATTTACATTTTTAGTCTTGAACTTAGAATGCAGTAACAGTTTGTGGGTGGGGACAGTCATGTAGATGCCTCTTCATGGGGCATCAGCGATCTGAAAAATAAGTGAGGTCGAGAAAAGAGCGATTTAAAGGTTAAACTATTTAAATAGTTAAGTGTACGTCGCCTGAGAAGGAAGTGGCAGGTTGATAATAAACTGCTTGTTGGATCAGACTCTCATCTGCTTGCTAGCTCCCTACTGTCCCAGTGGTTTTTAGCAAATGGGTGACGTACTAAATGACAGCTGCCCCTGGATGAATGTTATATGCAGGAAGATTGTGGAGGTACATCTATGAGCAGGGGAGCTATGGGCAGGGTTTCTCTTTATTTTCTGGATTACAGTTTTTATTTCATCCTTTGACTCAAGCAAGTGTTGATGATGCATCAGGCCTTAGACATGCAAGAGTTGCTTGCCATGGGGTTCAAAATCTTGCTTTATTTCCTACTGTGGGTTTAATGGGTGAGAGTAAGGCATATGGCCTGTTTGTTCCAAAGAGGCCCTTTGAGGGAGCTTCAGGACTCTGGATGGTGTTTACATGTTCCCTCGGCCCTGTCGGGGACTTCGCTTTCTGAACAGGGTTCAGGTGTGGCTGATTTATTAAGCCGCCGGCCCCTGCTTCTCCAGCTGTGTCTTGTAAGACCTGTGCCCGATCCTTTGTTCAGGTTCTACCCACGTCTTTGCGTTCCTGAGACGCACATGGCATCTCTCCTCTCAGGATTGGTGGCCTGCTTCCCGCTCCCCGGGTGCTCTTCCCGTGAGCCTCACCTAGCTCACCCACCTAGCTCACTCACCTCACTCAACATCATGATTTCCTCAAGCCTGTCCCCACACCCCCATTCCCCTGTGCTACGCCTTTCAAGAGATGGTGTGGATCACAGGCAGTTTCTGCTTGTGTGTTTGTCTGTCTGTACTTGAGAGGTTGTTAAGTCCCATTAGGGCAGGAAATATATCTGCCTTGTCCTCCAATGTGTCCTGATGGTCTAGTAGGCATTTAATAAAAGGAGGTGGGTCACATAATATTAAATGAGTTTCTGGTCTAATTTATAACCCCTCACTTCGCAGGTGAACACCTCTGGCTCCGAGAAGCTGGGTGGTTTATCTCCGCCCAGAACTAGTTGGTGGCGGCATGAGGACCACAACTCAAGTCATCTGGTTCCCAGGGCAACATACGGTCACAAAAACACAAAAAGTGTCCTTAGCGCTGTTATGGTCAACCTGGGGTGATTTTTGAAAAAATACAAACTTTTCATTCAAATATACACATAGAAAAGTGTACAAATTATAAGTGTACAAGCTGGCAAATTTCTCAGAGTAAACACATTAGGACAAGATTTTTTTAAATGTTTATTTGGGGGGGGAGGGGCGGAGACAGAGGAGGACAAAGGATCGAGTCAAGATCAGTGCCAACAGCAGTGAGCCCTGCGCGGGGCCGGAACCCACGAACTATGAGATCACGACTTGAGCTGAAGTCAGACGTTCAACCGACTGAGCCACCCAGGTGCCCCTAGAACAAGTTTTAATGATTAAAAATCAACGTAAATATGTATAATTAGTATAAACTCCATAAACTTGGTGGGAAAATAGTCACATTTTCTTTTCCCAGTTCATCACTTAAGCCCTTAAATTAACTCATGTGAGAGAGGCTGCTGCCCTGGGCTTTGCAGAGAGGATAATCCACTCCCCGGTTAAGTGCCCCTTACTTCAATTCAAAAACATACAGCTCTTAGCCCCTTCGGTTCCCATCATAACTGCCCCAGGACAGGTCCCAGGATCCACCACCTCTCAGACCAGAACTCCTGTCAGCCTTCTCTCCTGAGTCTGGCGTTTGAGGGGAGACACTTTCCCTTAAACATCCAGAGCACAAAGGATCTGAAGAAGGGTGTGCTTTTCCTCTAAACATCGGGCAATTCGCGCTTCGGACCAGATGGCATAGCTTGCAGGAAAGGTGGTCTAGGAATTCCCACGTGCCCTACGCGCGTGGCCTAGGGGGTGAGGTGGCTTGAACAGGCAGCAAATTCGCTCCCTTTGCAATGTAACTTTGCTCCTCCCATCAAGCAGGGAGTCCATTTCTCCACTCCAGAAGCTGGGTTTGGTCATGTGATTTGCTTCGGCCAATGGGGCATTAGCCGGCCAGATGCACGTGGCGGCCCGCAGCGCTTGCTGGGAAGCTTGGCGTCTTTCGGAGCTGGGAGCTTTGAGCGCGCCGTGTGACCGAGTGCGGGCCAGCCTGCTGGGTGAGACCGCGTGGGGCCGGGACGGGCTGGTGCGGCCGAGGGCCCTTGCACCTGCCAACCGGCCAGATGTGAATGAGAACTTCAGCTCACCCACCAGCTCACCGCGGGGATGTGTCGCCGGGCCCAGATCGGAAGAACTGCGTGGCCGAACTACAGAATCGTGAACTAAATAAAATGGTGAGTCATCATTGCTTTGAAGTCGCGAAGTTTTGCGGTGATTTGTTGTGTGGCAATAGACAGAGATAAAAGTGATTTTCTGTCATAGTTTAGATTGTGCAGTGACTGGAACTTAAATAGTAAACCCACACTTGATACCCCTCCGATACAGTAGGGCCTGAGGTATGGATGGAGATAAACACGTGTATCCACATACATAGGGGAAAGGGCTTGGTTTTGTTGTTGTTGTTAGAAACAAACATCCCCGAGGAGGAGGAATGAGTGGGGAGGGGGAGAGTAGAGAAGCCCTTTAACTTCAGCTCTGTATATACCTCTATGTAGATATTTTTGCAATACATATATATTTAAAATATCACCTGGGTCATTTTTAAAGTTAAATACGCACATTATGCTGAGAGGCTCCCGTTATGTCCCCACTTTGTGGGTGGGGGGCCCAGTCCCCTCCCCTCTCAAGCACAGCCCTGTGGGGTTTTCTTTCCCTCAGGAGATGGAAGGAGATCTCTCCATAAGCCTAAATGTTAGAGGCCCCACAGCAGCTTTGGAAAGCTCTCTGTGCCCCTTAGGTCTTTGTGTCCACTGATGGGCCTGGGGTGGTGGAAGGAAGGAGGGGAGGTAGAAGTGTGTTCTGCTCTTAACAGAGGCGAGGGAATAACCTCAGATCATTGCGCCTGGGGTGGGGGAGAGTGCCCATGGCCTCGTTCCATCAACCCGTCTGCTGACTCAGAAGCTCCTTCCACTGGATGACTCAGTGGGAAAGTTGTGGGAGTTTAGGTTTTGAGTGCAGAACAGTTGAGAGCAGATGGGGTCTGGGATTTCCAGAGGGGGGAAGAAAAAACCCAAACACACACACACACACACACACGAAAACAAAAAGCAGGGGCTGTGTAGGAAAAAGCATGGCTGAGCAGAGAGGAAAATAATAGGTCACTGAAGCTCTTTACTAGGGATGAGTTTAATTTGGAAACTTTCTGAAAGTTTGCATGTCCCCTTGTTTAATTTTATTCGCTATCCACTCTCGGTCACTGTTATTATAAAGCCTTCTGGTGGGCAGTGATTGTTCTTGGTGGCCCAGCATTCCTTCTCTCTACTCCTCTTTCTTGAGGAAAACCCATTTCCTGGGATTTAGGTGAGGATGACCTCAAAACCTGTCTCCATGATCAGGAGTCAGCCCACGTGATTCTTGGAAATTCCTAATTCTTTCTGGAAATTCTAGAATTCTAGAAATTCTAGGAAAAAAGAAACAGACTCTGCTCTGTCCTTTTTTATATTTGCAGATCCCCTGTTGAAATTCAGTCTTGTCTTTGGTCTCTGTTAACCTTGTGAGCATAGTTATTTTTAAGCTTATGTCCAGTAGCTCCAGCATCCAGAATCCTCCAGGTTTGTTTCTTTTTCTCCTCATTTTGTTGTTGTTACCGTCCATGTAGTCTTGTCTCTTTAAGTACCTGGGGTTTTTTCTTTTAATTTTTTTATATAGTTCACACACATTATATTAGTTTTAGGTGTACAATATAGTGATTCAACTTAATATGTTATGCTCACAAGTGTAGCTACCATCTGTCACCATAATACCTGGTTTTTTTTTTTATTATGTGCCAGATGTTATTTGAAAAAATTGTAGAAGTAATGTGAGGTTTATATAATGTAATCTTTCTCTGGAGAGGAATTACATTTGCTCCAAGACGGAACCTAGGAATGCTCATAATCCAGGATTACCTTAATCCAATTTCAGCGATTATGGTGATTCAAAGCTAGATTGCATCGCTAATGAGGATTCTTCTTCTTCTTTTTTTTTTAACGTTTGTTTACTTTTGAGAAAGAATGAGTGGAGGAAGGGCAGAGAGAGGGGGACAGAAAATCTGCAGCAGGCTCGTGCTGACAGTAGAAAGCTCGATGCGGGGCGTGAACTCACGAATCATGAAATCATGCCCTGAGCCAAAGTTGAGGCTTAAATGACTGAGCCCCTGAGGCACCCTTTAACAAGGATTATTCTACTTCCTCTTCATCCTATGATTGGAATTCGGCCTTCAGTGTCCCATTTTCACATGTAGGGGTTACCAGCACCTCTCTCCCATACCTGGTGGGCTCTGATTCTCACTTTTAAAAGTTTACTTAGCCTGTTCAAGGGTATCAGACATCTTTTTAAAAATTTTTTAAATGTTCATTTATATTTGAGAAAGAGAGAGAGAAAAAAGAGAGAAAAAGAGTGCAAGTGGGGGAGGGGCAGAGAGAGAGAGAGGGAGACAGTCTGAAGCAGGCTCCAGGCTTCAAGCTTTCAGTACGGGGCCCTACACGGTGCTCAAACTCATGAGCTGTGAGATCATGACCTAAGCTAAAGTTGGATGCTTAACTGATTGAGCCACCCAGGAGCCCCCAAGGCTGTCGGAAATCTTGCTCATCCTCTCAATTACCTCTTCTAGAACTGGCAAACGCCCAGGGAAAAAGCAAGCCCAAGTGTACTACTTTGCATTTCCCTCTTCTCCATTAATTTAGTTATTTAAACTGCTTTGTTGTTATTATCTCTTTGGTGACTTTAAGTTGGTTTCTAAAAAATTAAATAGATGTGTCTGGCTTCTTTAGAGGTCCTCCATGAGAAAGTTGGTCCAAATTACCTAGCCCATCATTACTAGAATAAGAAGTCCTTTATGTAAAGTGTCACCTGTCTTGGGTGAGAATATATATGTAGAAGGTGGATTCATAGGAGTTAGTACATGAAGGCTCAGCCTTAGGAAAGGAAATCAGATTGAAGCTCTGGGAAGGAAGCTGTCCACTGAGGAAGTACAGGCTAGAGAAATATAGCAGTTCAAAGAGAATCACAGTGGATTTAGTTCTCTCTCACACAACAGTCTGGAAGAAGGGGGTTAAGCTCTGATCCAGAAGCATCCAAGGACCCAGGTGTCTGTCGGGTATCTTGTTACTCCAGGAGAGCCTCGTGGTCCCCGTCCTCAGAGCCAAGTAACCATATTAGCATTCTGATTGGGGATGGGGGCAGCAAGAGAAAGAGGAGAGCAACCAGGTAGTTTGGGATTTTTAAAAAAGATATAATCTGGGGGGCGCCTGGGTGGCTCAGTCGGTTAAGCGTCCGACCTCAGCTCAGGTCATGATCTCACGGTTCGTGGGTTCGAGCCCCGTGTCCAGCTCTGTGCTGACAGCTCGGAGCCTGGAGCCTTCTTCAGACTCTGTGTCTCCCTCTCTCTCTCTCTGCTCCTTGCCTGTTTGCACTCAATCTGTCTCTCTCAAAAATAAACAAACATTGAAAGAATAAAAAAAAAAGAGAGATATAATCTGGAAGTTGACCTCACTTCCATCCATGCGTTCTTGATCCAAACTAATTATCTGCACAGTCCTATCTAGAGGTAAGAGAGGGTACATAAGGTCGTGTTGGAAAGCCCTGTGGTCTGTTAAAAGTAGCGGTGGAGTGGGGCGGGCGATGGCTGTAATAGTAAGCGGGGTAAGGAAGGGATGGATCCTGAGGAACTGTTAGCAATCTCTGCCGTGGCCCTAGTTAAGCGAGGTAGAGAATGACATGTCATACCCGGGCAGGGCTAATGGGACAAGGAGGAGAGACACCCGTGTGACCTCACAGGAAAGTAGGGCCACCTGCTATTTCTGTGTGTCAGGGGAAAATGACTTTGAGTCAAACTTGAGTCTGCGTCAGAATTACCTAGAAGGCTTGTCAAAGTATAGATTGTTGGATGTTAGCCCCTAGAGCTTTGATTCTGTGGGTCCAAGGTGGTTCTGAGAAGTTTTATGTCTAACAGTTTGCCAGATGATGCTGATGTTACTGGTCCAGGGAGACCATCTCATCTTAAACGTTGAGAACCTTCTCTCTGTGCCAACACGCTTGAATTGGTTTTGTTTGTAAGAACCGACAGAGACCGGTGTGCATAGCAGTAATAATATAACGGAGCCCTACATTCTCAGCTGTGAAGTTCTGGAATCCTTTCACCATTGTACTACTTAGGACATCATTGTAGTTAGGACTAGATCAGCCCCTTAACAGAGAGGAGCATAACCACTTTACTTTTGATTTCCTTATACTCCTTTTTCTTTCTCCAGGCTAATTCCAATAGAATATCTTGGAAAGTCATTTAAACCCCTTCACTTGAAGTATCTCTGATNCGTTGAGCATGCTGCTTTGAACATTGGGGGACATGTGCCCCTAGGCATCAGCACTCCTGTATCCCTTGGGTAAGTTCCTAGCAGTGCTATTGCTGGGTCATAGGGGAGTTCTATGTTAATTTTTTGAGGAACCTCCACACTGTTTTCCAGAGGGGCTGCACCAGTTTACATTCCCCACAACAGTGTAGGTCACTTCCTCCCTTTTTTGAGGTAGCTGAACTTCTATACCCTAATTTATAGAATGAAGTAAAAAAGCAAAGGCAGATCAATTTGAAAATAATTATGTTTCCTGAGGAAATTAACCCAAACTGGAAGGAATCTATTTGTAGGCTTCATTTTTGATGACTGATACAAACAGCTTAGCTGAGTTTGGATTGTTGTATTTCCAATTCCAAGAGGCATTTCGCAGGCAGGCATGCAGGGGAAAGAGAAAGGGGACATTTTTAACCCTTTGGTATCACAGTCGGCCCCAAGCAGGACATGAGAAAACACACCTCAGAAAACGGGAAGGAGTGCAAATATAAAGAGAACAACAAATGAAGGGTCAGTAGGGACAGAAGCAAGGCCCAGGGAGAAGGCCACCGCTCAAGTCACCTAGTGCACTTTATTTTTCCATTTATTTATTTGTTTAGAGAGAGACAGGGTGGGGAGCAGAGAAAGGAAGATACAGAATCCCAAACAGGCTTCACACTGTCATGTGTGACAGTGGCACAGAGCCCAGTGCAGGGCTCCGACGTACAAACTGTGAGATCATGACCTGAGCTGAGATTAAGCCTCAGACACTTAACCCACCGAGCCAGCCAGGCACCCCCTCAGGCAGTGCACATCTTATTTCCTCAGATCCTAGGGGGTCCAATATGGTGGGAACAAGCTGGAGGAACCGTTTCAGAGAAATTTTGGCAAGTGTCTTGATATTAGGTTCAGAGCTAGGTCGCTGCAGTCATTCTGTCAGAAATGCAGGCAAAAGCTTTGAATGAAGAGAAGGTCAAGAGACACAGATGGGAGAAGGTCAGTTAGGGCAAAGGCTGCTCCTCGGCTTTGTCTCAGAAACGTTCAGGGGTTTCCATGTCAGATGAGAGGTAACTGTCAGTCAAGCATGCCGCAGTGAGAGGGCCAGCGGTTAGAGGCTGGTTCAAACAAGTAGGTGAGACTGCCCGGCTGCCAGCGCGGCTCTCCCTGAGGCTGAGTTAGAAGACGCTTCCTTCAAAGCTACCCTTCCAGAATGGCCTGAGCAAATGAAAGCCCTCAGATCCCAAGAGCACACGAGAGTTTTTCCCTCTGAAAATTGGCAACTCTTAAACACTTTTATAGAGTCTGGAGTCCTTGCCTTTGTGGGAACAGTGCAAAAACCTGTTATTGCTTTGCATTTCAGAACGTATGTCTTTATTTCACCAACCTGATAAAGGAGCTTGAACTTGAAAGATGGCTATAGAGCACATCAAGCAGTATTTTTTCCAAATGTGTCCTTTATTTAATGTTTTCTTAAAAATTATTATTAAAGTACATGTTAGCATCCCCCCCCCAGGAAATCCCCTTTTGTCTAAATCTCCCCCACTCCTGGTCACTACCCACCCCCAAAAGAAATCCCTGTCCTGTCACCTAACAATGTTGACTAGTTTTGTCTGTTTTTGTCCTTTATATAAAGAGAACCGTACAGCATATATTCTTTTGCATCTGGCTTCTTTCATGTTCTCTGCTGTGTGTAGTTGTCGATGATGCATTCTCGTTGCCTCACGGTATTCATTGTCTGAATATACCCGTTTATTTATTGATTTTTCTGTTGATGGGTATTTGAGTAGTTTCCAGTTTGAGGCTATTATGCTGCTCTGAACTTTCTAGTTTATGACTTCTGGCGAGCAAACGTTCACATTCTGTTGGTGCTTTCTTTTTCATTGTAGAAACAGTTTACCATCCCCCACTTTGGGTCAGGGATTATCTGGTAGTTGCTGTCAGAATTTACGAGGGAACACATGGGGGCCTCTAAGAGCAAAGCCCAGGTGACTGGTGAAGATGGTCAGTGTGGTTCCGAAATCCTGCGTTGGCAAAGTGACTCTACCCGAGTCTCCTCCCTCTCCGTAAGTGCTCTTATTTAACCCTCCCGACAGTAGTTCCATTTCCCCCCTACATTTTCGAAGTGAGGAAGTTGAGGCACAGAGAAGCCAAAATCCCAGCAGATAGAGGAGCCAGAATTGAATCCAAGAGGTCTGATTCCAGAAACTGAACTCTTTGTCACTCAGCTTTGTCACCTCTGTACCTTCATCCTCCTCTCTCTCTCAGTCGGGTGGATCCTTCTCATCAACACTTAAATATGCCTTAGCTTGGGGTACCTGGGTGGCTTAATCTGTTAAGCGTGTAACTTCTACACTACGGCCCAGGTCATGATCTCACAGTTTGTGAGTTCCAGCCCCGCACTGAGCTGTCAGCACAGAGCCTGGAGCCTCCTTCAGAGTCTGTATTTCCCCCTATCTCTGCCCCTCCCATGCTCATGCTCTGTATCTCTCTGTCTCTCAATAATAAATAAAAATGTTAAAAATTAAAAAAAAAATATGCCTTAGCTTGCAGTCTTAAATGCTACCCTCCCATGACCACACATCTCCTTTGAGCTGTCCCCCCTCTTCTGCCCTTCACCCCCTTTGTTCTTGAAGGAGTTGCCTGTTTGCCTCCTCTCAGCTTCCTCACCTCACTCCAGCCTAACTTCAGCCCCTACCACTTAACATGTTAGATCCTGTTCAGGTCACCAGTGACCTCTCTGTTGCTAAATCCAGTGGTCGTCATGTTGTTTCTAATATTGTTGATCACTCTCTCTTGAAACTCTTATTTCATGACTCAAGTAACTTTCCCAGGTCTCATCCTACCTCTTTAATCTCTCCTCAGCCTCTTGTGCTGGCGAATCCTCTCCTGTCTGACTTTAAATATTGCAGTGACTCTTGCCTCATCAGTGGGATCCTTCTCTTGAATTCCACACCTTTCCCCTAAATCAGCTCATCTCCACCCAAAGCCCCACATTTACCATCTGTACCTGGAGTGTCCCACATGAGTCTCTCCCAGAAGAGATCTAGCTTGGACCTTTCCTCTGGGTTCCAAACTTGTATATCAGACTGTCCACTCCACCTCTCCACTTGGTGCTTCCTAAATTTAGCTTCCCTGGAGTGAACTCATGAGCTCTCCCATCTGCAGCCTGCTGCTTCCCATTATCAAGTCTATGTCGCCATTATCTATCCAACTGCACAGTCATTCTTGACATCTTCCACTTCCTGGCCCCCAAATCTAATCATTCACTAGGTTTCTTCAACATTTCTCCTAGTTGCTTCTCAAATATCTCCACTGTCCCCAATTCTAGGCTTGAGTTACCTTTATCTCTGACCTGGATTAGGTAAAATCACTTCCTGAAAGGTTTGCTTACATTCCTTCTTATCTTTGCATTCTTCAAATGGCAGCCAGAGCGATCATTTAAAAGTGCAAATCCAATCCTATCACTCAGCTCCCCAACTTAACAACCAACTCTTAGTCCCTCATACTTTTGTCAGCTTCCCTGCCCCACATGGCCCCCACCTTTTCACACCTTCTATGCCACGACCCTCTCTTGTGGCCATGAACTTCTCCTGCAGAGCTTCACTCAAACTTCACTTCCTCTGAGAAGCCTTCCCTGAGCCCTCAGATGAAGTCAGGACCCTCTGTTATGTCTTAGAGTCTCCCCTACTTGTCTTTCACAAAGCTGTTGATGACTGTAATTATTTCATTGTGTAAATAGTTGCTTGGCCAATGTCCCCTGATAGAATGTTAAGCTCCAAAAGGGCAATAACTATTCTGGCGTGGTTCTCTGTCTTGTTTCCGGTACCCAAAATGGTTTTTTATCTCTAACAGGCTCAAATACACAAATATATAAATGAATGACTTGTCATCTTTAGAATTTTCAACTCCATCTCTTCTGATTATTCCATACTCGTATTTTATCAATATGTTTAGACTGTTCATAAAAATCAGATTAGATTATGCGAATTTGGCCTATGTGGCTACTGTATTACCAGCATCAAAAAGAGATGGTTTTAGGGGTGCCTGCGTGGCTCAGTTGGTTAAGCATCCAACTCTTCATTTCGGCTCAGGTCATGATCTCGCAATTTGTGAGTTCGAGCTCCACATCAGGTTCTACACTGACAGTGCAGAGCCTGCCTGGGATCCTCACTGTTCCTCTCTCTCTCTCTGCCCCTCCCTTGCTCATGCTCATGCTCTCTCTTTGAAAAAACAATAAACTTAAAAAAAAAGAGATGATTTTATACATCCAACATCATTATCCATCAGAGACTTCAAAATAAAACCACAATGAGATACTAGTTCACACTCACTAAGATGGCTATAGTAAAAAAACACATGTTGGGACATTGTAGAGAATTGGAACTCTTCTATACTGCTGGTGGGAATGCAAAATGGTGCTGTCACTTGGGAAAACAGTCTGGCACGTCCTTGATATGTTAAACATGGAGTCACCATACATCTCAGCAATTCCACTCCTAGAAACATGCCTAAGAGAAATGAAAACATGTCCATACGAAAGATGGTACATGAACGTTCCTATCTACATTATTCACAATAGTCAAAAAGTGAAAATAATCCAGTGTTTATTTGTATTTATTTAAGGTTTTATTTACTTATTTGGAGAGAGAGGACATGAGTGGGGTAGGGGCAGAGAGAGCAGGCAAGAGAGGATCTCACACAGGCTCCGTGCTGTCAGCACAGAGCCCAGCATTGGACTGGAACCCAGGAACCATGAAATCATGACCTGAGCTGAGATTCAGAGCTGGACAGATACTTTATCAACTAAGTCAGCCAGGTGTCCCGATAATCCAAATGTCTATAAACTGATAATTGCATAAACAAAATGTGGTATATCCATGCAATGGAATATTATTTGCCACTAGAAAGAAATGAAGTACTTCCATATGCTACGACGCGGATGAACCTGGGAAATGTGCTCAGTGAAAGAAGCCAGTCACAAAGGACCGTGTATTATGTGACTCTTCTGTTAGAACATGTAGAATAGCCAATTTTACAGAGACACAAAGTAGACGAGTGGTTGCCTAGGGTCAGTGGGGGTCGGGGAGATGAGGACTGGCTACTAACGGGCAGGTTTGGGTTTATTACGGGTGAGGAAAATGATCTGCGATTCACTGTAGTGTGGTACATCTCTGTGAATGTACTAAAAACCATTGGGTTGTACCCTTTAAGGGGGTGGCTTATATGATATGTGAATTATATCTCAGTAAAGCCGTTAAAAAGAAAAAGATGGTTTACTTTTGAGGGTAAACTGAAAGCACATCATCCCTACTAGTTCTCCCCCTTAGGATTGTTGTGAGCATGAAGTGAGTTAACATAGGCAGTGCAGTTAGCATTGTGCCTGGCACATGGTAAGTGTACACTAAATATTACCTGTTAGTACGCTGATCAAAAACTAGAAGATTTAATTTTGTTACAGAAAAAATAGAGCCATGGCTTATATTTTGCAGTTTAAGTGGCTGTTATTTGTGGACTTTTGCAAGTCCTATCACATATCCACTACGTTTATTTTTCCCCTTCTGGGGAAGTCAAGGGCGCAGACCTCCCTCCACCTCATCCTTGCCCTATTACAACAGGGTGCAATAATACAGATGAACATGAGGGGGCAGCATGCAATTACAATTAAAAAAAAAGGGGGGTTACTCTTGAAATTCAGACCAGATCTAAAACATCTAGTATAAAGAAAAGTGAAACATCTTTCTTTAATAGAGTGTCCTGTAGTATTCTTCTACAGGAGGGAAATATTACTATATCAGAAGGGTATTGCCGCTAGAAGGCTGACCACAGCATTACTCAGATTCCACCGACATGTGCCTGCCATAGAGAAGCTTCTAGCCATTTGCTCACATGCTGTATACTCTGTATGCTGGCTCTCATGAGAACACTTAGCTTTTCCTGTGAGTTGGCCTCTCCGAGGGGAGGCTATGGCTAGAGACATTTGGGAGCCTATGTTAGCATAGAGCTGCCTTTCAAAGCACTTACTGTTGTATCTGAGCTTGGGGACGGTTGTGTTTCAAACCCTAGGCTTCCCTGAGATTTTTGATGACTTGCTGCTGAGGTATCTGTGTTCCCACTTGATGAGTTCTTCAAGACCAGCAACAATACCTCACGTCACTAAAATGTGTAGTACTTGGCATGTCTAGTGAAGCTGGGTAAGTGTCTACTTGACTAAACTATCCTATGAGCTGAGCCTGGAAAAAGAGAAATTCTGATCAGCTTGTACACAAGCCATGGGACTTCCCCCAAGGAGGACTATTCTTTAGTTATTCTTTCTATAGTACAAAATCAGTTTGTGCTCAGAGTGGAAAAATCCACCAAAGGGAACATCTAACTACTCAAAATCCCATCTACCCAAATCTGCGGAACACCACAGATTGTTTTCATTTTATGTCAAAGCATAATACCTAAATGTGTGTGTGTGTGTGTGTGTGTCTGTGCACGTGCGCGAGCACGCACACGCATGCATACACACAGTGTTTACATTTATGGCAGCATGGAACATAGTTTTCCATTGTATGGTGCTACTATCTTTAGCTAATCCCCCTNAGAACACCACAGATTGTTTTCACTTTATGTCAAAGCATAATACCTAAATGTGTGTGTGTGTGTGTCTGTGCGCGCGCGCGAGCACGCACACGCATGCATACACACTCACAGTGTTTACATTTATGGCAGCATGGAACATAGTTTTCCATTGTATGGTGCTACTATCTTTAGCTAATCCCCCTCTTTTGGGAATTTACATTGTTTCTAAATTTTCTTTTAAAGAGCAGTCTGGTGAATATCCTTGCAGCTGAATCTTACCCCCACATTCTTCATTAGTTCCTCAGGATAAATTCCCAGAAGCAGACTTTCTGGGTGATGGGTAACTTCCGTTGTCACCAACAGTGACAGTGCGCTTGATCAGATGAACAATTTTGATTAAACATCACACCAGAATTCTGTAATCGTGTCTGCATAGTGTCATCACCACTGAAAACACTTGGTGAACTCCAGGCTAGAAATCAGGCGCGAGAAAAGAAATCTTAATCTTTCCTCTTGCCTTTGATCTCGGACTCTTCAAGAAAATCCAATTTATCTCAAAAGGACAAGGAACGCAACGGAGATTCATGTGAATGTGCCACCAGGGTCAGGAGGTAACACAGAGAAACACAGCGAGCACAGAGTGTGCTAGATGCCCCCCAAAGCCAGCTCCCATTGTAAGTGTCCTGACAGAACTGCTTACGAAGTTGAAAAAGGAGGCTCGTGACATTTGACACCTGGCAAATCCTCTTGATTCTTTACCAGTTTGAAAGTGTTTTCTTTCTTGTTTTCTCTCCCCTGTCATTTTTTCTAAAGCTTTTTGGAAATTAGAATGGAATTACTTCCTCAGCAGCTAACGACCCTGCTGGATTGCAATAAGGAAGCCCCTCGTGACTGGCTTTTTTCTTAAAGGTTCCCAGGCTCCTCTTTCTTGAGATCTTAATGATACACACAAAGAACTACATATTTAAAAATATGTTTATGGGGATCTTGTCGTGGGAGGAGAGAGAGATGGCTGTATGAACTGGGGCTTAGTACTTCTGACTCGAGGGGTCTGTCCCGCGTGGCTACGGATGGATGGGAAGAAGGGTATAGCCGTTGCACTGGTTTTTTACTAAATTCTGTTCATTTGGAGGGGTCTGGGGAGAGGGCTGATTGGTTCATGGGGGGACGAGACCACAGCTAACTCAAGCCACCCCTTGGCGCTGCCATATATATTACTGCATTGTATAGAAAAGCTCACAATGGCTCTGGGAAGCCTACCTCGTTACCCGTAGGCTGATTTTCCAGGCCCTCCGCAGTATAACCTTCCCTCTGCTCTTCTAGCCTTCGTATCTGCACCTTCTCTAGCCGCGCATGGATGCTTGGCTTCCCTCTTGCTGTGCCCCTCTAGCCACAGCTGTGGCTAACAGCTCTGTGCACTTGTGGCCCAGTAGCTCTCACCTGAACTGCCCTGAGAATCCCACACTCGCTGCCTGGCCCTGCGGGGCGGACACACTTGCCTCTTGGTTGCCTCCCAGATGTGTGAGGGACTCCCCAGGCTGTGGGGCAAACTTTGATCATGGTGGATGGGAACTGAAGGCTGAAGGCCCCCCTCTTCTGTCTGTGAGGTGGGTGATTCTCAGGTCCTTCTGCATGGTTCCTCAGAAGCCTCCAGTGGGACTAGGCCCCAGATGTCCCCGTGGTGACCAGCTGATATCACACCCTTGGGCTGGCTTTCCCTCCTTGCCTGTTCCCCGATTCCCCACCCCTCCCCTCTGTTCCCTGTGGGAAACAACAGCCACTCTCCTGATTGCTCCTTTCTGGTTACGGTCCTAATTCTTCATCTATTCATTTTTTTTTAATGTTTTATTTATTTCTGAGAGAGACAGACAGCGTGAGCAGGGGAGGGTCAGAGAGAGGGAGATACAGAATCTGAAACAGGCTCCAGGCTCTGAGCTGTCAGCGCAGAGCCCGATGTGGGGCTCGAACCCACAAACTGTGAGGTCATGACCTGAGCCGAAGTCGGACGCTTAACCCACTGAGCCACCCAGGTGCCCCCACCTATTCATTTCTTTAATGGCATTTGGGACCTGGTCTGGGGAAGGGCCTAAAATATACAAAGGAATCAGACACTAGCCTTGTTCTTGAGGAGCTTGTAGTTTAAGAGGAGACAAATGGCTGAAAACTGGCAGCGGGACATGGTGAGTGTTGGTCCGGAGAACCAAGGCATGGGGGGCATGGGGGAGAGGACAGCCGGCCCCGTCTGGAGTACCTGGGGAGGTTTTCTTGTGTGGAAGGTAATTTGCTGGAAGAAAGTGGAGAAAAACTTCCCAGGCTGAGGGAAGGTCAGGAATGCTCTATGTCTGGAACCTGTGGAAAGTTCGGGGACCCCGGAGTGGACGATGCACGAGGAGTGTTCATAGAGGAGTTTCTCAGAATCTGGGGGCTTGCGACATCCGGGGAGGTCAGAGAAAGGGGTGCTGAGTGGCTTCCTGTGTGTCACCAGCCTGGTTTTGTCCTTCTGTACAGGTGGCCCATCCACCCTGGCCTTAGCTACTAAGGTGGACGTCTACAGGGGTGGACTTGGGACAGGCCCGAGGCCCGAGTCTGCCGCGGCGCTCCTGAGAAACTGCGTCTTGCCTCACTTAGCTCAGCTAGTCATGTATGAGAGTTATTTGGCATCGGCTTCTTGCTCTCAAGGAGAGCCAGCCCATGGCCAGCGTCTCTGGAACAGTTAGGAGTGGTGAGGAGGTCTATCTTTCACCCCCAACGAGAATGCCTCTATCTCTGCCCTGGCAGATGGGCTTGTGTAGGTTTCCGTTTTCTCAGCCATGAACCAATCCTGCAGTGTGGCTTTCCACTGCTGATGGTGGCTTTCCACTGACCCCCACCCCTTTGTGGTGACCGTGTAGCTCCTGACCCAGGGCCGGGTCAGTGACTTGCAGAGTGGAGCAGACCATCTGATTGGTGGCTGGCCCAGTCAAGCAGGCCCTGTCTTGAGTGTGTGTGTGTTGGGGGGGGTGGGGGTGGGTGGCTTTGAGTCAGCAGCAGGTGGTGGAGGGTAGAAATTAAAGGGCACACAGAGAAGGTCCCGGGCAGAAGCGGCGAGGGAGAGAGCAGGAGAGCAGAGAGGGGCAGGGTGCCGGTGACAGGGGGGGCAGGGACAATGTGGCTGAGTCACAGTGATGCGGCAGTCCTGCGAGCTGTGAGATAGTGAGGGATCCTCAAAGTGGCCTGGACGATCTTTCTGTTTCTGAATGACACGCCAGACTCCAGAAGCCTATGTGTATGGCCTGGGCCTGTGCTCTCCACAAAAACAGACACATACGTTCCTATCCTAACACAGAAGAACATCAGGAGCTCCGCTGCCTGGGGGTGTGGATGCTGGCCCTGCTGCTTACTCCTGTGTCAACTCTGTGCCTCAGTTTCCTCTTTTGTAAACCAGGCTAAAATTAGTGGCTGTGTCATGGGGTTGTGATGATGACTGAATGGGCAAATGGGCAGAAAAGCCAGGCACAGGTGGAACACTCTCTAACCAGGTTGTGGTCTGGGAATGGACCGAATGCTCACTTGGCTGATTGAGGAGTGTAAGGGACCATTTACAAATGGCTGTGGGTGAGATGCAGGGACACCAACAAAGGATGGTGGGGCACCCTGGGGGCAGTGCCTGCAGGAAGTCTTTACCATTCCTAGCTTGATGGGGTGAGGGGGGCAGTTAACCAGACACCCAGCAATCTCTCGAGAGGGCGGCGGGACAGGACCTGGGGGCTTTGGACAAAGGTGCAGCTGGGCCATTTGGCCCTACAGGGAAGAAGCAGAGGGGTTACAGACCCCCAAGCCCTCTCTTCCCTTACTCTGATATCCTGCCCATGCCACCCAAAGACCAATCTGATTGGAAGTGAAAATAGAAGGCATTTCAGCAGATGCTCAACACTAAAATCCACCAGCCAGGGCCCAGAGCAGGTGGTGAAGGGTGGGAGAGAAGGGACAGCCAGAGGAGTCTCTTGGGCACAAATGGCCACTGACATGAATACTGCTGTGGTGATGATTACAGTAAATGCCTGACACCTGAGAACTCGACTGATTTCCATTCCTTGCAAGCCAAACAGCCCGGCACCATCAGAAAACAAAGGGTGACGCCTATAGGCCGCATAGGTCTGGTCTGCTGGCCATCACAACGCACTCTGTCGATAGCTGGTCCCCTCACTAGCTGGTCAGAACTCTGCAGGCCTTTCGGCTTTATATCGTCAGCACACAGCACAGGACCAGGTACATGTCACCAGGCACGTGACCCCGATGGGCCCTGACTGAAGGAACCTGGGAGAAGCATCAGGCCTTTTTATTTAAACCACAAGCTCTTTGATTCCCCCTCAAAGCCAATACAGAGGAACGAAAACTCTTACAACCAATGTTTCACTGGATTCATGTATCAAAGTTTATTGTACCTACTCAAAAGGTACCCTTTAATCCCCCGCGTTGGAAAGTTAAAGGAAAAAAAAAAGATGAAAAAGCAAAACTCAGACTGTGGCAGTGGGATTTGTATTCTGCGCTGTCGGGGCAACCGGCCTCCCGCAGATAGGATCGCAGATAGAAGCGGGGAGGCAGCTTGCGCGGAGGATGCTGAGTCACGGAGAGAGGGCGCTGGCTGCCGGGCTGAGCCGATTACTGAAGCAAACAGGCAGGGTGTGTGTGTGAATATGTAATTTACATTACACAAGTCGGAGAGAGGAGGTTGAAGGGCTTGCCAGCTTTGTTTGGGTGAGGGAGGCGGCCAGACCAGCCCAGGCTCCTCCCTGGTCCCCTCTGGAGTCTGCCGCGTTGGTGCCAGGCCCCGGGGCTTCCCTGATCTCACTGACTCAGGTTCCTGCGGGACACTGAGGCTGTAAATGCACAAAGCCTGTGGTCATTTGGAATGCCTGAATTGGAGTCCTGGTGCATGTTTTCACCTCTCTGATCTTCGTCGCTGAGTTAGTGTTGCCCAAAGTGGAAGTCACCCTAGGCCACCATTTGAATTTTTGCCCCTTCTGTGTTTTACCTGTATCATTCACTGAATGTTTTTCTTTTAGAAACTGACCTTTTGGGGGCACTATAAACAATTTGTGTTTGAAAAGGAAACTATATCACTACCAAAAGTGGAGAGCTAGACTCAAATACCATAAATAAAGTAACCATGCATAGAAATGCAAAGAAATTCCTGGCCTCCAGCCTGGCTAACTGAATTTGAGAGCAGAATGATTTCAAAATAACTCCATCCCTTTCAGTTGATTGGTTGTCCTGAGAAACCTCTCTCCCTTCTCTGTTGGTCCCTATAATCTGTAATCACTGATTCAAAATTAGATTGGAGCCAGAGGGGTGCTGGGAGTTGGTATATGTTTAACAACCAGCTCTCCAAAAATATAAATACACACACACACACACACACACACACACACACACACACACAGATGCAAACTGAGTACACATCTTACTGTTAATAACAACCTGTGGCATACATTTTATAAATAAAACTATTTGTAATACTTTTTACTGTAAATTCTATATAGTCTTTTGATTCCCTCAGAATGTTTTCCTTGTTCTTTGAGACACTCACTTATCTGTACCAGTCTGAGGTTGAAATTGATGAACAAGTGTGGTTACAACACAAAACTTGGTTGATACTAGCAAGGTCAAAGTGAAGAAACAAAGACGTGTGTCAGCATTTCACTAGTTTATCAATGTCATGAATGATGTGAGTGACTTCATTGCTAAATTGTGTAATAGTTTTCAAGTACTAGAAAAATATTTCCTGTTTTGTTCTATTTACGATGTAATGATTCCAACTATGACACACTTTTTACTTAAAGCGGTACAACTAGTATTTTTTCTTCACTTTTTTAAGCCTAGACAAAACTATAAGTAAGCCACAATTCCGAGCATTTGCTGATTTCTGTGGTGTAAATACTCTGACCATGACCTACTTCAAATTACCTATGTGCCATCACACTGAGTGTTATGTAGGGTTGAGAGACGTACCACAGCTCACCCTTTCTAGGATTCCACCGTACAGATACACTAGACACAAATAACCTCAGCATCCTGGGTGCTAGTTAATGAGGTGAAATCATTGGGAAGGTGGGAGTATTTAATGCTTTCGTTTTTAATATAATTTATTTAATAGTAATTTTATATAAATTGGTTTTTAATAACGGCTGTTCATCAACTGGATCTCTGGACTCCTCAAATATTCGCTCACAACTTGTGTCAGCTTCACTATACTGGTGATTGTAAGTTTAGAAATTGTAGCCTTATCTTGAAAACAGGCAAGCTGCGTATGCACCCTTCATAGGACCAGGATCCAGAATAATCTTTGCTCTCCATTGATGTACATACTCCACTTGGCTCTACCTCAAAGGAATAGCAGAGTTTGTCTCTCTCCTTATTTCTCTAATTTCACATCCTCTACTTTCCTTCTTCTTTTCTTAAATTTTTCAATGTTTATTTATGAGAGACAGAGCATGAGCAGAAGAGAGGCAGAGAGAGAGAGAGACAGAATCTGAAGCAGGCTCCAGCCTCTGAGCTGTCAGCACAGAGCCCAACGTGGGACCTAACCTCAGGAACTATGAGATCATGACCTGAGCCGAAGTTGGATGCTTAACAAACTGAGCCACCCAGGCTCCCCTCCCTTTATTTTCCTTCTTATTAACTCTGCTCCCAGATATTTCTCAGACATACCAGGCATATCCACCCCAGGACCTTGGCACCACTTGCTATTTTCCTTGCCTAGAATGTTCTTCCTTTACATGTGTGCATGATTAACTCCCTCACCTCCTTCAAATCTTTGCTCAAATGTCATCTTTTCAGTGAAGCCCTCCCTGACCACCCTATTTATAACTGCAACCCCTCCCCTCTACCATTCCCCCACCGACCATGCCATAAAAATATGTCTTCCCTGCTTTATTTTTCTCCATAGCATCAATTACTTTCAATACATTGAGCTGTATAAAATCCTCCCATATATATATATTTTTTATGGCCTATTTTTCTTCATGACAATGGAAGCAACATAAAGGCTAGGCTTTTTTGTATGCTTTGCTGGATCTTCTGTGTATGAAACAGTGCCTGGCACAGAGTAGATAGTCAATATATGTTTGTTGAATAAATGAATGATTTGATAGTGGATCCCCGGAAAATATGTATTAAAAAAACAGATATATGAATGAACGTTGTTTCAAGTCCTAGAGGCACAAAGTTACCAGGGGGAGATGTGAAAATATAGATATAGATACACTTTATATATAATAATATTGATACATTTATACATACCAATATTGATATATTTATATATACCAAGCTGTTATATATTTAACGTATATGGGAGATATATTATATAAATATCCATATATATAACAGCTTTATTAAGATATAATTCCTATCCCATACAATTCACCCATTTGAAATACACAATTCAGTGGCTTTTAGTGTCTTCAGAGCTGTGTAATCATCCCTAATATCTGATATGTGAAAACAAATGTTGTGAGCTGTGTTTCACTCTCTTGAGTGAGTGACTTCTTAGCTAAATTGTGTAATCGTTTTCAAGTACTGGAAAAATATTTCCTATTTTGCTCTTTTTACGATGTAATGATTCCAACTATGACACATTTTTTGGTAAAAGCGGTAGGACTAGTATTTTTTCTTCACTTTTTTAAGCCTAGACAAAAGAAAACTATAAGTTAAGCCACAGTTTGGAATATTGGCTGATTTCTGTGGTATAAATACTTTGACCACATCTCTTTTGCATATAAATATCTAATCATCCCAGCACCATTTGTTGAAAAAGCTGTACTGTCCCTATTGAATTGTCTTGATACCATTGTCCAAAAACCAGGGAAGATTTGTAAATCAGGTGTGTGTGATCTAATTTGCTTCTTTGTGATTTATTTTGTTGAAAGCCTTGAAAATTCTAGTTGAAGAGTATTTGGCAAAGCATCCAATCAAACTAGTTTAAGAGTAAAGGGAATGCTCCTATTGCTAAGATTGTGATTTTTGTTTAACATTTTACTTTTAAAAAATTATTATTGAGGTATAATTGATATATAACATATTAGTTTTAGGTACACAATGTAATGTTTTGATATTTGTGTATGTTGCAAAATGATCAGCAGTATGTCTAATTAACTAATCTGTCACCATACATAGTTACATATTATTATTTTTTGTGATGAGTACTTTTAAGATTTACTCTTAGTAACTTTCAAATATGTAATACAGTAGTGTTAACTATAGTCACTGTGTTATACATTACATTCCCATGACTGACTTTACAACTGGAAATGTATACCTTTGACCCTTTTCACCCACTTTACCCCATCTCTGGGAACCACTGATCTTTTTTCTGTATCCATGACCTTTTTTTTTTTGTTTTTAAGATTGTACATATAAATGAGATCATACAGTATTTGCATCTCTTTGTATGACTTGTTTTATTTAGCATAATGCCCTCAAGGTCCATCTATGTTGTTGCAAATGGCAACATTTAATTTCTTCTTATGGTTGAATAAATATTTCCTTGTATGTAGATATACCACATTTCTTTTATCTATTTATCCATCAATGGACATTTAGGTTGTTTCCGCGTCTTGGCTATTGTGAATATAGGCATACCTCATTTTATTGGCTTCATTTTATTGTGTTTTGAGATACTGAATTTTTTACAAGTTGAAGGTTTGTGGTAACCCTGTATTGAACAACTCTTTTGGGCACCATTTTCCTAACAGCATTTGCTCATTCATGTGTCTGTTCTGGTCAGACATGCTGGTTTAGGATCGACATTGCATTTCGGTAATTCTTGTAATATTTCAAACTTTTTCATTATTATTTGTTATGGTGATCTGTGATCATTCATTATGACCTGTTGAAAGATCAGATGATAGCTAGCATTTGTTAGCAATAAACTATTTTTTTGGGACCCCTGGGTGGCTCTGTCGGTTAAGCATCCAAATTCAGCTCAGGTCATGATCTCTCGGTTTGTGAGTTTGAGCCCCATGTTGGGCTCTGTGCTCACAGCTCAGAGCCTAGAGCCCGCTTCAGATTCTGTGTCTCCCTCTCTCTGTGAGCCTCCCCAGCTCGCACTCTATCACAAAAATCACTAAATGTTTAAAAAATTTAATTAAAACTATTTTTAAGATTATTTATTTATTTTGAGAGAGAGAGAGAGTGAGTACACACAGGGTAGAGACAGAAAGACTTCCAAACAAGCTCCATGCTTACGCAGTGCAGGGCCTGATGTGGGGCTTAGACTCATGAACCGTGAGATCATGACCTGAACTGAAATCAGGAGTCAGACGCTCATCCGACTGAGTCGCCCAGGTGCCTCTGGCAATAAACTAGTTTTAATTAAGTTAGGTACATTGTTTTTTTAAACACCATGGTATTGTATACTTAATAGACCACAGTATAGTGGAAACATGCCCTGGGATACCAAGAAATTCATTCTTCTTTAATGTGATACTCAGTTTGTTGTGGTGGTTTGGAACTGAACTGCAGTATCCCCAAGGTATTCTTATAATGCTGCAGTCAACACTAGACTGTGATCTTGAAATATTATTTCCCATTAAAAGAACTGAAGATTCCTTGGAGAAATAGTTGATTCTAGGTTGAGGGCAGGAAAAGAATGAGATAAGTCTGGAACATCAAAGACTAGTATTTTGGTCATAGGAGGAGGACCCAGGAATCAAGCTGAACAAGCATTCAGCAGGCCCAGATGGAATGGTATGCATGTCAATAAGGGTAATAACGGTAATGGATCAAAATACACACAAAATATTTCAATCCATGATCCATAATGATATTTTAAAAAATGTTACTTCACTGGTTACTTCGGAGGATGACAAAAAATCATCTCACTGTTGTGGAAACTCATGAAGGAAAATAAACATATATCTTCTGTTTCCCTTGTAAAATGAACCTTCCAATAGTTGAGAAGGGGAAGTTCTTAACTACAGAAATTTTCCAGCTAATAAAGATGGATTGATGGATTTGGAATCTCATTCTGTGATATCCAATAAGTGGATATGGACCCTCAGTGGCTGATAACATAACACAGAGAGAGAGAGGTTGATTGATTTTGTTCTTCCTGTTATGGAAATACACAGTACCCCCACTGCTACTACTTTTGAAGCAGCCTTAATTGAAAAAAAACATCAAATCTGAATTTGATCAAACCTCTTGTCTTAACTACTGATTTAAAGTAAATACAAGGTGCAGAAGATTATGTTAAATGATAGTGTGGAAATGCAATGAAACTATAAGAATCCCAGATTCTTTTTTTTTTCTCTTTACAAATAGTTTATTGTCAAGTTGGTTTCCACCTAACACCCAGTGCTCATATCCACAAGTGCCCTCCTCCATGCCCATCTCCCCCCTCCCCCTCCACACACCCATGAGTCCTCAGTTTGTTCTCAGCATTCAAGAGGCTCTCATGGTTTGCATCTCTCCCTTTCCCCCACCATTTCCCCCCTTTTTCTCCCCCATGGTCCTCCGTTAAGTGTCTCCTAATTCTTCTATACGTGCAAACATATGATATTTGTCCTTTTCTGCCTGACTTATTTTGCTAAGCATAACACCCTCAAGGTCCATCCATGTTGCTACACATGGCCAGATTTCATTCTTTCTCATTGCCATAAGAAACCCAGATTCTTGAATGAATTTCAGAGAAAGAAAAGTAATGGAGAAAGAATCTATAGATTAAGAGAGATGTAACCTTTCATCAGTAACGATGTAGGATCTTACATGGATTCCAAATCAAACAGAACACATCAACCAGAGAAATATGAAATCTGGGTATGTGATTATATTAAGAAGTTACTAATTTTAATAGTTGTGATAACAGTATTGTCCTATAAAAATTATAATCAGATATTCTATATTGAAGGAGAGATGAAATGATATAAATATTTGGGATTTGATTTTATAGGTTTTTTTCTTTCTTTTTTTTTTTTTTTCTGAGAGAGAGAGAGAGACAGTGTGAGCAGGGGAAGGTCAGAGAGAGAGAAAGAGACACAGAATCCAAAACAGGCTCCAGGCTCTGAGCTAGCTGTCAGCACAGAGCCCGACACGGGGCTCGAACCCAAGAATGGTGAGATCGTGACCTGAGCTGAAGCTGGACGTTTAACCAACTGAGCCCCAGGGATTTGATTTTAAAAATCCACATGTAGATGTAGGTGAGAGTATAGATGAAACAAGATTGGCCAAAGGTTGATCATTGTTGGAGTTGGTGAAGGTACCTCAAATTCACTGCATTATTCTCCTTTCCTTATTTTGAAAATGGACCTAATAAAAGGCTTTACAAAACGTTATAAATCTCAACAACAATAATCATAGAATTAAAATCAGAGCAAGAAACCGTGTGTTACTTTCTGGAATGGTGGTGGGGTCAATAATTACAGTCTAAAATTGAGAAAGGGAGAAAAGTAATGGGGTGGGCGGTTAATTTGGAAGGCATAGCAGGCTGTCTCAAGGTAGCTCAGAACAGGAAAAGGAGTGTCCTTCCCGTTGGCCTTCTGGTGCCGACGACTAGGCCTGGAAGGCTGGGCAGTGTGGCTCCTCCCTCTGCCTCTCAGCCACTCCCCCACATGTCTCCCGTGTCTCCTCCCATGTCTCCACGTCTCTTAAGGGGCTCACCTTGGCACAGCCCCAGCTTCTTGGGGATTGTGTGGGTCGGTTGCCCACTCCACTGACAGGCTCCTACTCTCTCAAGAGGATCTGATTGGTTGCCACTCAGCCAATGAATGGGCTGGCCTTGGGTTAGGTCATATCAACTGAGGTTAGCTTTGTGAGTTTGTTGGGGTGTGAGTTTTTGGGAGTTCACGTGGAGTTTTCCAGAAAGGGGGCAAATTTTATAGAAGGAGTAGGTTTAATGGTGGGCAGGGTTAGCCATGAAACTTGGCTGGTACAGGGATGGTTTGGTAAAATAGAGACTAGAATTAGGAGATCAGACAGGACATCTTTGAATTCAACAAATATTCACTAGACACTTTCTGCGTTCATGACTTTGGATTAGGTGCTGGGGTTCGAGGGGTAAAGGAAATAGGAGGGATGGAAAACCTGCGACGGGGAGGGTGAGGTGGACAGGCTGGGTTTAGGCACTGAGTACATTGGGGCTGGTCAGAGAGATGCTGACCAACAGCCTCCCAACTGCCTCAGCCCTGCAGAATCCTACCCAACTCTCAAGGCCCCTTGCACACACCGCCTCTCTCAAGAAGCATTTCTCCTTTCCCTTTGAACTCTGTAGCAATTTGTGTGGGCTCTGACTGTAATTTGCTTTATTTATTTTTAACGTTTATTTATTTTTGAGAAAGAGACAGAGCACGAGCCAGGGGAGGGGCAGAGACAGAGGAAGACACAGAATCCGAAGCAGGCTCCAGGCTCTGAGCTGTGAGCACAGAGCCGAATGTGGGGCTGGAACTCATGACCATGAGATCATGACCTGAGCCAAAGTCACAGGCTTAACGGACTGAGCCACTAGGCCGCCCCTGTAATTTGCCTTATAATGACATAGTTTATGTTGTCGTAGTTGCACATTTTGTTATTGTAATTTACCTCTTTGTCTTCTCCTCTCAGACTTGTGCTAGACTGTAGGGTCCGTATCCCAGCCACATTTGCAAGCAGGCAGGACTGTTGTAAGGGACACAGTCCTGGACTTGAATCCCATGTTCACCACTTGGCAACTGTGTGTGACTTTAAGCAAGGGACTTAGTCCCTCTGACTTTCACTTTCTTCATTTGCTAACAAAAATGATGTTCGCCTCAACATATTTATGAGAATGAAATGATGTCACGGATGTAGAGCCTAGAACCGAGCACAGAGCAGTTGACTGATGTGTATTGAATGAGGAAGACCAAGTTAGGCCTTGAAGGGTGAGTAACATTAACATAGCTGGAAAGATGAGAGACAGGAAAATACATATTCAGAGGTATGTCCTCCGGTCCCTTAGGGGACGGGGGAGAAGGGTGGGTTGGCTAAGGAGAAGGGCAGCAAGTGTTTCGCATTCTGGATGGGACATCACCTCTTGTCAGCAGAAGCCTCTTTAACTCTAGGACTCAAGCAGCCCCACACACTGTCTGGTGTAATGGAAACTGCCTTTGGCTGCAGCGTGCCTCTTACTTGATATCACTGTTCCAGGGAGCGGAGGCAGTAACTGGGGCAGTACTAAGGGCTCATCAGGGAAATGGAAATTCACAGTCTTGTCAGCGATGTTCAGTAGCTGACTCCTCCGTTTCTACTGAAAGCCGATATTTTTGTGGGGGGCTTGTGACACCAGATCCTCTGGGGGTTTCCCCACCTCGGCGGCCACTCTTAGAAGTCTCACTTCTGGGCTGTGATTCCTCGTGTGGTCATTGTGGGACATAGGCCTGAGTCTCATTCTCCTGCTTTCTCCAGATTATCTCCCCAGGTCTTCTCATCCTCTCGCAGCTTGGACACTATACATACGGTGCTGGCCCCCAAAATGATACCTCCAGCCTGACCTCCCCCGCTCCCAGAACCAGATTCAACCAACTGTCTGTGTACTGCCTTCACGCCGGGGACTCTGTGGATTCTCACCTAAGCCAGCTCTTTGCCTGGTCTCATTCATCTCAGCAACTGGAACTCAGCTTGTTCTGAGTGTAGAAACCTAGGAGTGATTGCCTATTGTTCTTCCCTTTTCCTTATTCCTGTAACCACTGTTCCACCCAGTCTCCCCCTCTCCCCATCCAGTCTTTTAGCAACGTTTGCCAGCTCTCCCTTTAAAATTCAGCCCAAATCTGCCCACTTCTGTTTACCTTTCCTCCACCCATCTCTGCCCAAGCCATAATTATGTTGCACCTGGATTGATGCCATAGCTTCCTAAATGTTTTCTGTCGTGAGCAACTAGAGCCAGTTTAAAAAACCTAAATCACATCATTTATGTTCCTTCTTAAAATTTTCCAGTGGCTTCCCATGGCACCTGGAAAGAAATCTAGACCCCCTAGCTTTGGCCTCACAGGTCAAGGATCTAGCTCCTTACGGACCTGCCCTCAAACCGTCTTCCCCATGTCCTCTGTGCTCTGGCCATGCTGGCTGGTTCTGCCGCAGGCCTGCTGTACTTGCTGTTCTCTTCTTGCCTCAACACTTGCCAACAGGTGGTTTTTTTGTCCATTTGTATTCCTTGGCCTTCTGTGGCCGCTCAGTCTTAACGTAGGCACCTGGTCATCTCTAGCACATCATTCCATTTATGTTGTCTGCAGAGCACTTCTTCCTCTCTGATATTTTCTTGTTTATTTTGTTATCTATTGTTTGTCCCCCCACTTGAATGTTCATTCCTTGAGAACAGGCGTGGGTCTGTTTTTGTATACTGGATCATCCTCAAGACCTAGTATGGGGCCTAGCACACACTAGGCGCTGTCGGGTCTGAAATTCGGTTTTACCCATTTACGAGCTAGTACGCTAGCCTTTTACTCTTTTGTGGATACTGGAGGAGACAGGAAACTCTAGGGTCAGAAACACAGGAGTTTATTACTTTCAGGGACGACAAACAGCATAGCATCATCATGCTTGCGTCAGGTCCCCTTGCCTCCAGTTCTCATGGGAGACATGATAGGGGCCAGATGGAGACTGTACATATAGTGAGCTTATTTTGCAGGTGAGGAGCATTGAACTTGGGGAATTCATGACTTTTATAGTAAGAAATAAGCAAGGCTGCTCTTTGTTCCCAAGGAAGGCATTACTTCATCCCTCAAGGTTGCTTGTGGCATCACAACCCTGAGAAAAGGCCCAGGTAAGAGCAGTCAGGCCTTGTATCCCTGGTGTACTGAACAATGTATGTTGGCTCGTGAGAGTTCCATAGCGGAGTGTTTTCCCAAGAGATATGTCACAAATATTTGTTAACCGAATGAATGAATGAAAGAAACCTAGTCTTGTGCCCAGGTACCAGGTATTGATGCCTGTAGGTAGACTCACCTGAGCTCAACATCTGCCTGGATCCCTGCCTATCACTTACTCTTGGGTCCCCTTCACCATTGCTCTTCTCAGCCCTCAAGCACCTCTTGCCTCCCTGTACTAACTGAAGCCGAATGCCTGCTGAAACATCTTCTGTTACTGCCTGAGCCGGATCCCATGTGCCTGCTGGATGGGGTTTTCCCCAGAGTCTGTGGCTGAGTGTGACTCCTCAGAACCTGCCCTGGCCCAGCACGACATTGCACTGCTGTTAAATGGCCCAGGGTTGGCCCTGTCTCAACCCATGCCCTGAGGAATGTTAACGGTGGTGCAGATAAGGGCATTTTCTTGTCCACATGGGCTGTGTAAGGCCAGGATGTCTGTTGTCGTCCTCTTGCTTGTCAGCCTAGAAAGTATCTAAGGAACGGCATTCAGTTGACTTTTCCCTTAACCCAGAGTCCAGACTTACGGATTTGGAAAGTTCAAATTGACAGTATCCTGGGTTGACATAATTCAGTGCTGCTGACTGACCAAAAGAGTTGTCAGAGGATGAAGAAATATTTGAAAACCAATTAATTTAATTGGCAGAAAGGTTTAGCTGTCAGGTAGTTGGGAAATTTATAATAATCTACCCAGAACAATCTTACTTGGTAAGCACATTACATGGGAAGTTAAATTATATTCAGAAAGCTGTCTGGCAGGTACAGAATTAGACCCCACTCTATCGCACTACTAGGTGACAGGGAGGTTTAATGACACCCTGCTTGGAAAGCCTGATGCATCTGTCTTTATATTAGAAACATACCTAACAGCTTGAGCCTTATTGTTTACCCTAAAGAGTTCTTGCTTATGAGCCAGTCTTTGCCTCTTGGGCTTTCCTTTTTCAGCTTCTCGGCTGACAGTTCTCCCTTGTTGATCAATGTACTCTCTCTTTTTCCTCTGGATTTTACTTCCAATTATTTTCTATTCATTTACTGCACAACTCATTTGTGAATACATCTATTATAAAGGATTCAAGCAGCATATACCTATATAGAGAGGAAAAAGACCCATAAAAGTTCTCATCCTTCCATGTCACGTCCCTCTGCCACCCCTCCCTTCTGTCCCACCTTCAGTGGGACACCAGGAAAGTAAAAGTACTGGAATACAGAATGACTTGGACAGGAAGACCTCTATATGGATCTGTGATCATTTCTGGAAGAGGAGTTCGTTAGTGATTTTTATGTTTTCTTGACATTCTTCTGTATTAAAAAGGTTTTTTTCTTAAACAACTCATATAATTTATGATAAACATATTTCCTTTAAAAAAAAAGGAAGAAAAAAAGCATGGCCTTTTCAATCTCACAGATATAAGTGTGAATTCTGGCCATAGTCCTTTCTCTCTCTGTGGCTGTGTACACGCTAATTTACCTCCTTGAACCTCAGGTTTCTAATCTGTAAAAAGTGCATTTAAGACACCCTCCCTTGCTTATATGTTATTATGAATAAAGTATGTGAAAGCACCTGACGCATGAGTGTCACCAAATAAACTTGCTTCCAATGAGAAGACAATGCATGTCCCCCTGGGACCCCTTTTCAGATCATTTCTAATTATAAAGGTGAAACTTTCCAAAGCCACAACATCACGAAGATACTGTGTATGTAGGTGTGTGCAAGAAGGAAAGGAAGGAAGGATAAGAGCGAAACTGTTAGAAGGATGCACAATTATGGGCATGTACTCAATATCACTGAACTGTACCCTTAAAGCTGGTTAACATGGTAATTTTATGTTAAGTGTATTTTACCACAAAAGTTACCAAAAAAACCCCACCAACTAACAGGGGAGTGAGAACACCTTTCCTTTCCCACGCTCTTTGAGCCCTGGACTTTCTCAGGTAGAGATGCAAAACCACGTTTTGTGTTTTCTTAGTTTCAGCCACAGTGAAGGCATTTTCCAAAGGGGCTATTTCCACCAGTGTTAATTTCCCATTCTGATAAATACAGGTCAACATGCGATATGGAAAGTGGCTTTTGTTTGTATGTTTTAAAAATACTAACTAAAGGAAGAGACCTCTGATGGCTGGCACATGCGGGTTCCAGTCAGGTCAGCGGACTGGGGCAGTGGAACGGACAGGGACTAGAGGCAGGGACTGGCGGTGTGAGGAGCCCTTTTAAGTTCCTTCCCTGCCACCTGGCATCCCAGTGATTCTTCCCGCACGCCTTTCATCATAGTCATAACAAAAGTTCTGTTAACACATTGGCTCCACACTTGGAGATGACTCTGGGGGAAGGAATTTCAGTGCTTCGGCACTTTGTTCTTCGGACAGCCATCTGCTGCCCAAGCGTTCTGACAGGCAGGCAGAGTAGCTGCCATCCGTCACGGTCCTACTCTGCACCAATGTCCTCGTCTCGGCGCTTTGCGAGTCTTTCTCACAGTGACTCTCTAACGTGGGTGTTGTTACCTCCATGTTATAAATGTGGAAGCAGAGGCCCAGTAGGGCTAGTGATTTGCCGAAAGCCTCACTGCTACTTAGTGGCAGAATCAGGATCCAAACCTTGATCTGTTTAATCTCTAAAGTTCACGTTCTTTACGTTATACTCGGTAGGCCATTTTGCTTTGCATTTTCACAGCAGTATAAAACCAGGGAAAAAATAAAATAAGATGAGGGTTGGACCAGATCAGTGGTTCTCAACTCTGACTGCATGCTGGACTCTCCTGGAGGCTTTCGAAAGACCACAGACACTCAGCCCTACCGCCAGGGATTCTAACTCTGGTCCTCGTATATTTTTACACTCCCCAGGTGATTCTGGAGGGCAGGTGGGTTAAGAACCCTGATCTACACCAGTGCTTCTCAAACTTGGGATCCAAATCAGCTGGGATTGTGTAAAAATGCAGATTCAGATTCAGTAGGTCTGGGGTATGACGAGAGACACTACATTTCTCTTTTCTTTTCTTTTCTTTTCTTTTCTTTTCTTTTCTTTTCTTTTCTTTTCTTTTCTTTTCTTTTCTTTTCTCTTTTCTTTTCTATTCTTTTTTCTTTCCTTTCCTGTCCTTCTCCCTCCCTCCCTCCCTCCCTTCCTTCCTTCCAAGTTCGTTAATATACAGTGTAGCATTGGTTTCACGAGTATTTAGTGATTCATCACGTATGTATAACACCCAGTACTCATCCCAACAAATGCCGTCCTTAATTGCTGTCACGCATTTACCCCCTCCCCCCAGCCATCTCCCCTTGATCAACCCGCAGTTCTCTATTGTTGCGTCCCTTGTGGTTTGCCAGGAGAAGCTACATTTCTAACAAGCTCCCAAGTGGCACGGAGGCTGCTGGTTCATGAATCACACATTGAGTAGTGAGGGTCTGAATGATCTCTGGGTTCCTGTCCCCTTCTAACATGCCGTGACAGTTAACAGCAATTCTAAAGCACAAGTTTTCTGTTCTGTATCCAGCAAACATCTGCATCCCTATTTGTCACAACCAAGCAGTGTTACTTTAGGTGGTCAAAATGTGCGAAAGCCAAACATCAGTAACGAGACATCATGTAACTGATGAAGGGTCAGGGGCTCTGGAACTTTTTCCTATCCCTGTTCTGTTGCTTACCAGCTGTGAAGTTAATCAAGTTGCTTTGCCTTCCTGAACTTTAATGTCCTCAACTTCAAGTCGAGGCTAATAAACGCTTAGCCTCATTGGGATATGGAGAGGGTTTAATGGGTTAACCTAGACGAAGCAGTTTGCACAAATAGGTGCCCAGTAAGTGGCAGCTGCTGTTATCTTGCTGAACTTTGCAAGCTGATCGGATCTTCTAATACAGTTCCCTGGAGGCCAGAGGGATCCTCACCTGTGCCCTCTGCAAGGCTTGTCAAACACTTTGATATGAATGTCAGGTGACACTATGCATAAGAAATTTTATGACACAGACCCTTCAGGCTAGCATTTCTGCCGTTGCCTAGGGAATGACTCGGACAGAAAGACTATTTCCTCCCTTCTCTGGACTGTTAGATTATCTCCTTATCTCTGTTGCCTGCCTACCTGAGGCAAATCCCCCGTGAGTTTTTGCTTTAAAAACAGACCATGTTAACTCTTGAGCTCTTTCCTTCAATGCTGTCATCGGGCTAATGTTGGTAGTGATTTATTTAATCAGATATTCATGATATGCCCAGGTACCAGGGATACAAGGATGAACAAAAGTTCATAGCTTGTTGAGGCGAGGCAGACACTAAACAAATAAAATATACAATTATAACTGTAGAAAATGCTATGAAGGAAAAGAACAGGGTACCCTGAAAGAAAACATTAAAGAGCTAGTGCCACTACCAACTTTCATTTAAAAAGAGCCTCTGATTGCCCAAGTGTAGAATGGACTGGAGCAGGACAAGAGGGAGGACGAGCAGTTAGGAGCCCTTACAGGTGTCCGGGCATGGGTGGTGGCAGGGGCGCCTGGGAGAAGTTGGTGGAATCAGGACTGGAGCAGGGGCGCCTGGGTGCCTCAGTCAGCCGAGTGTCCGACTCTTGATTTCAGCTTAGGTCATGATCCCAGGTTGTGAGAGCTAACCCTGCATCAGGCTCCATGACGACCTTGAGATTCTCTCCCTCTCCCTCTCCCTCTCCCTCTCCCCCTCTCCCTCGACTTGGAGCAAATTCCCTTCATTTGCCGTAATTACCATAAAATGTTGGTTTGTAGTTTTAATAGTTTTCCCCTTTTGCTCAATATAGAAGACACCATATTGTCATCATAAAAAGTTCTGACTAGTTCTGTGGCTTTCCCTTTGTAAGCCCCTCCCTCTCTCCCTCCCTCCCTCCCACCCTCACCCTCTCTCTTCCTCCCTTCCTTTCTTTCCCTCTTTCTTCTGTAAAATAGCGGTGATAGCAGGTGTTGGCATCACAGGGCCTAACATTTTTCCTTGCCCTGTCATTTGAGGACTCCGATACAAGTTAATAGAAGGCACAAATATAAAATTTAAAGCTTCACATTAGTAGCCAAACCAGGTTTAACAATACAAAGAGTTGGATTTCCTATTCTTTAAGAACTCTTGACTTCCTCACTTTCAGGCCAGTGAAATTATACTCATACTTCAAGCGCAGGCTGTGTGAATCAGGAAAGGTCAAGGCCACAGGCTGCTCAAGCCACAACTACAAAGCAAAACTGGTCTCTGTGCCCAGGCACTGTACCTGGCTCTAGACTGTGGGAATCTGAGAGGCAGCGGGAACGTGAGTCACCAGCTCACACCAACTGACACATGCTGGGTCACAATTATCCCAGAATCACCTCCTGTAATGTCTGGCTAGAATGACTTACACACCTTAAGTAGCTCAACTGTCTCACAGAAATGGGAGTAGATAGTAGAAACGTTTCTACTATACCACTATAATTGTATATTTAGTAGGTATATAATAGAAACATTTAGAAAACAAACCTTCAAATGTTGCAGGTGAGGAAATAGGGGACCAGGGGTCCCCAAATGTGGGACCAATCTAAGGTCCCACTGTTGTTACTTGGCAAGACCCAAGAACCTGAAGTTAGGTTCAAGGAAAATTTCCTTAGATGGTATCGTAGAGAGGTTGCACCATTGGGCCGCCAAGACAGAGATGCTCAGCCATTTGTTTGAATCTCTTGGTGGTTCGGGGTCCTACTCAATGGTCAATAGCCCAGTGGCCGCTCCTTGGAAATTCCCCATAATGCGCACTGGATAGTTCACTGTGGGGACATCACCTTCTTAATCCCCTAAATGTTAAGCAGCCAGGGAAACCAAGTCCTATTCTTGCTCACAGAAAGGCTGAGAACCCCTGGTGCCAAGGTTAGTTGGTTTAAAAGAAATTTAAGTATAGAATAATGGAAATACAAATATGACATACATTCAGGTGCTTGCCACCCAGAATTAATAACTGTGAACATATCCTCCCGAAGAATTTTGATCATGATCATCTTTTTTTCTTTAGAATGGCTCAGGCATTGAAGGCACAGGCTGAATCCACAGTTTTGCTTGATGAGCCTGATTTCTGTCAAAGTAGAGTATACAACCAGGACAGGAAAGGGAAAGAGATTCTTTGTTTTATCTATGGTGCAGAAGTGGACCACGTGATGAGTTTTGCCAAGTGACTACCACTGTGTTGTAAATTGCACTTGCAACTGCAACTACATAAAAAGATGCTTTAATTTACATAATCTTTTTTTTTTCTCTTTTCACTTCCTCTTAAAACAGGGAATAACCTGGGGATTTTTGTTTGTTTATGGGCAGAGAATGCTTAGTTTCAAAAAAATCAGAGAGTAAAAGTTAAGTTTACAGATTTCCAGTAACAGAGATTCAAGGGAGCTCAATAGCTCTGGAAAAAAGATGTTCAGGGTTTTATTGTCTAAAACTTCACTTTCATTTGTCAGGTTCTGGAAACACATTTGAACTAGGAGGCAGGAAGCCTGAATTCTAGAATCAGTGTTGCCAATAATGTGCTGTGTGGCCGCTGGCCCATCACTTTACCTCCCGAGGCTGAAAAGCTAACATTCTATGCTGTAGGAGTAACTCGATTCCATAATGTTCATCTTCACGGACTTTTAAGTATACCTTTCTTTATGTTTCATACCTTGTTGACCAATCGGTCCTGATTTCCCCCCATCACACATAACAAGAAGGCTTGGATACAGACATGATTGGTGGTGAAAGCTAGTCTAGTTGATGTACAAAACACATTGCCTGGGCTCTATATACACACAGGACAGACACATCTGGACCAGCTCTGGCTCTGAGGGTCAAAGTCCACCTGCTCCTGGATCCTAGTTTTGCCTCCACAGAGCCCCCCGTTTAGTGAATGTGATTTTCTTCGTAATAAGAGCTATAGTTTTCATTCATTTACCAAATATGTTATAAGCACCTTCTCTGGCTCAGGGCACTGTTTCTCACCTTTATTTGAAGAATACTCTAGAAGAGCGGTTACTGCAGCAATTCCTTAACTGTGTCTGGTATTTTTGCCATAAACATCTTTGCCACAAGCATTGCTGCCGTGTAACTAATTGTCCAGAAGGCAATTTTGCTATTAAAGACCAAATAACTGATTTTATCTCTCCAAGGATGAATCAACTGCCCCTGGCAGTTAATGTATTGAAACTGCTTATCAGTTTCATTTCATTTCTCTGTTGACAAAGTTCTCATCTAAATCTTAGCTAGCCCTCATACTGGTTTGTACAGGGCGAGTAGATGAAATAGTGGGTCGTAACAAGTACATATATCGACTTAACAGAAAGTATGTTGATAAAACTTACAGGAAGTGTGAAATGAGCATAAAGCCAGATGACTTACTATGTTAGGAAGTGACAGCAATGTTAACAAGGCTCATTTACAGTGCTTAGCACTTCTTTAACATTTCCCATATAACTTTGGAAGGTCTATCAATGAGCATGTGACAATATGCCAAGAACAAACAACAGCACAGAGGCTTTCACAACACAACAAAGCTCCATTACAAGTACATAATCCTAGTATCAGGAAGCCGATACCTTTCCTAACAAAGGAAGAAAGTTTAGTGAAAAAAGAAAAATTACAATGCCGAACGAGGAGACCAATCAACACACAAAGAATGTAATGCTGTGAATGAAAAGACTGGGGGACACTGTTTAGGTATGATCCACCAAGTAAAATCAGTTATTTGCACAGGATCTCCATGAATCTACACACATTTTACATGTATTTAATTATTTTGTATTCCACAATGTGGTCTTCTTAATTTTGTTGTTTTTCATGTTTCATTACGTCCTTTTTCACAAATGTCCCCTTCTGTTTTTTGTGATTTTTGTCTCTTATGGCAAAATTGCCTTATGGCCAATTAGTTATGCAGTGAAAATGTGGCAAAAACACTTGCGGCAGAAATGTTTATGGCCAAGCTATGTATAGTGAAACTTTCTAGAACTTTCATTGCCTGCCAGAACTCTATCCTGGATAAATACTCAACACTACACCTCACCTAAAAAACCAAAACAATTCTAAAGCCATCCCTTCCACCAGGCACTACTCGAATGCCACTGGGCTGCTAAGGTGAAGCAGTCTTCGATCCTCACCGGGCATTTGGGGCTAGTATTCTGAATTCCTTTGAGACTTCAGGGTTGGGACTAAGGGAGCGGATCACCATGGCTCAAATCTAGGACTCTGGACATTGGCTGTGGCCAAGCCTCTTCATTCTGATTCTGTAAAGCAGGAGAAATCTTCTTCTTCCACAAGCACTAGTACTTGAAAGAACATCTCCAAGGGAGAGACCTGCCACACCAATGGCAGTCCCTGGTTCAGGGAAGTGAATTTGGACCCCATTTCTAATACAGACCTGTGTCATGACCTTGGACCAATGGCCGTTTCTTCGTGTGGAAGTAGTGATAGCTCCACACCCAACGTAGTGGTGAAGTTGCATGCACCTGCACATAGGAGGCACCCACTAAATAAACCTTATTCAGCTGGGAAAATAAAGCAGAATATTCATTTTTGGAAAATATTTATTAAAAAACTAAAGTGAATGTGGCAAAAAACAACAACAACGCAACACATACCTTTAAATAGCAAGCATATGACACTGGTTATAAAGCTTCTCCAACTCTACTGATTTACTCTTTCCCACCAGCTACAGTCCAGGATGGCCTCCGAGGGAAGCCACGTGTAAACAGGTCATCTTGTACTAGTGATGAGCAAAACCTAATGATGTGAGAACTACCAATGGCCATACCATTCGCTTTCCTAGGCAATCCACCCCAAACAAGAGAGCGGCCAAATCTCAGGAGTGTGTTCGTGGGGCTCTGCGGTTCTGGCTCTCAGTTGGGAGCGGCAGGTTGGGGGTGGGGAGGGATGAAAGAGTAGAAAGACAAACAGTATCAGTAGAGGGCAGTCGTAAAGCACCTTTAAAATCTGGACCCTTTCCACAATTTAACTCAGTAATTCTCAAACTTTACTGTCGAACAGAATCACCTGACAAGATGGTTATAAGTGCACAGGCTCTGCAAATCTGCATGTTTAAGACGAGTACTACAGGTGATTCTATGCATGTCGGTTAGCCATTAGCCATCGGTTTGAGAAACACTGTTTAAAATGCATTAAAACAATTCCTACTCCCTAAAAACAAGAGAAAAGTTAAGGAATCTATGGACAGTCACTGTGCTTTAGTCAACTTGGAGAGACCAATATACGGAGTCAGGCGGGAAGGAGCCTCCAATTCCTAACGTACTGGTCTATAGGAGCCCTGAGCAACCTGTCAAGTGCTGTTCAGGAAGTAAATAGAATTTTGTAATAATAAAGTTGATTTCAGATCACAGAACAGACTCCAAATGACTAATAGGCCAACCCCATTCATTCCCATGTAGTGAACTTTGCTGGGCCAATGCCAGATGGGAAGCTGCTGTTCCAACAGAACACGGTGGGGGGTAACTGTGGGTCTTGGCTTGTAAAGACACAGTGAATAAAACATCTATAAAAACCTTTATTAACCACAGAGCACTGTGCCCGGATAACCTTGGTGCCTCACGGACAACACGTAGAAATGGTCACGTTGATTCCAAGGTTGCCGTTATCTGCAAACAGATGCGCTATGGCTGTGTCAAAAACAAGGCAGTCACTGTTCATGATGGCCGCGGCCACCCCGTCGTGGATGGACCGGGGCGTGGCCTCCCAGGTCAGTCTCCGCCGGTTCCCGTTCAACTCCAGTCTGTAGGCAAAGTTCTCGGCCTGCTTGCGGGTGCCGATGAGCAGCACGATGGCGAAGAACTGCTGGTGGCCCTCGTATTTCTCTTGTTTCTCCAGCACCAGCATGAAGTGGTGGCCAAAGCACGACTGCATCATCACCCAGTCGACAGCCCCCGGCAGGTTAATGTCTGTGGCTAGAAAGACGATGTCTTCTCCCTGGAGGGTGGTAATGCTTTTGTGGGCGTGCATGAGATGGGACATCACGGCCTCCAAGGACCCCTGCCACTTGCAGGAAGCACCGGGACAGGGGCAGGAGTAGGGACGGTATTCACAGATGTCTTCGTGCTCTGGCTTCTCCGTGTGGTGCAGCGTCAGGGAGCAGCCCGTGGTGGCGTACTGCAGGGACAGAAAGAGCAACGCGGTGAGGCATCGCGCCTTCTCAGAACTCCTACTGGTGCAAACCTCTAAGACGATTCCCCCGCTTAGGTTTCTGGGGCTTAAATTGTATTCTTCTTTCAACGACTTTTGCCTGAGAGGAGTTCAGTCCTTAAGACCACAGGCCTCAGTTCGGATTCACCTGAGGTGGGAACGTCCTCCCCCAGGAAGGGACTGTGGGCCGGGCCCCCGTTCCAACACTGTTGAACACGTGAGCACCGACGCCCTCCTTACTATTAACATTTCAAACAGAATTGTTGAGCCAGCCCCAGAAACCCTGGCCTTGCCCATATTTTCTGTGAAACTTACAGAATTTTTTAAAACTTAAAATTGCTCAGGTGTATGGCTGGGCAAGGGATAGGTTACCTCCAGGCTAGTTTTCACCTGGAGACAATTGTGAGAACAGCTGAATTCCTTGTGGTTGTCCCCTGCCCTGTCTTCCTAGCTCGGGCTGGTGACTGAGGGCCTGCAGTGCCCTGCTCTTGTGTGCTGGAGGGAGTGGCCAGGCCCCAAGGGGGCTGAAGCCCCCCCCCATTGCCAGAAATGTGACCTCAATTTCTTCACCTTTTACCCCCAATGCCAGCCCCAAAGGGGCTTCACAAACACGTTTTTGGTGACAGGAAATCACATCCAAGAGCTACTGAATGAACTTGGGAGGTTAAAATGAGGAGGGCCCAGACCACTTCCTCACGCCTAGTGCACGTCTTCAGGACCAGCTATGTCAGGCCCTCCTACAGGCCAGGAGCAAGGGGAACTACAGTGGGTCCCAGGGTAGGCACTCGTCCCAGGCGAGCTTTCTGGCAGTCGGTCTGTCCCTCAAATGCTGCCTTCATAGGGTAGGAACGAAGCCTTTTTCTCCCTTGTACTTGGGATGACATTCCTGATGAATGAATTACACCTATCTTGGGAAAAGACCACATGGCAAAGAATCAGACTTCTCCCCACCCTCACAAGAATGACAGTGTTAACTCCTCGATACCATATGGGACACCAGCCCAGAAGTAGACACCTCCCCAGAGAGCTGTGCTGTTGTCTTGGGAAGAATAAGGAAACCTCAATCACCTTCCTGGGTGAAACTAGAAGTCCCCCTCAAGCACACAGTGGTAGGTACATGGGCTGCGTTACCTCCCTTGGATTCCCCACCCGCTACTGGGACACAGCCAAAGTGGGCAGGGCCAGGCCATGTGTCTAAGACGCTGTGCCCATTTGCTAACAAAACAAAGCCCCAGATCTGTTTTTGATTCTACACTGCCCAGGGGATAATCCCCTTATAAACTTTAAGTCAGTCAAAACCTAATCCTCGCAGATGAATTTATCGCTAGTGACAAGCAGGCACAAGGCACCTTCTCCACCCAGGACCTTAAAGCTGGAGTCACTGAGAAAAAGGAGAGGAGGCATCTCTATCAGTAGGGAGAGGAGTCTCTCCTCATGAGGAAGAAGAGCATGGCTTAAAGACAGAAGTGCAGCTGGTTTCTCTCCCCGTACCTCAAGTGGATTATAATAACCTTCAAGAGGGGCACCTGGGTGGCTCAGTCGGTTGAGCGTCCGACTTCGGCTCAGGTCATGATCTCGCAGTATGTGGGTTTGAGCCCCGCATTGGGCTCTGTGCTGACAGCTCAGAGCCCGGAGCCTGTTTCAGATTCTGTGTCTCCCTCCCTCTCTCTCTGACCCTCCCCTGCTCTCTCGCTCGCTCTCTAAGAAATAAATAAAAACATTAAAAAAATAAAAAAAAATTTTTTTTAAATAACCTTCAAAGAAACAGGCAGAAATATTTCCATTGTTTACTTTGCCCATAGGGAATGCTTATTCATCTTTTTAAACCATGGCCTAATTTTAAGAGCAGGGGTATAAAAAACTTTATAATCAGAAGGAGAAACAAATGTGTTTATGCCTATGTATTTCTAGTTTGTGTTCCTAACAGTGTAAGGTCCCTAAAAAAACCCAAATCCCTACTTAACCGTGTTTTAAATCAAGGGTGTGGTTAGGAACACAGAGCACAGAGCCTTCTGATGTTCCTCTGTTGAGTGATGGGTGAGGCATTTCTGCCCTGCTTCAAACCCACAATACAAATAGCAAGGATCGGCCCAGAGCCTGGCAGAGTCTCTGGCTGAAGCAAGCCCCCGATCCTTGGATCTGAAGAAGCTTCGGAATGGGCCGTTCATCACAGCTGCCCAGGAATCATGCCAGGAATGAGATGAACTTTGGCAAAGAGTGTACAGAAGAATACCACCTGTACCTCTTACCGTCTAGCACTCATTTTAGAGCTTTTTCTTGGGCAGCTCAGGTAGGAATATTTACATTCTGTATTACCTGGTTTGCGTTACAAAGCACCCACTCTTCCTTCAGCCCAAATACAGAGACCAGGGAACCGCCCCAAACTACACAAATAGGAAAGGCACTGCTTAGCATTTGTGTGGACAACAACCTTACAAAAAAAGATCTTGCTACAGCCTCTATTAAATAAGTATATTTTTAAAGTGTTAGGTGCTTACTCTGCTTTTTCTAAACAAGCTGAACTTTAAAGGCAATCTATTCCTTCTCTTTTCCATCATGCGCGAGGGCGTGTCTTCATGACCACTGCTGTGCCACTTTTATGATGACTGGATAAGAGATGATCTCTAAAAAGAAAAGATCTAAACTTTAAACACGCGTGCACTCACATGCACACTTATGCATGCACTCTTGTGCTCCACTGCATACTTGTTTCGGCATTGTTCTGGAATAGGGGCTCGCATCCGGGGATCAGAGGGAGGGTTTCGGGTCTGAATTTCCTGACACTGTAGGGCTGTCTAAGCGCCTCTGAGCGGCAAACCCAAACTGTACCCACCCCTCGCTTGTGTCTTCCTGACGAGCTCAGTCTTGGGGCACACGGGGGAATCGCCTGCAGAGCCTGCCCTCCGGGGGATTTCTGTTGAGAGGCGCCACGCAACAGCAAGTCACTCAGGAAAACCGGAACTAGAGACAACTATGCAAACAAAGATCAGGGGAGTGACGGGTGATTTCAAAGTGGGGATGGACTGAGGAGGAGGAGATCAGGAAAGCTTCACTGTAGGCAAAGTGGGCTGTGGAGGGAGCAGCTCCACCTGGTTCTAGCCCTGGGGGAGCAGAGCAAACAGTGGGGATAAAACCTAAATGGGAAGGCAGGTCCAGATTCCCTCGGGGACTTTATTGACAATTTAGTTTGTTTTCTGGGTTCCTCTACAGTAGCACTACAGGTTTCCCCCACTATTTGAAAGTACAGTGTTCCTACCAAACCCTTCATAAGACAAAATGGCAAAAAGCAAAGAAGCAATTACCATTAACTTATAAGGAAAACTTTCCCAGCATTCCTAGTACCAAAAAATAGCCTCTCGGGCTTTTCTGATACGTTGGGATGCATCCTGCTAACAGATGCACAAGATCAGCTGAGACAAAGCATAGATGCTCATAGATACAGCTCAAAGCTATGGAGTCTTAATGCTGAGATGCTTAGTGTAGGTCTCAGGGAAGGAGCTTGCTTGGTGAGGCCACTCCTGCTGCTCAGGATGCTGAATGCTCTTTTCCTTTGCCACCTTCTTTCGTAAAAGTGAAAATCCTCTTTGGATTTCTTTTGGTTAGCAAAAACAGATCTTTGGTAAAAGCGAAGTGATGTCAAGTGAACTTTCAAAACGTGGGGGTCACCTGTACTGACATTTTGGACCAGATAATCCTTTGTGGTGGGGGCTGTGCTGTACACTATAGAATGTTTAGCAGCATCCCTGGCCTCTACCCACTAGATGCCAGTAGCAATCCTCCCCCATCGTAACAATCTGAAAGTTCACAGGCATGGCCAAACGTCTGGGGAAGGGCAAAATGGCCTGGGGTTGATTCTGATGAATGACAAAGCCTAGCTGGGCAGCCACAGTGACAGCTGTGAGAAAGGGCCCACACAGTAAGCAGGTCAGGCTGGTCACTCCCCACCCAGCAGGCACTACCTGGGACAGCTCGGGCACGCCAGCCACCAGTGGAGACACACGAGGAGAACCTGGTGGTTTGCAGATCATGGAGGGTGGCTAGGGTGCTCGTTCTACCCGTTTTACAGACTGACTGACTCATCACGGCCATATGGCCATTTCTCACCACACTTGGGACAGAGCCCTGCATTCCCGTGAGCCTCCTCAAGTGCTCTTTCACGGTATGGGATAGTTTAGGAGTCAAAGAATCAGTATTCTGAGGGGCGCCTGGGTGGCTCAGTCGGTTAAGTGCCTGACTTCGGCTCAGGTCATGAACTTGTGGTTTGTGGGCTAGAGCCCCGCGTCGGTCTCTGTGCTGACAGCTCAGAGCCTGGTGCCTGTTTCAGATTCTGTGACTCCCTCTCTCTCTGCTCCTCCCCCACTCATGCTGTCTCTGTCTCTCAAAAATGAATAAATGTTAAAAAAAATATTAAAAAAAAGAATGTTCTAAGTAAAAGAAACAAAGAATTTACATCTGCCTTAACCTCCATCCCTCCCTCTGCCCCACAAAACCTAGGGTCAGCAGACAGACTGCTTCTAGAAGCAGGCAGTTTCTAATATTAACTTCTTCCTTGGATTGCAAGGAGAAAAACAGCCCTTCATGAAAGCGTTTCTCTCTAAGGAATGAGGAGCAGCAGGTCACAAATAAGTAACTGGTAATTAGGCCCTCCCATCTTCTCTGGTACCTGGCAAGAAAGTCCTGAGGTTTCACTTTTCACACCCTGGCTAGGGCCTGCCCCGCCAAACAGTAATGATTCAGAGGATGCCTGCTTTCCTTGAGATGCCCGGTCCTTGTCACACACTCCTGTCCCCGAGACAGAGCGCCAGGGTTGCCTGTGTGTCGTGGGGACACGTCCACAGCTAGACATGAGATTTCTGCACAGGGCCACAGCTGCTCACTGCCCCCCTGGGGGTGGGATGAGGTGGGAATTCCCTTTAATCAAACCTCTTTTGGGAGAGAGGGCACAGCGAGAGACACACACACACACACACACACACACACACGCCCCAAGCTAAAGACAGATGCAGGGAGAGGGGAAGATGACCCAGCAGAAGGAGAAACAAATGTGGAAACAACATTTCTGACTTCTCTTTAGAAATTTTTCAGGTTGCAGAGGCTCAAAAGTCTTGTGCAAACATGTTCTGCCATGAAAGGCGATGTGTGACCCAGTGCCTCCTTATTAAGTCTTTGCAGAAAGCAGGAAATAGTGCCAATTCTTTGCCTGGGCATGGGGTTTGAAGGCTGTATTTAAGTTGGAATTTAGGTAGGGTTTTTCCTTTTCTGGCACAGAAACCTGTTTACACACAAATCTGATGAGTTACATCAGAAAACAAACACTAGAGGCCTGTTATTTACCTAATAAACACAGTCACATTGTATTTGTGTATGGAATGAGCTCATAAACAGAAAAACCCTGCTTAGCCAGGGTGCTAGTGAAGGTCATGGATCCTGTGATTGGTTTAGAACAAGTTACTTAATCGATTTCATTAAATGTGAGTCCCTGCAACTCAAGAACAATTTCCTGAGCTCCAGCAATCAACAGTTACTAGAATGGAGGCACCCTGAGCTCCGGCAGAAGCATGTCCCTGCTCAGGGACCCTGGGGTGACTGCCCCACCTCCGCCCACTCACACCTCCTAGGAAACTGAAATTTATTAGCAAAGCATCTGCCTGGCACCTCAAAGGAGACACTCGGGGAAGAACAAAGCACGATCGATATTTTGTTGTTGATTCTCATAAACATTTGAATGAAATCCATGACCTCGTCTTAGGGTAACAGAAGCAAAATGCGCTTTTCCGTCCATCTAATAAACTGTAATGATCACAAAATGCACACAGACGGCTAAATGCGATGTAGGACAACGGACCGGGAAAACAGCTCTGCCACAAAGGGCATTACTGGGGCAGTAACTGAAACTTGAATATGGACCGTGGATTAGATAATAGTATCTACTGCATGTCATGTTTCCTGATTTTGATAACTGGACCATCATTATATAAGAAGATGTCCTTGTTTTTAGGAGAAATGGTACAGTATGTGGGGTAAAGGGGCAAATGCCTGAAATTTATATTCAAATGGCTAAAAAACTATACGTCTGTGTGAACGAAGAGTGTACAAAATGAAAAGGCAAACTGCAAAAAAGGAAACAGTTGGTGAACCTGGATAAAGGGTATATGGGAATATTTTTGTACTATTATTATTACAACTGTTGTGGAAATTTGAAATCACATAAAAATAAAAACGTGTTAAAGAATTCAGAGACTGAGTTAGCATACTTATCCTTTATAGGGCAGATATTCTTTCTGCAGAATTGGTTGAATTAAGTTTTATCATCTAGGATTTTTTGTTTTTTTAAAGAAAATACACTTTTAACTGCTTACCTATGGATAAAAGCAACTAAGTTACTTAATTTTCCTTTTTTCTTTACTAGAAGATCTTGGGAGTCATTTTAGTGAGCCAACAGATTTTTTTCAATGAAGACAATTGTTATAATAACCAGCACTTCTCTGACCTCTCTGCCCCTCATGGAAGACAAAGCTTTCTCCATTGCTCCTCTGATCTTTTAAAAGTTTGTGGCCCTGCGGGGCGCCTGGGTGGCTTAGTCGGTTAAGCGTCCAACTTTCGCTTAGGTCATGATCTTGCGGTTNCTAGCCATGGCAGTTTCATTATCCACCACACTTAGTGGTTCAAGGAAATTCCTTCACTTGATTCCAGACATGTCAGAAACAGGCTCCAAGATGAAGCGACCCATGCCCCCTTTTTCTTATACAGGGAAAGCCCCTTTACTGCTGGAGAGGTGAACCCACAAATGGAACCAGGGTTATACGAGTTCAGGTGGAAGGGTGATCTCCTGGTGGTGTAACTTATTATGTATGCTTAGCAGATATTAGGGGACTGTTTTTTAACCTCAACATTCTTAAGACTTGTTTGAAAAAATTAACCTTTAAAAAAGAATTTAAAAAAAAAAAGGCTTGTTCGAATGGCAGTTGTAGTTAAAACCTCATATAGAACCAAAGCATAGTGAAACTTCTATTTTAACTAGCAGCTAAACTTCTATTTTACCACTTTTTTAAAAAATGTTTATTTATTTTGAGAGAGAGAGAGAGAGTGCAAGTGGAGTGGGAGCAGAGAGAGCAAGGGAGAGGGAGAATCCCAAGCAGGCTCCAGGCTTTGAGCTGTCAGCACAAAGCCCGATGCAGGGCTCAAAACCACAACCATTAGATCATGACCTGAGCCGAAGTCGGACGCTCAACCAACTGAGCCACCCAGGCGCCCTAATTTTACCAGTTTCTAAAAGGACTTCTAGTAAGTCAAACTAGCTCCTTCGTGTCTAAATGTCTGTTACTCTGCCCTCAAAATATCAGTGGATGATTACAGGTTATTTTCCAGTTAATTTATGGGTCTATTTATTTTGCTCATTGATTTACTGATGTATTGCCTGCTTCCTGCCCACCTTATATTTGTTGGTAAATGAATAAACATTAGGTTTATCTGCAGAAAATTATTGTTCTCCATGTCAATTTTACTTTAATTAAAAGTCTTACTATGGAACTTAAGAATTTTAAAAAAATTCAATAGACCTTGAGATCATGGAAGGAAAAATGTCTTTTTTAGACTTCAGTCACTATGGGTTTGTTATTTTTGATAAAGGCATTTCACCTATTTTATTTACATAAACTATTTGGGGTGGGAGGTTTGAAGCTTTTCTGAAACCATACGTAGATGGGAAAACGATACGGTTGTCATTTGGGTGGCTCTATATCCCTCTTGTTTAAAATGAGTTTATTGGGGTGCCTGGGTGGCTCAGTCGGTTAAGCGTCCAACGTTGGCTCAGGTCATGATCTCACGGTCATGAGTTCAAGCCCTACATTGGGCTCTGTACAGACAGCTCAGAGCCTGGAGCCGGTCTGGGATTCTGTGTCTCCCTCTCTCTCTGCCCCTCTCCCACTCACACGCCCTCTCTCTCTCTCAAAAATAAATAAACATTAAAAAAAATTGAGCTTACAACCACCGGTTAGAGCTCAGTTACCTTGGATTCTGTGTGACACAAATTGAGCCTAACATGTCACCTCTGAGGAGATCTACAAAACTGTCAACAACTCACCCCTGGACTCTTACTAAGTTCGGACTTGGGCAACAGGGAGAAAGCAAACTCTCTTCTTGTGCCTTAGTTATGAGGTTCGAAGTCCATCCTCTAAGAACCTCAGTGGCTCTTAGCTTAACCCGGGTGGCAGATTCCTTACCTCCACTGTGAGGCAGTGCAAAGACAGAATTCTCAGCCAGAGGTTCCGTCACGGTTTCACGGTTACGGACATGAGAGGACGGTATCACTCAGCGCCAGCACTGTCAAGCGGTGGTGAGACTAAGGACATACTGACATCTCACTTCATTAGCTTTCTTCTGGAGAAGGCAATTCTAACTAAAATCCTGAGCTCAAAATTTCCCCCTCTGCCGGAGAGAACGCTGACAAAGCCCATGCTGCAGATAGCTCCTTCACTACGGGGGGGACTCGGTGGCGGCCCTGGGCGTAATGTGAGCACCATCATCTGAGCACGTCCTGCTGCTGGGGAGGGGGGCGCTTCTGGCCTCACAAAGCCTCCCTGGGCTGGCAGGGGCTTATATTTTTAACCTTAGAAACTTTAAACAAAAGTTGACATTTGACCAAATATGCTTCTCATCCGACCGTGGCCACGTGCAGCAGGCCACGCAGCACGGCCCCGGAGAACCAGTTCTGTAAGGCGCCTTCGGAGTGTAGGTTCAGGCAAACAAAAGCACGTCAGAGCAGGAGCCAGGATTAAAGGCTTCGTGCCACCCTACCGGTGCCTTGCCCACTCGTTTTCAGTATGCCCTTACTCTTCCGTGTTGGGCTCCCACCTGCGTAATCTCATTAACGGCTCCGACACGCCTCAGACAGGGCTCCATCCTGCTGCAGTCTTTATTTCTCGACTAAAGCAATCGAATTCTCCAGAAGACTTCACTGGTCGGGTTGCCAGATCTCGCAACTAAAAATACAAGATGCACAGGATGTCTCAGGCGATACTTGGGTTATACTTACACCCAAAAAAATTACCTGAAATTCCACCAAAAATTGTTTCTCTGAAATTCAGATGTAAGTGGGCATCTTGTATTTTCCCTGGCAGCCCTAATAAGGGGGCCCTCCGGGTGCCGCTGTCGTCCCTCCAAGAGCCATTATGTGAGTTTGGAAGGGGAGGGGGGATCGCTGTTCCTCAGCGGGGTGAGGCTGATAGCTGGAAAGGCCGAGGCTGACACGGAAAAGACACTGCGTGTGAGGTTACAAGGCCCATCCTGAGGTTTCTGTTCCCTGAACTTACAGACTGTAGGCCTCTGGGCAAATCTCTCAGAGAGGATACTAACCGTGTCCTATTTCCTTTAGGAAGTAATGAGGAGGATGACATGAGACAATGTAGGCCTGGCCTCCCTACATAACCCCATCAAGACCTTCCATCCCTTTCTTCCTCCAGGGCAGACGCCTGCTTAGCCTTCACTCTGCGGCTCTGCCCCACCACTGCCGAGAGGTCTCCAGACTCCTCTGCTCCTGCTGCTTGGGGAGGGCGCTGCTGGCACAGCTGTCTCCACCGGTAGACTCAGAGCTTCAGAGGCCTGGGGTCAGGGGGAGGCAAGGACTGGCTGGCAGACGGTCTGTAAGAGGGAGAGGCCGCAGGGGAGTCCCAGGCACCGGTGGATACGATGCAAAGTTAGCAGGTAATCTGGCCCCAGGTTCCATCCGGGAGAAAAAAGCAGGCAAGTAGTGTTAGAAAAACCAAAAGGATAACAGCCCTTGTGGGTGATGCTGGAAAGAAATGGGCACTCAGTTGTGAAGGATTCCAAATGAGAAAGCTATCAAGAGCTTTTTGATTTCCACACATACCCTTTGGCCCTACCATCGAACTTCTGGGAGGCTACCACTAGGAAAGAATTACTTTCCTATGCACGCGGAGTGTTCTAGCAATACTTTAAAAAAGTAATCTTTTTTAACAGTAAAAGACAGAATGACTTCAATGACCCACAAATGGGAGCTTGGCTAAATAAGTCTGGTACTACTGTAATACTATGCAGCCATTAAACATGAACTTAGAAACTATTTACCAATGTTGAAAAGCAGTCATGATGTGTTAGATGAAAACATGTGTTATGGCACTGTGTGTGGTTTCTCTATCTTACCTGCTTTTCTTTGAGTGAAAAACTCCACTGATGTAGACGTAAATTTGTAAGGGCATATGCAAAAATAGTGTAGTAGTTATTCCTAGCTGGGAGGATTATGAGAGATTTTAACTATATATATAATATTATACATATATATGTTTTAACTATATTTTGAGAGAAAGTATGAGTGGGGGAGGGGCAGAGAAGGAGAGAGAGACTCTTAAGCAGACTCCACACCCAGGTCAGAGCCCAATGTGGGGCTCGAACTCACAACCTTGAGATCATGACCTGAGCTGAAATCAAAAGTAGGATTCTTCACCGACTGAGCCACCCAGGCACCCCTAATTTTATATTTTTATATGTTCTACATTTTAAAGTAATGATAACTTTTAAGAAACATATTTTATGGTATGTAAAATAAAATACACATATTAAAAAACATTGCCTAATCTAACCAGGCTTTGTCTTCTTAAACCATTACAGAAATGAAAAAAAAGTAAGCCTTGTCATTGGAAAAGCAAAGCCAGGGTCAAAGTAACTCAGCTGCATGAAAACCTACATGATGAGGAGGAGGGAAGAGAAGCCCAGTGGAGAATTTGTGGGAGAAAAGAGATTCTTTTTTTTTTCTTTTTAAAGTTTATGCCTGGACCTGACCTCACACACTGGCCATTTGTTTTCTGCTAGCTTCTAACTGTGTCCATTTATTAGTGGTTCTTTGGTGCTGGGGCTGTGCTAGGCACTTTGCGTGAATTATCACCATGTTTGATCCTCACAACCACCCAATGTGCAAATGTGTACCTACTGTGTGCCCCTTTCAAGGAGTGAAGACCTTTGAGTTTGAGTGAGAAATGCCCTGGTTCACAAAGTTTGTCTGCACAAGTCTGGCTCTTAACACATTTTATAAGGAGGTCTTACTATAGTCATAGGCATAAGGCATTTTTTATGAGCTTCAAAAAAGGGATCTAACACAGAACAGGAGAATCTAATCTCAGGTTAGGGACTTTACAGGACAGACCTGCTATACCTTTCGGTTCTCTTCCCTTCTGGTTGTACCAAAGGTCAACTTCAGGTCACAATGATTTACTCCTAGTTCTAGGAGCTGATGACCCATAAAAAATACCTGCCAACTATGTGTACAATTAGCATAAACTTTAGTGCTCCTACCCAGCATTCTACTACTTTTGTTCTTTTTTTTTAATTTTTTAATGTTTGTTTATTTTTGAGAGAGAGAGAGAGAGAGAAGGATGGAGGGAGGGGAAGTGGGAGAGAGAGAGGGAGACACAGAATCCAAAGCAGGCTCCAGGCTCTGAGCTGTCAGCATAGAGCCTGACGTGGGGCTCCAACTCACAGACGATGAGATCATGACCTGAGCTGAAGTTGGATGCTTAACCGACTGGGCCACCCAGGCGCCCCTCCAGTGCTTCTGTTCTTAATTTTACACTCAACAACTCTGTCAATTTGGTTCTTGAAAATCTTGAGCCTCACCGGACTCTCGTGCTTCCCGGCACACGCTTTCAAGAGTAAACCTACCCAACTTAAGTCAGTAGTGAAGACCACTGGGAACATATCCAAAGTAAATGGTCTTCGTCTTAGAGGAATATTCAAGGTGAAAAGACCTCTGAAATGGTTTTGACAAATTGTCTTATCCTCTCAGACTTCTGGGCAACTGATCATCCGTCACCCAGCAACCGTGCTGATCCCGCCCACCTTCCATTTGATATGGTGAAGCAAAAGGCTTAGCAATTCTAGGCTCATCTGGGAGCAACCCACCAGCTCCGTGCTATCTCCATTCTAGTTAACTGATGAACAGACAAACTCAGGGAAGTATGTGACTGGGCCAAGGTCATACAAAGCCAGGATAAGAACCCAGTTCTGTCTCTTGCCTAGTGCTCTTTTTCCTAGATTCTGAAATTTTAGGGCAAAAAAAAAAAATCCAAAGGTCTGCCTAGGCTGCAGACTCTCCACACTCTCACCCCTGCCGATCGGCCAGAGCTGAGCAGAAAGGGTCTCTGCTGCTCCCTGATGTCTCCTGCACCCCAGGCCCACCTGTCAGATACCTCCCTGCCTTCGCACCACCTGTCCCCGCTGCCTTTTTGGTTTGTCCACCCTGAGGAGCTTTTAACTTTCTATTTTAAGGAACAAAAGCAACACTGTCACAACCCAACTGCAGGGATGACTTGTCTGACTAAGGTTTTCCAGTTGAGTGATTACTGGGAGATGCGTGACTAGAAACTTTTAGAGAAAACAAAGAAAAAAAATGGAGAGAAAATGTATCATAGTGCAAGTGGGCTGGAGTGGGTTAGCATTCCCCACAGTTGGGAGTGAAATACTTGGCTGATAATTCTGATAAAATACACTGTTGAGTGGGGGTACAAATGTGTCAACCTTCACTTTTCCCCCTACACCCACGCTGCACTGAGAGATGGTGGGTTTGAGATAGGAGAACGGGATGTCACAACTCCTCAGGCACAGAACAAGCCATAGAATGGACGAAAAACATCACAGGTGCAAGAGAGCCCTACTCTGATAGGGATCCTTTTCTTAAAAGGAGACCTGCGCTAATAATGCATGTGGTGCCCTCTATCCAAGCCTTTAGCCTTCAATTAAGTGGCCCCACACCTATGTAAGGAAGCTATTTGGCAACAAATCCATTTTTGAGCCAACCTAAGAATGAGCAGTTCAGAGTCATGATGAAATACCCCAAATTGTTATGTCTGTGGGCTATTTCCTCCTGACATCACATCCCACATGTCCTACTAAATTCCTGCCAGTGAACTTTATAGTGAACATGTATGTCGTCCCTTTGGGATGTTCCCATCAGAGGACCATCTGGTAAACTTATCTGATCAGATGGTTTGGTTTATTACTGGTGCCAACCTTACGTTACAGTTTGGAGCCTTGGAATAAAGGCTTCGATGCAAAATCCCTATGTAGTACAAAGGATGTGTGCCTTTGGGATGCAGGTGCATGAACTGGCCTACTGATCTTGACAAGTCACCTAACCTCTACAGGCATTTGTGTCTTCACCTGAAAAGAAGAAAGACGAACTAATAAACGATGACCCTTGAAAGGTAGCTGAGACACAGCCACCCACGCAGTAACCATTCCACATAGCCTCCCTTCTTTTCATGGTATTCTAGAGGTTACAGGTCCTTAGAAGTCAAGCAGTTCAATCCCTTTATTTACAGATGAAGAAATCAAGGGCCCTAAGAGGTGGTCTCTCAGGCAAACAGTGGCAGCCCTAGGCTACACATGAGACCTGGGCTCTGGCACATCACACAACACTGTTTTTCTCACATGAGCCAGCCCATAAGAGTGGTTCTGAGAGCAGGTAGGGACAGTGACAGGGCAGTCCCTCTGATTCCCGGGAGCAAGCACAAGCCAAGGGCTAGCTACACAGACGTATTTTGCTGAAGCCTGACATAACTCTCATCACTCCCTATCGTTCTCAATCCTCAACTGACCTATCTGGTACTTGCTGTATAATATCCAAGTGTGGTGTATCTAAACTAACTGGCAGAGCTGCCCTGTCAATAGTTTGCGTTATGGGTCGAGGCATGCATTCTCCAGCTTTATAAATCTCTCACACAAAAGTGACCCCAAGATCACTTTCTAAACTTGGTGCCTGGTCTGTAGGGGAATGGTTGACCCTGTTTAGTTCCCGCTTGCAAAGTGATGGCTTTCCTTAATGCATTCAAATAGAATAGGGACTTGGAAAATCACTGACGTGTACAGAAACACTGAGTACCCCTGATTCCCAAGAGAAAGGTTCTTCAAGAAAGGCTTCACTAACATATTACATGTTAGGAAAAAAAACATGCTGCACTAGGAACCAGAATCCTAGATCCTGAAAGTGAAACTTCACACTTTATATAGCATAACTGTTTCCTTCCCTTCCTCCTGGCAGCAACACAATGCTCTTATGAGATTGCCTTTTAAAAATAAGTTATGGAGGGGTGCCTGGGTGGCTGAGTCAGTTAAGTGTCTGACTTCGGCTCAGGTCATGATCTCACGGTTCGTGCGTTTAAGCCCCCCGTCGGGCTCTGTGCTGACAGCTGGCTCAGAGCCTGGAGCCTGTTTCAGATTCTGTGTCTCTCTCTCTCTCTCTCTCTCTGACCCTCCCCAGCTCATACTGTCTGTCTCTCAGAAATTAAAAAATAAAAAAAAACCACATTAAAAAATAGTGCAAAATACATGCAAATATAATCACAATAAAATAAACTATAAAAAAAATAAGTTATGGAATACTGACTGATACCAAATGTCCATTTGTGAACTGTAATTCACCTAGAGTCATTTCTCTAAAAATTTTTTTTAAATGTTTATTTTTGAGAGAGAGAGACAGAGGATGAGTGGGGAAGGGCAGAAAGGGGGAGACACAGAATCGGAAGCAGGCTCCAGGTGCTGAGCTGTCAGCACAGAGCCCTACGTGGGGCTCGAACCCACGAACCAACTGTGAGATCCTGACCTGAACCGAAGTGGCACACTTAATGGACTGAGCCACCCAGGGAGCCCTAAAGCCGTTTCTTCTAGAAGCTACTGAAGGTTTGGGTAAAAGTGAAGAGCTGAAAAGACGGCTCCTCAGAAATCCTGTGGGGCACCCCTGCAGTCCCCACAATACATCTCAAACATCAAAGAACCACTGTTATGTCACCTATCACCAAAATCTTCTCCTAACCACAAGGCTTCCACCTTCATGACCCTAAAAAAAATTACAGAAACATCCATATTTTATGAGAAATGACTACTGGGCTGGGTGGATTAGTTAGCAGTAGGTGAGAGGTGGTTGAAAGCAGAGTAATTTATTAAGGTTAACTGAAAACCCATAGTCCAAACACGGATTCAAACCTTTATTTAAATATGCTATTTTAAACTTGATTTGTGGCAGGGCACAGACCAAATTAAAGCACTCATTTTACTGACTTGAGTCCCAAGCTTCAATTCTCTGGTGGATTATTTTTAATTTAAAAATAAGCTCTTGCCCTATAAAAATAAGCAGCACCAAGGAGAAATGCAAGACAGCTTAGATGGCCCAAGAGGAAGAACAGTTACTTTAAAAAAAAAAAAGAAAGAAAAAAAAAACAACTCAAAACTATTAATGACATGATTTCCAAGTTTAGAAAATGACCTTTATGGTCCAGATCTAGATGATCATGAGGTACTACAGGCAGGGATATCTCAGAAACTGCTACTGAAGATGTTTAATTGGTAGATGTAAGGAAACTGATGCTATATGTCCACATAACGAAAACGATGCCGGCATTTAAAATACAGTGAGGTAGAGCTGGGTTTCAGACACAGAAAAATATGTATAATAACATGACTTTAAAACAGCAATTTGCATAAGTTATTTCTGGAGAAGAATTTATGTCTGTGTGTGTTTATGAACCTTCTGGACACACAATGACATCCATGATTCTATATTCAGCTCTGAAAGTGTATTTAAACATGGCTACAAAAAGTCCATGAAGATCCACAATAAGCCTAACAATGGTGGGAATGGGGGTGAGAGGTCCTGGTCTTTCATTTGACTTTTCTTGTCTAAAGTGGTTTGCATTTTTTTTTTTTTTTTGCAAGAGCGTTCATAACTTTTTTAAACTAAGTAAAGTGATGGGCTTGGGAGAACTGGAACAGCTCCTAGGTGCTCTTCCTGATAAATTCCTGATCAACTATTGTTTTCATCCGACTTAGTACAAATACACAGCTCCTTAGTCCTTGGAAGGCTAGGAGAGGGAAAGGCGTGGTTTGCAGGGTTTTCTTGTTGCTGGAGGAAAACAGGCTGTAGGCGCCCTTTTTTTTAAGCTACACTCCCGAGGGCTCCCACGTGTCAGGCGTGCGCAGAGGGCAGGCGCGGGGTGCAGGGGGAATCCAGTGCCGAGCCTTACAAGCGGAGCGCTGGTAAAGGGTGCGTTTAGCTCCCCCTACACCCCGCCAGTCAGCTTCTTGGTCCAAGTTTTACTTGTCCAGCCCAACCCTACCGAACACACCAAGCACAGAGTCTACAGAGCGCGCAGGGACCTGCGGGGAGAGCCGTGATGTGTTCTAAAAAACGATCGCGTGCCAATTATTCCGGGGTCAGCGCTCGGGCAACTGCCAGCTCAGAGTTACTCCCAAAGTGGACAGGTGGGCATGGGGGAGGGTGGCCAAGCGTAAACATTTTTTTTTTTAATGAGAGATGCCACCTGCCTCTCAGCTCATACGAGTGGGCTGGAGGACACAGGAGTTCTGGGAGGTCGCCAGATGGAGGTGCGCGGGTGGCACCTGGGCTTACCTTGCAGGGAAACAGGACTGCCGAGGCCACCTTCTCCATAGCCAGGTTCCTGATGCTGGGCGTCAGGGCGCCCCTGCACGTCGGGCAGCAGCTCAACTTCTGGCGGCATTGGTTACACACCAGGTGCCCGGCCTGGCACTGCAGGATGGGGGGCAGCACATAGTCAAAGCAGACCGGGCACTCGAAGAGCGAGGTCAGCTCGTGGTGCTGCGGGGACAGGGGCCCAGCCCCGCCACCGCCGCCGGGGCCNGGCGCCTGCCTGCCGCGGGGCCGCCGGGGTCAAGGCGGTGCGCGCCCCGCGGGCGGCAGGCTCCGAGGCAACGCCACCGCGCCCAGCCCGGAACCGAGCGGCAGAAACGGCCGGCTCCCGCAGGCGAGGGACTGGACTGCGCCGACGATCCCCGCGGCCGCCGACGTTCCAAATAGTCCTCCGCGCCCCCAGACTCCTCCTCCCGGCGGCGTCGCGGGCCGCGAACCCGAGCGGTGCGCAGAACCCCGGCCCACCAGCTTCTGGAGCGGCAGCTGACGCAAGCCCCGGGGGCGCGCGCGGACGTGACGCCTGGACACGTGTGCGGCCGCTCAGGCGCGCGGGGACTGGCAGAGCCACCCTGCGCTGGGACGCTGGCTCCGCCCGAGTCCAGCTGGCAGCGCCGGGGGCCGCCTAGCGAGGGCCTCTCCTGCCCAGGCTGCGGGCCGGCCCGCGCC
>NW_027530356.1:4360181-4463438 GCF_008692635.1 Crocuta crocuta
GGGCGGGCGGGGGCTAGGGTGGTGGGCGGGGCGGGATGCGCGCCCCTGGACAGGTCGGAAAAAACCGAGAGGTTTCTCTTTCCTCGGGTTGAGTCACCCGCGCGAGAAGGGAGGCGTGCGGCGCGGGCGGTTGGGCCGAGTCTGGAACGCTGGGTCTGGACGCTAAGCTTTGGGCGGGAGCAGAGAGGGCAGGGGGCTTGGGTGGGGTCTGCAGCGGGCGCAGGACCCAGTGCTGGGCTGTTAAGGGTGGGTTTGGACCACTCCTTAGTCCTGCTTCCCGGGGTGGGAAGGAGGTAAACTCTTTGTTGATTGACCAGCGGACCTGGGGACGTTGAATTGAGAGTCACTGACTTGCACAGCAGGCCGGGGATAGGGATGGAGATCATGGGCAGCGTTGGCTAAAAGGAGAGTTCGAGATCACGGGGAGGGCCAGAAATGTGGGTTGGGTCTTGAGGCCTCGGGAAGACTAGGTGACCCTTCGGTACAAGGCGGTGCGTCCTCATCTTTGAAATCCCCCGGAAGTTCAAGGCAAGTTGTAGGCGCTGGCTCCACACACCCAGAGGAAGCCCTAGAGAGGTGATGATACTCCAGAGTGAACCAACCACATGTTAGTTTAATGTACGCTGTATACGCCGAGTGGAATTGCTTTTGTGTATAATATGGAATATTATCACCCTGGAATTGTGGAAAGCTGCTACCGAAATGGAAATCGGATGATTCTTTGTAGGAGAGACAGTGAGTGGTAAGGAAGAACAGTCAGGACTGGGTAAAGAACGATGCCTCTCATTTGCCATGTGTGTGACATTGGCCAAGGTCTTTAATTTCATTGTGCCTCAGTTTCCTCATCTGTAAAAGTGGAATAAAAATAGTACCTACCTTATAAGTGGGACAGTGAGGATTAAATGACTTCGATATATGCGAGGAACTCTGCCTATCCTAAGCACTTCTTCAGTGTTAGCTATTATTTAAAAAAATTATTAGTGAATAATGAATAAAATAATCTAAAAAATATGCTGTTAGAGCCCAGAAGAAATAAAGTTCAATCTTATAAAGGCATCTAGAAAGACTACATGTATAGAATTGGTGAAATTTGATTTAAATCTTGAAAAAAAATGAATAGACATGGTGTCATTCAGTCATTCAGTGAATGTTTCCTGAACATTTATTATGTGCCAGCCATTGTTTGGGATCTGAGAATGGTTATTACTCAGTTTTCATTCTAGTGAGGGAGCAATGCCAGTAACCGGATACTCCTGAGAGAGGATTTCTGCTTCTTAGGTTGGGGGTGGGGGGTGGGGAGTGCAAACAACGTATCAAGAGTTAAAGCACAGTGAGAGAATGCACTCCGGGATTTCCTGAGAAGTAGGAGAGTGGGATGCTGGATGGGAACCTCAATGGGCCTCTTAAGACCTTTAAGCTCGATGGGAGGCAGTAACCACCGTAGACTTTTGAAAAACAATAATATGACTGAATCCGAGGTTGTGGAAGGTTAGCTTGGGGAAATACAAAATAATTTTGAGTGTCCACTATGTACCGGGCATGGATGGCTCTAAGGATTTCTCAACAACCATACCTGATGGGTACTATTGTTTGTTTTTTTTCCAAATGTTTTTTTAATTTATTTCTAGGAGAAAGAGAGAGAGACAGCGTGAGCAGGGGAGGGTCAGAGAGAGAGGGAGTCACAGACTGAAACAGGCTCCAGGCTCTGAGCTGGCAGTCAGCACAGAGCCCGACGCGGGGCTCGAACCCACGAACCGCGAGATCATGACCTAAGCGAAAGTCGGACGCTCAACCGACTAAGCCACCCAGGCGCCCCGATGGGTACTATTGTTATCTCCATCTTATGGTTGAGGAAACAGACACAGGGTGATTAGTTTACTCAAGATGAAACAGCTGATAATGTTGGAAAACGCTCTAGAGCCCCATTCTAACTCCTAGTCTATGCCCCTTTGATTTATACTCAACTCCTACTTAATAGCCGGGCTCAGGAGTTGAGATCAGCACACTCCACACGGTCAGAAAACAGTGGTAGAGCCTGTAATAAAGCACTGAATTCTGTGGGAACACTACATAAATTCTTTCTTCAGCTGATCTTGAGAGGAAAATAAATTCTATCCATTTTATTTTTACCTTTTTAGAACACCTAGAACATAATAGTGACAGCAGAAAAAGTCACCCATGGTTTCACTTTTATCTGAGAAAATACAACATTTTCCACTTTTAATTTAAAACCCAAGTGTGTCGAATCTGTTATCAGAATTTGTTTTCCTTCCCTCCGCCCCTGGCCTCTCAATTCAGGTGCCCTCCACCCCCAGGGCTTATATTGAAGAAACAGGGTCCCTACCCTGGCCATGTTGACTTGAACCTTCAGTGCTCCAGCAGCAAGGCCGTGGTGGTTCAAAAAGCAATTTGGTTTTGGAGATGTTGAAACAAAGAACAGGAAAAACAGTTCTCTGCAGAGACAGTTTTTCTAAAAATACAACTAACTCATCCACTCTTGCCCTGTCAGATGCGGCCCGTGGTATGAAGAAATTTCCTCTTGTTTCCTCCTTTATGTCATTGCACTCTTGATTAAGTTGACCATGGTGATTAAAGAAAAAAAAAAAAACACAAAGTGTCCTCTGGGCAGTTACTAAAGGTACGTGGGACAAGAGTGGACAGGCCTGTCGGTTGACTCACATCGATGACCCCTCCAGGCTGCCAGACTGGCCTTTCTAGTCCTGCTTTTGCTTTTTCTTGCTCCTTCCACAGGGCTTTTGAATCAGAGAAAGGTGGCCTTTGTACAGTGGACGCTGGGAGCCAGAGAATTCTGTCACAAGGGCATGTGTGCTAAGTTGAATTGTGTTTATCTGCCCTGGGGGGTTTCTGCTGTTGCCAAGCTTGTGTTTTATGTGTGACTTTGTGGTTTGGGGAGTGGGGGGTGAGGGTCCTCAGTCTTTTGTCATCTTCTGATTAATGACTCATTCACCACATCTGGTGGATGACAGGCTGGCCTCCTTCCCCCGCCCACTGAGCCCCGGATTGCACAAAAGGGACATGTCTGAGGCAGGACGCCTCTCCTCATCCCATCTCCCACTTTGTACTACCATTTAAAGATGAGGGCTGGGGGCGCCTGGATGGCTTAGTCAGTTGAGCTTCTGACTTTAGCTCAGGTTATGATCTCAATGTTTGTGAGTTCAAGTCCCACTCTGGGCTCTGTGCTGACAGTGTGGAGCCTGGAACCTGCTTCTGATTCTGTGTCTCCCTCTCTCTCTGCCCTTCCCCTGCTTATGCTTTGTCTCTGTGTGTCTCTCTCTCAAAAAAAAAAAAAAAATGAGTGGTATGCTGAGTAACCTTTCTTTCCTTCAAATATCAGGATAGGTCTTGTTTAAAAAAAAAACAAACCTCTCAGGTGAGCCCCTAATCTCACCTAAACTGCTGAGCCCAATGAAAACTGATCCAGCCAGCCAGACGAGCTCTTGCCCTTCTTTCTGTAACTTACAAATTGCGCGGTTTTGCAAATTGGGCAACTTCTGCAGTCAGGCAAATGGTGTGCATTTTCAGAGCAAAGTGTGGTCGGCTTCTTCTGTTGAGATTTAAAGATGACTCAGGAGTGCATTGAAGCTTGCTGCGTGGAAAGTTCTGATAAGGGGAAAGCTCATGGGAAATTTTGGAGGTGACTGTGAGGCCTCCTGGTAGTTATGGTAGGAACTTTTACTTTTATAAAGTACTTTTGTTTCTGGGGTAATTTCCACATGCTCAAACTTCTTCTGGGTAGTTATGGGTATTTCTTGAACAACCACCACGGACTTAGAACTGCATGTTGCACAGTGTAGGTGTATGCATTTGCATCATTTTTGTGTCCATACTTAGCTAATATTTCTCCAGTGCTCACCCTGGGCTACTGTTCTGAGCGCTTTACATATTCTAATTCTTTTAAACGTCACCATGACCTATCAGGTGTATATTTTCAGCTGATGGAACAGGTATTGAGGGGCCAGGACTCTGTAGTAAGTGGCCTTTAAGATGTCTCCAATGACCCCTCCTCTTGGCACCTGCCCCTCTGTAACCCCTCCCTTTGAGTGACAGCTGGGCCTCCTAATTCACTTTAAGTGACTAGAATGTGGCCAAGGTGATAGAATGTCACTTCTGAGATTAGGTTACAAGAGTACTACGACTTCCATCCACCTCTCGGTGTCTCTGTCTGTTGCTGAGTCTACTAGGTAGGTGAAGCCAGCTTCCACATTGCAAGAAACCTTAAGAAAAGCCTTGCACCACAAGGAACTGATGTGTCTGGCCAATAGCCAGGGGAGATTCCAGACCTGGCCGACAATTTCATTGCACTTGTAAGAACCTGAGCCAGAGGACCTAGCTAGCTGACACACAGAAATGGTGAGACAATAAATGTGTGTTGTTTGAAGCTATTAAGTTTGCGGTAATTTTTTACATAGCATTATAGAACTTGTATACCTGTCCAAGGCCCAAAAGCTTGTCTGTAAAAACAGATGCCAAGTATAGACCCCCCCCCACTTTATCTTAAGTTATTTTTATGATAATGCTACTTAAGTATATAGAACCAAATCTAGGAATACATTTTTTATGATTATTGTTGTATATAGCTACAAAACCAAAAAAAAAAAAAAAGAGGGAATACCAAAAAAATCCAGAATTCANCAAGAAACCTTAAGAAAAGCCTTGCACCACAAGGAACTGATGTGTCTGGCCAATAGCCAGGGGAGATTCCAGACCTGGCCGACAATTTCATTGCACTTGTAAGAACCTGAGCCAGAGGACCTAGCTAGCTGACACACAGAAATGGTGAGACAATAAATGTGTGTTGTTTGAAGCTATTAAGTTTGCGGTAATTTTTTACATAGCATTATAGAACTTGTATACCTGTCCAAGGCCCAAAAGCTTGTCTGTAAAAACAGATGCCAAGTATAGACCCCCCCCACTTTATCTTAAGTTATTTTTATGATAATGCTACTTAAGTATATAGAACCAAATCTAGGAATACATTTTTTATGATTATTGTTGTATATAGCTACAAAACCAAAAAAAAAAAAAAAGAGGGAATACCAAAAAAATCCAGAATTCATGCTTTTGTTTCCTTTTTAAAAATTTTTTTAATGTTTATTTATTCCTGAGAGAGAGAGAAAAAGAGAGAGAGAGAGAGAGAGAGAGACAATGAGAGCAGGGGAGGGTCAGAGAGAGAGGGAGACGCAGAATCTGAAACAGGCTCCCTGGCTCGGAGCTAGCTGTCAGCACAGAGCCAGACGCGGGGCTCGAACCCACAAACCGTGAGATCATGACCTAAGCAAAAGTCAGACGCTTAACCGACTTGAGCCCCCCAGGTGCCCCTCATGCTTTTGTTTCCTATTTTGATTGAAATTCATGCTCTTTAATGATATTTTCATATGATGGAAAATGTGTTAGAATGAAATCATCATTTTGTTTGGAAACAACCTCAGTGGCCATTAACAGGAAAATAGACTATGTAAAGCCATCCTACAAAATCTTCTGCAACTTGGAAACTTGGACAGGGTCTCGAAGACAGACTGCTATATGGAAAAAAACAAGCTGCAACCAATAAACCCTCAAACAATCCCATTTATGTATAAAGAACCAAGCAAAACAAAACTGTTATTTCTTTGCATGCCTAAAAGGGCATAGAAAGGTCTGGAAGGGGACAGTGAGCTGATGACCGCGAATGGTTTCTCGAGAGAGGAGTGGGAAGGGATGTGGTCGAGCTTTTGCTTTGCCTCTTCTGTATTTCCGTAGTTTCCCCTTTTCATTTCTCTTTGCTTCTCTTTCTTTATTCTTTTCCTTTTTTTTTTGTAGTGAAAATGTATTCATGTGTAATTAAAAAAAATAAAAGTATTGTTCTTGTCCGTCTGTTCTTGCTTTAGCTGTAGGGTTGGGTCAAAATGAGCGACCTATAAAAGATCAGCCAGCCAGCCAGGAAAGGTGGCCCTAGCATCTGGGAGATGGTTTACTGAGATTGGTAATTTAATAAGAATACCTCAAAGGCAGTGTGTGACTGTAACCTGGAGACCATGGAGGGAAAAAAATAGGCAGGCCGAGGGACCTGGTGCTCCACAGGATGCTTCCGGGCAGAAGCCAGACTTCAAAGGTTGGGCAAAAAGGTAAAGATGGAGTTGTGAGCCAAGTAGTTGTGGCCATCGGTCAGCTGAGCAAGTGCAAAGATTTATTTAGTTTAGAGGCCAAAGATAATATTAGACCCAGGCTTCACTTCTGGGGGAGTTAGTAGCCCAGAAGGCGAATAGTATTGGGGCACCTGGGTGGCCCAGTGGGTTAAGCGTCTGACTTCGGCTCAGGTCATGATCTCACGGTTTGTGGGTTCAAGCCCCGCATTGGGCTCTGTGCTGACAGCTGGCTCAGAGCCCGGAGCCTGTTTCAGATTCTGCGTCTCCCTCTCTCTCTGCCCCTCCCTCACTTGTGCTCTGTCTCTCAAAAGTAAATAAATGTAGAAAAAAAATTTTAAAGAAGGGGAATAGTATTAACGAGAGCTGACTCTTGCACCATGCTAACTGTATGTCAGACACCGTTTTGGGCACGTAACATTTAATTCTGATAAGAACCCTATGATGCATGTAGTATTATCCCATTTTATAAGTGAATAAGGTAAGGATCTTGGAGAGTTACTGTCTTGCCCCAGGTCACACAGCTGGCACGTGGTAGAACCGGGATTTGGATCCAGGTAGTTTTAACTCCAGTATCGGCAGTCTTCTTAATCACTCGGCCATCCTGCCAGAAATCCTCTTGATACTCTAAAACGGTGTGATGAAAACCATAATAGAGGTGGGAAAAGAAAGGAAGATGAAACTAGTGCTTCTTGGGTAAGTATGAGGAAGATATTAAGAAAAAGGGACATTATTCCAGTTGAGGTTTTTTTTTCTTTATATACTTTTACGTAACATAACTAACAATGTACAGGATTGAGTGGTGTCTGTTCAGTTGGGTCTTGAAGCAGGAGTGCAAGTCTTTTATGACAAGCAAAGAAGAAGGTAAAGCATGCAGTCCAGGGAGAGGGAGCAGTGCACAGAAGTATGGAGCTCTTAAAACTTTTACTTATGGGGGGGAGAGGCTCCTGACCTGTCCCTTTAAGTACCTGCCCCAAATCAGCTCCCTCTCCCCCATCCTCTTCTTTCTGAGCTGGCTGTTGAGGTAGATTTGCACATCAGCCACTCTCCTTGGACTATTTATTCTCAGATCTCTCCCTTACTGAGACAGACACAGTTTAGTCCTTAGTGAAAAGTGAAGAAAGACGGAGGGGAGAGGCAGTTCTGAATACCCTTCCCATCCTCCCCCCCCCCCCCCCNTGAGAACCAGCAAAATTGACATAACCTTGAGGCCTCAAATAATACATTCCTCTCCTTCAACATCAATTTCATCAGATTAAAAATCCAATAACAGGCTGTCATTGAGCCTGAGAAAAGAGATGGTAATAAAAGGGAGAATCTGACTCCATAATGGAAAGCAGGTGATTTTTAAAATTGGTTTCTCCAGCTGTCTATGCTACGGAAATTGAGAAAAGGTAGAAAAGCCTGTGCGTGTAGTTCTCCTCCCTTCCTGCACGTGCTCCTTCCCCTTCTATGTGATTAGACTGGGTGAGCAGCCTCGTTATTGCCCCTGCTTCCCTGGCCGGGACGTGGGGAATCGTCCTCACTTCTCCCCAGTTCTGTCTCTTTAGCCTCCTGCCTCGTACCCCTCCGTGCCATCCCCGTGCCCCGCCTTTCCCGAGGCTCTGCACAAGTCACCTGGGGACTCCTGCCACCTGCCACCAGCCTCCCTCCTCCAGCACCTCTTTCGCCACCTCTAAAGTGGAAACCCTGGTAAGTGAAGGGCTGGATACTGCATGATGAGAAATAGCAGGCTAATCATTTGCCTTATTGTTGCATTCACCACGCATAAAATTAAGTACTTACTGTGTGCCCTGCCTTGGGTTAGGTCTGCCTAGGCTCTTTGATGGTAGAAGATGGAACTTACTTCAGACTAACCCAGGAGTCTCACGTGGGAAAAAAAAAAAGGGTGGCAGCGCTAGAAGGTCTTGACTTTGGAATCAGGAACTGGAAAGCCTCCAGGAAGAGGCGACTTGTGCTCTTTGATTCTTCCTCTTAGAGAATCTATTTGTTGTTCTTCCTCTTTCTGCAAGCCGGCTCTCACTGCTTTCCAGAGCGCAAGGGCAGATGTAGCCAGCCTGTACATTTTGAGCTTATGGTCTTCTCTATTCCAGCTTCTTCCCCTAAAGGATGAGGCACTGCCAGATCTCGGCTTCAAGCCCATGTCTTAGAGGAAAATCTGATTGGCCCAGCTTAGGGCAGCTGGAAATGTCTTGTCCAATCACTAAAGCCATGCTGGCACAGCCTTCCTCAATGCAAAGATGGTGGCTGGTTGCCCACTCTTGTTGGGGGAGGGGGTGGAAAGAATTCTGAGAAGTGCAGTTTGGGCTGGCTAGATGTTCTAAAAGCTGTCTATTATGTATTGGAAGGAAAGGCATGACTTCTAGCTTCTTAGCATGTAAGCCCCATTGGAGACATCGAGCGGTGAGCTAAGATTACTTCAGACTAATATAAAATATTTCCTTTTGTGGAAAGAAATGGGAGTTTACGATGCAACTTTTGAACTTACTTGACTTTAAGGAAGCATAAGGTTTTGAGTTTTGGAGAGAATGGTTATTGAGTAGAATAGAAAGATCATTGGTTCCTACCAGGAATGCATGAGAGCAGTAAAGACTCCTTTTGTAGGTGGCTTCAATTTTGAATGGTGAGGGTTGAGATTAGGTGAGTAAGGTGGGAATATTCATTGGAGGGATTTGAATACCAAATGAGTTTAGACTTGACCTATTAAGCACAGTGAATGGGATGGTTAAATGGAAACTTAGTTTATTCTGGAATCAGACGCATCTGTGTTTGAGTATGTCCCTTCTTGTAGTTTTATGTGGTTTAAACAGGTTTCTCAATTGCAGAATCTTAGTATCCTCATCTAGAAAATAGGGATAATAGTACTTGCTTCTAGTGAGCATCTATTGTTTTTGTCTGCCCAGCATCCATTCCCACTCCTGATAAATCCTCCTCAGTGCCACTTTGGGTAATCACTCTAGTTTGGCGAAGATTGACCCTATCTCCCGGCTTGAGGATATAGACACATGGCCCTGGCCAGGACTACCCATACAGTACCTTCTTCAGAATATCTGCTGTAAATTGTTGCAATTCATATACAGACTATGCTACCTGGTATGAATGGCACCTCCTTGCAAGTGGTTATTTTGTCTACTGTATAACCTGCCCAACTATACAGAGTGGCTCTGATCCTGGCCGACTAAAGCAGTCCACCCTCTGGCCACAGATCAGGGAAAGGGGAGCGACCCAAGTCTGGCCAGCAGGAGGTAATTTTACCACATGAAAGAGTCTGTCTGAGAGTGATGCCAACACAGCAGACGAAAGAGCTCAGAGATAAAGACAGGCATGAATGCATCATGTGAGCTCCTTGATCCTGAAGCTATAGATTATGTCTCTAGAGGAATTTATCAGCTACATTGCCTAATACTTGTTGAGAAAGAGGCCTCCATGGGTCTCTCTCACTACTCTACATTTTACTGCCAAGAATACAAGGCCCTGGCCACTCTTTTTTTTTTTTTTTTTTATTTTTTTTAACGTTTATTATTTTGAGAGAGAGAGAAAGAGAGACAGAGTGCGAGCAGGGGAGGGGCAAAGAGAGAGGGAGACAAAGAATCCAAAGCAGGCTCTAGGCTCTGAGCTGTCAGCACAAAGCCTGATGTGGGGCTCGAACTCCCTGAACTGCGAGATCATGACCTAAGCCAAAGTTGAACTCTTAATCGACTGAGCCACCCAGGTGGCCCCTAGCCACTCTTTACTAGGCCATTTCTCGTAGTTCTGTTTGCAGTGAACAACCTTGAAGGATTAGTTGGTGTCTGCCTCTAGGACAAAAACAAAGAAACAAAAACAAATATGAAAATACAGGCTTTCTTACTGCTTGCTAGAACAGTGATAGATTTCCCAAGCTTAGTGTCCCTCAGCTGTGATGCAAAACTACTGTGTACAGAGAATCCATCTGAGCCATATTGTGTAACCCTAAAGGACTCTGGTTTAAGGGAACTAAAGTAAGTATGCTAGTGCTCATGCTGCTTATTGTACTATGAGTAGTAAACTCCTGTGTCTCTGATCCAAGAGCTTTGTGTCTTCTGCCAGCATCTATGAAATAGTAAAAAGATAATGTACCAGCTTATAATTAAGGTACAATTACATACCAGGTCTGACAGTAATCCTCCCCTCATTTCTGTGTCTTAAGTCAGAGAGAATTGAGATTCTGTCACCTGCAACAAAAAGTTCTAATAAATTGTCTCCCTCATCAATCGAGCTAGTGTATATAAAACATCTAAACTGTACTGGGCTTTCCCAAGTATTTGTGGTCCTACAGCAGATGTTTTGTTTTTTTTTTCAATTTTTTTTTTATTAATGTTTTATTTATTTCTAGGAGAGAGAGAGAGACAGCGTGAGCAGGGGAGGGTCAGAGAGAGAGGGAGTCACAGACTGAAATAGGCTCCAGGCTCTGAGCTGGCAGTCAGCACAGAGCCCGACGCGGGGCTCGAACCCACGAACCGCGAGATCATGACCTAAGCGAAAGTCGGACGCTTAACCGACTAAGCCACCCAGGTGCCCCCAGCAGATGGTTTTATCGAACAACTTTATTGAAGCAAACCACACGTATTTAAAGTGTACAATTTGATAAGTTTTGACCTATGTATATACCAGTGAAACTTTATCACAACTAAAATGATAAACCTAAAGATAGATTATTATTTATTTTTTTAAAGTTTATTTATTTTGAGAGAGGGGCAGGAGGGGCAGAGAGAGAGGAAGAGAGAGAGAATCCTAAGCAGGCTCTTTGCCATCAGTGCAGAGCCGGATGTGGGGCTTGATCTCACAAACTGAGAGATGATGACCTGAGATGAGATCAAGAGTTGGATGCTTAACTAACTGAGCCACCCAGGTGCCAGATTATTTTTCCTCTTATCACACTTATTTTTGACATTTTATTATGGAGATCTTAAAACATGCATAGTAGTAAAGGAAATAGTACAGTAAACTCTCAGGTACCCATCATGTCAACATTCTGCCATTTTTGTGTCATTTACCTCCCTCCTACATTTTTTTAAACTTTTATGTATTTATTTATTTTTTATTTTTAAATCTCTACACCCAATGTGGGGCTCAAACTCATGACCTCAAGATCAAGTCAGATGCTCTACTGACTGAGCCAGCCAGGCATTCCTACTTTTCTGGAATATTTACAGCAGATTCCAGATATGCTATAATTTTACATCTAAATACCGTAGTATATATCTTTAAAAGATAAGAACTTTTTTCTTAAATATGACCACAATAGCATTATCACATCTGATAGAAATTAATTGTAATTTTAAAAATATCATCTAAAAGACTATCTTTTGTATTCATTTTCCTAAAATGACTACAAAATATCTTTATACAATTTTATTTTTCAACTCAAACTTCAACCAGCACCCACAGATTGCATTTGGTTAGTATTTCCCTCAGGAACCCTTTAATCTGTAAAAGCTTGCCCTCCCTTTTATTTTCCCCCACCATTTCTTTGTTGAGAAAACTGAGTTCTCCATGTAGAAGTTCACAAATTCTAGATTAGGCTAATTGTATTCTTTGATGGAGAGAGGCATTCCTTTATCTCTCATATTTCCACGAAACTGGGAGTTAGGTCTAGAGCTAAACCACTCATGTGGCAGCTACTAGCCACATGCAACAATTGGGCATTTTATTTTTATTTTTTAAACTTATTGAGACTTTTGTATTTATTTATTTTGAGAGATAGCGCATGAACAGGAGAGGGGGGAAGAGAGAGAGAGAGAGAGAATCCTTAGCAAAGCCCAGTGTGGGACTCGAACTCACGAACCATGAGATCATGACTTGAGCAGAAATCAAGATTGGATGCTTAAGTGACTGAGTCATCCAGGCACCCTGTGGGTGGACATTAAAAAAAATTTTTTTTCTTTATGTTTTTTTATTTTTGAGAAAAAGAGAGAGAGGGAGAGAGACTGTGAGTGGGGGAGGGTCAGAGAGAGAGAAGGAGACACAGAATCTGAAGCAGGCACCGGGCTCTGAGCTAGCAGCACAGAGCCCAATGCGGGGCTTGAACTCGCAGACTGCTATACTAGATCATGACCTGAGCTAGTCATTTAACTGACTGAGCTACCCAAGCGCCCCATCATGAGTGGACATTTTAAATGTTGTTTATCTGAATTGATATGACTGTAAGTGTAAAATACATACCAGATTTCAAAGACTTACTATCAAAAAATGGAATGTTTTATTAATGTTTTTATATTGATTACGTATTAAAATGATAGTATTTTGGACATATTAGCTACATAGAATATATTTTAAAATTAATCTCACCTCTTTAGTGTTGCCTTTTTAAATGTAGCTGTTAGAAACTTTAAAATCACACATATAGCTTGAATTATGTTTCCACTGGACAGTTCGGGTTGGGAGCCTGAGTTAGATTTAGATTCAGTTTTTTTCTTCTTTGACAAGATAATGTGGTATACCGAGATACGTGGTGTACCTCTTCTTACATCACATCTGGAAACACATATGATTCACCTGCCCTGACTTTTGATGACGTTATGACCGATCAGAGGTGAGAGAGAGGAGAGCAGGGTCTGTTGGGCATGGGACTAGCTCGCATGCACAGCTAAAAAGCTGCGATCTTCTGTGGAACACCACCAATGTCACCAAACACAAATATCATGCAGGACACTCTGACCGTAATGGGACAAGAAAGAAACAATGCAGCTCCACAGTGACGTCTGAGCATACGTCAAAGGGAGGACGTCATCTAAACCACAAAACTCCCCCTTTATGGGCTAATATGAGTGGCTGTTGCTTCTTTGCCAGTTACAGCTTTAGCTTCATTTTGCTCTTTCTGCTTTTCAGATGAGAATTATTAAAATATCCAGTAATAGAATCACCCTGCTTTCTGACAGCATCCAATTAATTCGAAGCTCCATTTCCTTGAACTATCCCCCAAATCATTACCAAGACCAGATCTTACAAGTCTTTTCTAACACCCTCTTATTGAGGGTGGGACTTCCATGACTGCCTTTGGTGTGCATTCTCCCTTGCTGCAATGAGACCATGTGCATAACTTTGACTGTAGGTGTGTTTTTGGCAGACCTTGTCTAGAGAGCATGGATAGTGGGTTGAGGTAGTGTCAACCTCATCCTTCCCTGATCAAGTTTGTTGCATAGATTTTTAAGCAGGAGTACAACTTAATGCAATTAGATGTTTGGGGAATTACACAGTTAGTCGCTGTATGCAACCCTTGTGAAACGGGACTTAATTAGCCTAAACAGTTGAGGTCTTTTTACAAACAGACCTATGCCCGTTTGGTCACTGTACAAATTTGCTAGGGTTACTGTGAAAAAGTACCACACACAAGGTGGCTTAAATAATAGTTTCACAGCTGTCTCACAGTTCTGGTGTCTTGAAGGCCAAGGTCAAGGTATTGGCAGGGCTGGTTCCTTCTGAGGACTAAGAATCCATTCCGTGCCCTCTCCTGGCTTCTGGTGGTTTGCTAGTTATCTTTGTATCGCTTAGTTTATAGACACATCATCCTCATCACTGCCTTAGGTTCATATCGGTTCTTTCTGTGCTTGTGTCTGTCTCCCAATTTCATTTCCCCTTTTGGTAAGGACATCAGTCATATTGGATTAGAGCCCACCCTAATGACTTCATTTAAAAAAAATGTTTTTAATGTTTATTCTTGAGAGAGAGAGAAAAAAAAAGACCGATCATGAGCAGGGGAGGGGCAGAGTGGGAGAGGGACACAGAATCTGAAGCAGACTCCAGGCTCCGACCTGTCAGCACGGAGCCTGACGCGGGGCTCGAACTCACAGGTCATGAGATCATGACCTGAGCCAAAGTTGGATGCTCAACCGACTGAGCCACCCAGGCGCCCCGACTTCATTTTAATTTCATTACCTCTGTAAAGATCCTGTCTCCAAATAAGGTTACATTGTGAGGTACTGGGAGCTGGGACTTCAACATGCGAATTTTTCAAGGATACAGTTCAACTCCTAATCAGCATTCACAACTATGAGACTCTTCCTGGTGTCAGTAGCTGCCAAAAGAGGTAAGTGACAGTGGATACTTCCTGACAATCTCGCTATAACTAGTTTATATATAGCGTAAGTGTTCCGCCATATTCTCTACACATACGGACATTTATTTAATAAAAACGCATTAGTAAGTAGGCTCAGGAACAGTTTGCACAATCTGTTCTGTAATCTTAGGAAGTCCCAGTTCTCATCTCTTTAGGGGCTCTGACCACATCTTGTATGAAGGATTCACTGAGGCAGATGCCCCAGCTAGAGGCAGGATTTAGTTGCCCCTACAGTGGTATCAGCCAACCGGAATCTGAAATCAGAGCGGGACCTAGCACCATTTCTGATCCCCGCCCTGGAGTCCATCCTTATGGACAAAGGTGAAGCATTCACCTTGTTTGTGAAAAGGTGAGGAATGTCTCTAAAACATTTTCTCCTGAACCTCAGCAATATTTATTACCAGTGGCAGTCCATTTTTAGTATCCATTATGCTAATAAAGGAGTCACAAACTTCACCAATGAAAGCCTATTAATAACATTTATTATAATTAGCAAAGCCTCTGGTGTTGATTGAAGGTAGCTAGAGCCTTATGATAGTCCTCTCTGGCGTGTGGCATTTTGCTTAAATGCTAGCTGTGAATTCTTGATTAGGGCAACCAAGTGTCACCAGAGTGCACATTGAGCCTAACGAACACACATATTTCTATCACCTTGTCTGAGCTAAAGTATTTGAAAGTAAATCACAGACCTCATAACCAGGCCACAGTATTTCCAGACTTGTGCTTGGAAGGTCGTGTCATAAATGGATGCATGTTGGCGTGTACAGACCATGGAACTGGGTCGAGTGTGCCCTTTATCAGCTTTGTGACCTTGAACAAACTGCTTAGATGTTCTGGGTTTCAGTTTCTTCATCTATAAAATGAAAGGCCTGTATTAAATGATCCTTTAAGTTGCCTTTAGCACTTAAACTCTACAGTTCAATTCTCAGAGCTAATAACTCAACAAGTATGAAATCCTATAATACAGACTAAATACATGATCACTCAGAGGAAATGAATTGAAAGTGAGATTGGATTAGTTAAGGAAGACTTTGAGGAAGTAAGGCAAAACCAGTTACCAGGGAATTATTTCACTGGACAATGTGTGTGTGTGTGTGTGTGTGTGTGTGTGTGTGTGTGTATGTGTTTTAACCTATAAGCCCATTGACCTGTGTAGGTGACAATGACTCTTGGCACTCTAAGACTCAATAGGAGACATTATGTAGGGTGATCTTGTTAGCGTTCACCAGAATTTGTAGCTGGTGAGGAGGCAGCATATTGGTTTTGCTTGCTTGAAGCTGACAGGTACTTCAATGGCAGCTCTGTGTACTGGCTACAAACTGAAGAGAGTCATGTGTCTCCACCAGTTAAGTTCTGTGCTTTCTCTAGGGAGACTTGGAGTAAAATGGCTATTTACATGATTAAGTCTGAACAAAGATGTACATTTCTTTCTGGTCAGTAAGCAAAGGGAAGAATGTACTGATTTCAGTATACCTTGATTAAAGTACCATTCAAAAAATGTTTATTTATTTTGAGAGAGGGAGAGAGGGAGGGAGGGGGAGAGAGAGAGAGAGAGAGAGAGAGAGAAAGAGAGAGAGAGAATCCCAGGAAGTCTTTGTGCTGTCAGCCCAGAGCCTGACATGGAGCTTGATCTCACTAAGGGTGTGATCATGACCTAAGCCAAAACCAAGAGTCTGACATTTAACCCACTAAGCCAGGCAGGCGCCCTAAGGTAGCATTCCAATGTTAAACATTGCCACAGGCGCATAATTTAAATAAACCCCACAGGCAAATCAGCTGCACTTTGACAGTGTGTATTTCACAATACCCCCCTCCTCCCCCCCCACCGCTGTAGACTTTCTGCCCAGGGATGGTAGAGGAGAATATAACAGCTCTCCTTCTTTGTCTGGGATGAAAACACATGCTGGACGGAAGGGGGATGGGACAAACTGCAGTGTCCACAGGAACCAGGCAAGTAAAGTCAGCAAATGAAGCACAGTTGATAATGAGTTAGTAGGATATGAGGGGGCAGGTGTCGCCCCATGAAAGAGGGAAAGCCCACCAGCCGGCATCTATGGACGGCAACTATACGTCCAAGGTTGGCAGATACGACAGCACATCCAGAGTTGCCAGGTAGGGCGATATTTTGTCTTCCTCTAAAACTGGAAATCCATGGGGCGCCTGGGCGGCTCAGTCGGTTAAGCATCCAACTTCAGCTCAGGTCATGATCTCATGGCTTGTGAGTTTGAGCCCCACATCAGGCTCTGTGCTGACAGGTTGGAGCCTGAGCCTGAGCCTACTTCGGATTCTGTTTCTCCCCTCCCTCTGCCCCTCTGCTGCTCATGCTCTGTCTCTCTGCTTCTCAATAATAAATAAATGTTAAAATTTTTTTTAAAAAACTGGAAATCCAGATTTTTATGCAATAATTATTGATTATGGGCTATTTGTAATGAATTCAACCTTTAAAAGTTTCATAAGCTGAACAAAACATCTCTTTGTGCAGCATGGACATTTAGGCCATTGATTTTTCATGGGGAAAAAACAAGGGCTTTAGACACACTTAGGAACAAAGTTCAGGGAAACCATTTACTGAATCTTATTTGTCTTATATGTGCAAATGAGGATAGGTTTCCATATTTGGTAGGGTTATTGTGAATGTTGAAAGAGAGAAGGTCTCTGACAAAACATGCATGCCTTGTCACCTGGCATTTAGCCAAATGAATGCAATACTTGTGTTTGCTCTTTTCCGATATACCCTTTGGACCAATGGTTATAAATTGGATGCCCACAGGTCAAATTCAGCCACAAATCCTTTTTTTTAAATTTGAGATATAATTGACATATTAGTTTCAGGTATACAGCATAATGATTTGAAATTTATATATATTGTGAAAAGATCAACGCAGTAAATCTAGTTAACATCCATCACCATACATAGTCACAATTCATTTTTCTGACGAGATGATCCCTGTTAAGATGTAAATCCTTTAAAAAAACTTTTGTCCATGGCTTGAAGGCTTGTGAGTTCGAGCCCTGCTTCTGGCTCTGTGCTGACAGCTCAGAGCCTGGAGTCTGCCTTGGATTCTTTGTCTCCCTCTCTTTCTGCCCCTCCCCTGCTTGTGCTCTGTCTCCCTCTCTCTCAAAAATAAATAAATATTAAAAAAAAAATTTTACAAAAGGGGGGCACCTGGGTGGCTCAGTTCGTTAAGTGGCCAATATCCGCTCAGGTCATGATCTCATGGCTTGAAGGCTTGTGAGTCCGAGCCCTGCGCTGGGCTGACAGTTCAAAGCCTGGAGCCTGCTTTGGACTCTGTGTCTCCCTCTCCCTCTACCCCTCCCCTGCTTGTGCTCTGTCTGTCTCTCTCTCTCTCTCAAAAATAAATAAACATTAACAATTTTTTTAAAACTTTTATGTGGGGAGATTTTTTCCCCCTAGGATTTGGCATGTCTTTTACCAGTCTGTTTACTGTTAAGGCTGAGCATAAACAGGATAGCTTGTCCAGAGGAACCTCAGTCTTCTCTTCTTTGCTCACCATGATCTGGCTATGTTTTAGGATGTCAATTCATTGTAATTATAGCTGGTCATGTGACATTTGAAGGAAACAGTAATAATAATAATAACAACAATAATAAACCACTACTTACGACACTGTAAGCAGCTACTATGATAGGTCTAAAATATAGGCAGTGCCGTTGGACCATTTTAATCCTGATATCAGCATGTTGAAGACTTCACCCTGTGTCTCCCTGCCTGCCTGTGGATACGCTAACACTTTCGACCTTCTAAATTGTTTGTTACCCATCAAAGTCTCAGAGTGTCTCTGTTTAAAGAGCAGAATTCCATGGCAGCTTTCATCTCCGCACTACTAAATAGTTACAATGCGGTCATGTAAACTTTGCTGGTAAATGTGGGACTAGACAGTTTATAGTAACCCATCCTTTTCAGAGTTTTACACAGCATGTTTCAGTATTCCTGTCTCATTTGAGCTTCAAAGCAAGTTTATTTCTATGCCCCTTTGTGATGTGAAAAGTGATATGCTTGCAATGGATGCAAAGCTCACATATCCCTTTTAAGGACCGCCTCCCCATTGTCTAGAGTGGACCGCCAGCCTCCTCCCCTGATGGGAGACATGAGCTCTTCGGTTGGTCATTGCTCCCATCAGTCTGCTGCTTTCAGTTTTGCCCGATTCCTTGGCCATCCAAATCTGTGACTCTGACATACAGGATATTTACCTGACCCTGAATACTGTGTGGTGTATTTCCAGTCCCTGCAGTACCAAACTCTGTTCGGTGATGCAAAGCTTCATGCTGCTGACTGTGGAGAATCAATAGACACATTATCATCTGTATAGAGGGTAGCCAGTGCGATCGGGATCATAGCAAATTTAGTGTCATGTCTCAGACTTCTCTGGCTTCTGCTTTGCATGATATGTAAATAACCTAATGGATTTATATGGCTTCAGTTGGTCACGCACCAAAGCGTAAACGCTCATTTCCCCCAGCGTATTCTGTTGCTAAAAGCATGATACGAAAATCTAGCAGACAATGTTTCCTTATCAAATAATAATTAAAAGGTTATGTCGCAAGGGTTCTGGAAATATCATCGCTTCCCCAGGAAATAGCTGTGGAAAGATTTCCCACTGTGGCTTGACGGTAGGTGGCATGGAAATGAGTGCAGCAGCCGTGAAAATATGCACAAGTCCCAGATCCTGGGCCTCAGAGAAATATAATGGGTGGCTGGTGGATCTTAACATTTGCGAGCCTGGAAAATTATGATTTGGGGAGTTGTAAGCAGTTTATGCTTCCTGGGGTAGAGCTTGCAATTTGTCTTCAGGGCTGTATCAATCAGAGTCATTTGGTGCAAGCAACAGAAACAGACTTTGGCTGGTTTCATCGGGAGATTATGGGGTAGCTCTGACAAGAGGAATAAAAATGGATGAACCGTGGTTTTTGATAGAACTAGGAATCAGATGGTGAGAGCTAGCAGAGTCTCTTTGGGTCTGCTTTCAGGATAAATGATCATTCACTTCCAGCCTCGGAGTCCTTAGCTCAACGTTCAGATTCTAGGGAAAAATGTTGGATTTTCTAACATGTCCCTTATTCACGCCTGGGAGGAAGTGCATTTTGATTGGCAGTCCCACCATATCCTGCCATCGGGCCAGATAGTCAAAATCAAATTCTTGTGCTGATTCCAGAACATGGGGGCCCAGTGCCAAGAAGACATCTGGCCCGAGGCAGACCTTCCCTTTGTTCCAGGAGGAACTGCTTCCCCAGACCTATTGGTTAAGCAACTTTAAGACAAATATCTACTGGTTAGGGGACAGAATTCAACCGGACATATGTGAGATACCCAGGGAAGAGCATCCCAGTGTCTAAGACAAGGTCCCTTCTTGGTCCAGGTTTACTGCTGTAAATGGCTTGTTACCTAGAGAGGTAAACTGAATGATTATAAAGCAATAAGCAAGATAACTAGTAATAAATGGAGAGGACTCTCAGTACTGACAGAAACCCTGTTTCACTCTCCAGGAGGGCAGGAAACATGGATTCTGATTGTTAAGACTAAGAAGGAGCTGGGCATGCTGAGTTCAGCCTCAACTTTCTTTCTCGAAGTCAGTGTCAGGCAGGAAGTCCAAATGAATCTGGCAATGCATTCTAGTGTAGTCTTCAGAACAATGGGGGTCCCCAAGACCCTCTCAGTTCAGCAGGGTCAGAAGTATGTTCATAATAATGCTAAGATGTTATTTGCCTTTTCCACTGTGTTGATATTTGCATTGATGGCTGAAATTACTTGTGTCTTAGCATGAATCAGGGTGGAGATACCTAATTGTGCTTGTAGTCACTGTGTTCTTTCCTGCCCCACACTCAGAAAAAAAAAAAACCAAAAACAAGAATTCAAGAATGTCTTCAAAGGTGCGTATGTGGCTCAGTTGGTTAAGCGTCCAACTCTTGATCTCAGGAGTGAATTCAAGCCCTGCATTGGGTTCCATGCTGAGTGTGGAGCCTACTTAAAAAAAAAAAAGAAGACGATCTTTAATGATCATTGTTAATTTTATCATACCAACCATTGTTCACACTGCTGCAGCATCCCAGAACACAACTGTTGTCTATAGGAAAAGCACTTGTGCTGTTGTTTGTGTTGTGAGCTAAAGTAGATTTTCCCTCCAGAACACCATTGTACCTGCTAGCCACTGCTGGAAAACAAACTATGGTTATTCAGACATGGGCATTTGGCACACCTTTTCTCTACAGAAATGACTGTCATTTCAGGGTAACTGACAGTATTTGTTGCTAATAATGCAATGTGTCCTCAGAAGCAAAAAATTAGAAGGTTAGAAAGCTTGTCTGCATCACAGTAGACTTGACAGCTTCCCAATACTCAAAGACTTTTCTGATGATCTTGGTGATGATTAACAAATGTGGGTTTGGGGTACTGTCTAATGAAATGAGGCAACATTTGGAAGATCTGCTTAACTCAGTTTACCAAAACATCTTAAATATCCAATACATGATGTTACCAATGTCCATTCAAACTGCAAGATTGGTCAGAGATTTTAATGTGACAGAGTTTGAAAAGCACATTGATGTGGTTTGATATTTTGCATTGCAATTAACTTTTAAGAAACTACCACTTGAAATTTGGTGTAGTATCAAAGCAGAATGCCAACAATTATCTGAACATAAAAAAATATTCCTCCTTTTTCCAACTATATATCTCTGTGAAGCTGAGTTTTCTTGATATTCTTGAACTAAAAGAACATTTTGCAAAACAGCCTAATGCAGAAGCAGCTATGAGAATCCAACTATCTTTCTATTAAGCCAGACATTAAGGTTGTAAAAATATAAAAAAATTATACTCTTACCTTTTTTTTTTCAATTTTAGAAAATATTATTATTTCTGATAAAAAAAAGTTACTTATCTTAATATTTAATGGGTTTATTATTGTTTGTTTGTTTACAGAGAGCCAGAGTGTGAGCCAGGGAGGGATGGAGGGGAGGGGGGGAGAGAGAGAGAGAGAGAGAGAGAGAGAGAGAGAACTTTAAGTAGGCTCCATGCCTAGTGTAGAGCCTCACTTGGGACTCGATCTTACAACTGTGAGATCATGACCTGAGCCAAAATCAAGAGTCAGACATTTAACTGACTGAACCACCTAGGCACCCCATATTATTATTTTTAAATGAATTGATGCAAAAATATTTAAAATTTTGTATAACTCCTACTGTGGTAAATAGCTATCAGTATAACCCAGATAAGTGAAAGCTTTTTGGAATCCTCAATAATTTTTAAGCATTTAAAGGCATCCTGAGACCACAAAGTTTGAGAGCTGCCATTCTAGTGGAATTCCTTTCCCGTGGAAGGAAATATCATGAGTAGGAAAAACTTTCCCTCTTTAACAAAAAGAAGCCCATCTCAGTAGTTGTTTCAATAGACACCATTGACTGGCTTCATTCAATGACTGGGAGTTATTCACATTTTGCTCTAGAGGCTGGCAAACTGAATACTTTCCAAATATTCTCTGTGTCCAGAAATAGCCATGTGACCTAGTTTTAGAACATAAAATTCTAGAAGATGCTGTTGGTGGCCTGCCCAATTCTCCTTACTGGTATAACGTACCTATCCCCCAGCTTCTGTGGATTGGCCTCAACCAAGGCAGCCTCCTTGCTTGGAACTGACTAGAAGGTTATGCCACACACCCAAGGCTGGGGTGAGATTTCATCAGAATCCACATCTTTGCCTAGCTCCTTCCCTCTGTCTTATACTCCATTCTTCATTCCCTTAAACGTTTTGCTGAAAACACTCCCTCAATCAGTCACTTATATAAGAACCCCCATTTAAGGCTCTGGAGAACCCAGTCAAAGGCAGACATAAACAGAAGTCAGTGGGAGTGCCTTTCTGGGAAAGCATTTGCTTTCCTGATTAAAATAAGAGAAAGGGGAAGATCTCCAGTGGGCCTGGCCTCTCGCCCAGAACATCACGGTGACGTCTGGATCTAGAGCTCCCATCTTGTGGCTAAGAGGCAATAGACATAAAGGAAAGGCCAAGAGAGTCCTGGAACCAGTGCCGGCATCTCCTACTTTCAGACTTTTATATGTGAGGCAAATTCATTCTATTTGCCTATTTCAGTGTTGCTCTTAATTGCAGTGGAGCACATTACTATCTGAGACCGTTGCTGTGAGGATATAATGAGAAAATAAAGGACCTAGCATATAGCAAACACTCAAAAAATTGTAACCCCAGCCCATCTCTATCCTTTCCTTTATGGAAGACCAAATGAAATTATAAAATACCTTTGTATTGTATATTATATGTCAAGGTTAGNCCCCAAGCTACTTATATTTTTAAACCAGTGCCTTGAGTGAGAGAGGGATAACGAAATGATAGGCAGGAACAATGAATTTTGTCTCTTTCCTTATATTCCAGCAGTGGATGGTCTTGTGTTTTGGGAGGGTTGACCCAACTCATTGCTTTCATATCACCTAAAGACTTAAGGAAAAGTAGTTTTCTACTTCATAAGAAATGTGTTATTATTTTAGGCTTGTATTGGCAAACCTTTCAAGTTCATTATAATAGCACTAATGTTTGTATCAATGCAGAAGAGTATTTTTGAGTGGCTTGGGTGTGAGAAACAGCAAGACCTCTGTCTGAATTGTGACCGTATGTACATACCATAGCATGTCTTTGTCTGGGGGGCCGCCATTCTCACTTTGTGCCTCGGCATCTTATTATTTATGGAAATAAAGCTTGTCCTTGGAGTAACGAGTCTACTGGTGACAGGGACATATTGTTTGAAATGCACGAAATGCCTCAGGTTTACATGCTGTTAAATAATGCAATTCAACCCAGTTTAGCAAATGTTTATTGAACGCCCACTGTGTGCTAGATGCGGTGAGGCCTGAGGTGATGAAATCAGCCATGGCCTGTCCTTGTAGACCCAAGATCTGTGCGGTAGCAGACATAGAGGCAGATCACTTGGATCCAGGGTTAGCGTTATGATAAAGATGCTAAGAAGGTTCTGTGAGACTTTTGAGGGAGGGAAGGAGAGATTTGTTCCACTTCGGGTGTTGAACAGAGAGGCCTGTAGTTGTCTGTGAGAAAAGCAAATGATCTCTGTTTGTGCTTGCTAATTTCTTTCACCTCATTATATCCTATGACTGTTAAAATAGAACATCCTTTCCTGGAGTCTAACGTAAATGAATCCCTACACCACCACCACCATAGGGGTGGGTTTGTCATGAAAATTTACACATCAAGTATAAACTAGGCTCAGCCAAGTTTAAAGCACTCATGTGGCTTTACATGATGAAGAAGCAGGTATTCTAACTCCAGATTTACTTCTTTCTCCAGAGGCCAGTGGTTTTTACTCTCCACAGTAGTGGTTTGCAAACTAGGCTGCATGTTAGAATCTGCCAGAAGGTTTCCAAAATCCCTGTGTCTAGGCTGTACTCCAATTAAATCAGACTCTCTAGGGTTGGGGCCCAGGCATCAGTGTTTTGTGTTTTTTAAAATTATCATTTATCTGTATATTTTTAAATTGTAAAATGCACATAACATGAAATTTACATCTTGTGCCATTTTTAAGTGTAAAATTCAGTGGCATAAGGCACATTGACATTGCTGTGCCAACATCACTGCCACCCATCCGCAGAACTCTTTTCATCTTGCAAAATGGAACTCTGTACCCTCTGAACAGTACCCCCCAGTATCGCCTCCCCCCAGGCCTTGGCAACCCGCATTCTACTTTCCACCTCTGAGAATGGAGTATCCGGTAATTATCCTTTTGTGACCAGCCTCTTCATTTAGCGTAATGTCCTGAAGGTTCATCATGTGTCCGTATTTCCTTCCTTTTTAAGACCAGATAATATTCCCTTGTGGTTTTATACCACATTTTGTGTATCTATTCATTGTCAATGAACAGTTGGGTTGCGTCCACCTTTTGGCTGTTGTGACTAACACTGCTACGAACATGGGTGACCTTGCTTTCATTTCTTTTGGGTATTTCTCCAGAGATGGAGTTGCTGGATCCCATGGTAATTTTATTTTTCAATTTTCGAGAAACTACCACATGGTTTTCCATAGTGGTTGTACCATTCCACATTCCCACCAACAGTGCATCAGTGTTTTCTATAAAGCTCCCTAGTGATTTCAGCAGGCAACGAAGATTGAGAACCCAGGTGAGAGACTGACCTCCTCAGGGACAAAATTCTGCTTTATTCACTTTTGTAGCCACAGCCCTCTGTACCGCACCTCCCAAACTGTGTCATGGCATTCATGTCAAATGGAACTCCTCTATGTCATGTTCCTTTTAGTTCTGCATAACTTCTGCGAATCTGTGGCTATGCCAGCTTTCCCTATAATGCACATGTAGTGACAGACCCCTGAGGTTTTCCTCAGCTACGAACATATATTTCTGCCCAGTCACATTTATTCTTTGATGGTGCAGGCACCAAGCACACGGTAGAAAGGGTTGTTTCTACATCAAACGGAAGAGGAAAAATAAAACAAGAAAAAGGCGGCTGCCATGTTTTCTTTAGGTGTGAAGCACATGGACCTACTCTTTTCCATGACTGAGTAAAGATGTGACTTCTTAATTAAACCTCTCCATTGGGCTCTCCCCTTCTTGCAAACCGAGGAGGAACTTTTACTAACTCAGATTGGACTATCCTTGTTGGAAATAGACAACAATCTCCTCAAGCTAAGAGGAAGTTTGGGGACTTGATTGTAATCATCTTAATCCAAGAGACCCTCTCCCTCTACACAAACCTTATTAAGAATGTGGAGGAAGAGAAACACAGGATGGGGAAAGGAGACCAGAAGTCATTGCATTCGGTGCGTCTGTGTTCTCCTTGGGCTGTTGTGGAGAATGAGTCCTTTAATCGTCTTGATTTAGAAGACTTTTAGTGTCAGCAAGCGGTCTTTTATATTACTTCTGTCTTCTGCTAGCCTTTCCTGGGCCTCTTATATTTCCATCAGGCCATTGGCATTCTGTCTGAATCAATAGCAGGCAAAGGACTCTTTCTTGGATATTCAGCACAGTATATTCTCCTTTGAATCAGAGATGAAGAATTACAGTTGTTTAGAATCCATAGGGACTTTGAGAGGTGTCTGACCCAACCTTATTTTCACTTTGGCCTACAGGTACTGTGATGTAGCTGGTTAGTGGCAGAGTTAAGACAAGGACTCTCACTGAGTGCATAGCTTTTGCTCTATTCTATGTTTGCATTCACTCATTTTTTTCATTCGGTATTTATTTATCTTAGACACAGTGCTGGGCATTGGGGAAAGAGGAACACGGACCTGTTTCCTATTCTTATGATCTCCAGCGGAGGAGATATGTAATCGATCGTACAGATCAGTACGCAGAGAGGCACCTAACTCCCTTGAAGAGGAAGACCGGGGAGGAATTCCTAGATGAAGTGGTGTTTAAACCAAAAACTGATGAGCAAGTAGGAGTTTGCTTGGGGAGAAGTAGAATATGAGGAACAAAAAATATGTGCAAAGGCCCCAGGCAGAAGAACGTGGTGTATTTGAAGAACTGAGAGAAGTTCAGAGAGGGGATGAGAAGCAGGGCTTAGATCAGGTTAGTCCTTCTTGGCCATGCTGAAGAATGTAGACTTCATTCGGAGGCCAGGGGATCTGTTGAAAGGGTTAAGCAGGATTTTAACATGATCAGAATTGTATTTGAGAACGCTCCCTCACTGCTGCATGGAGGATGGGTTGGAGGTGGGCAAAATTGAGGGCAGAGAGACCAATTAGGAGTCTCTCGCGATAATCTGGATGAGAGAGGATGGTGGTTTGAACCTAGCTTATGGCGGAGGGGGTAAAGAGAAGTGAGCAGATTTCAGAGGTGTGCCTGGGATGGGTGGACCATGGGGGGTGGTGAACCACATGGGCATCATATCTTGGGAAGGATCCATAGACAAAAGATGAGCTCCCAGGAGTAAGGATGGAGATGTTGGTAGATAGGTTGATGCTGAAGAGCCTTTTGGACTTACACACACATCTCAAGTTAACATCCCAAGTGTTGCCTGTTATGGGCTGAGTTGTATTCTCTCCAAATTCTCATGGGGAAGCACTGACTCCCAGTAGCTCAGAATGTGACTGTGTTTGGAGACAGGGCCTTTACAGAGGTGATTAAACTAAAATGAGGCCATTAGGGTGGGGCCTGATCCAATCTGACTGGTGTCCTTACAAAAAGAAGACACTGGACACACAAAGAGATATACATGTTTATCTTGATGACACCTGTTGTTGAGCTTCCAGCTTCCAGAACTGTGAGACACGAGATTAGCATTGTCAAAGCCATTCACTCTGTGCTATTCTGTTGTGCCAGCCCCAGCAGGCCAATACGGCAGACAGTTTAATAACTTACCTCCCCTTTCTTTTTCTTAAATTTTTATTCATTTATTTTGAGAGAGAGTGAGTTGGGGAGGGGCAGAGAGAAGGAGAGAGAGAGAAACCCAAGCATGCTCTGCACTGTCAGTGCAGAGCCCAATGAGGGGCTTGAACTCACTAACTGTGAGGTCATGACCTGAGCAGAAACCAAGAGTCTGATGCTTCACTGAGCCACCCGGGCACTCCTCCCCTTTCTTTAAAAAAAATTTTTTTTAAATGTTTTATTCATTTCTAGGAGAGAGAGAGAGAGAGAGAGACAGTGTGATCAGGAGAGGGTCAGAGAGAGAGGGAGACACAGACTCTGAAACAGGCTCCAGGCTCTGAACCGGCAGTCAGCACAGAGCCTGACGCGGGGCTTGAACTCACAAACCGTGAGATCATGACCTAAGCGAAAGTCGGACGCTTAACCGACTAAGCCACCCAAGTGCCCCTTCCCCTTTCTTTTTAAATGGAGCTGTCTGTAGGCAGTTGGACACAGGGGTCTTCAGAGAGGACCTAAAGTTAAGGGTTTGAAGTCCACAGCACACCGACATAATTGAAGTTATGGGGTCACCCCATAACTTGAGGATTGGGGTCACCCAGTGTGTGGCTGGAGAAGAGGGGAATTAGGCCTATATGCCTAGAAAGGCTATCATTTCATCCCCAGGGAGGTAGAAGAATCCTGATCCCTCGATCCCTCGTGCCACAGGAGCCCAGGGAAGGGAGTGATACTTGCGTCTGAGGCTTAGAGCCTGTGAGCTCGGAGAGCAGGGAAGTGATTAGAAGGAAGCCAGGCTACAGGGCTTGAGAAGTTGGAGGTGGTGGGACAGACATGGCTTACAAGAGGCATGGCTAGGTGGGAAGACATAGTAAGAACAGAACATGTAGAGAGGAAGAATCTTTTTTGTTTCTAAAATTTTTAATGTTTATTTTTAACAGAGAGATGGGGGGGAGGGAGAGGGAAAGGCAGAGAGAGAGGGAGACACAGAATCCGAAGCAGGCTCCAGACTCCAAGCTGTCAGCACAGAGTCTCATGCGGGGCTTGAACTCATGAACTGTGAGATCATGACTTGAGCCTATGTTGAATACTTAACTGACTGAGCAATCCAGGTGCCCTGAGGAAGAATCTTTTTTTTTTTTTTTTTTTAACATATGAGACACTTGAGCAAACCTAAAAGCTGATTAGAAAGGGAACAGGTTCACTGTTTACATGAGAAGGATAATCACTAGATAGAGCCCAGTCTCCAAGGTTGAGGGCTCTATCACCCTGGTCAAAAGAGGGGGTCTCATCCAGAAGGAGGAAAGGTGAGGACCAGGTACAGATGCAGGAGGCTAAGAGAGCAGCCTTTTGGATGCTTCCTTTCTCCAAGAGCAAGAAGAGGTTATCAGCACACAGTGGATGCCATTGTGGGGTCGGGTGGGGACACCCTATCCCAGATTTGAGGAGCATGGGGACAGTCTCCCTGAGTGATGCAAATCGTGGAGGGAATGCAGACCCCACTACGAGGCAGACCATCCCAGGTATTTTATAAACACCATTGAAATTCTGGTGGATAAAATTATACTTGTTTTACAGATGGAAATTAGGGACCTAGAGGTCACAATTCTGCCCAAAGCTACATGATCTGTAAGCGCCCCAGGCAGAATGTAAATCCAGAATCCTTATGTCCTTGGCCCTATGCCCTCAGTATCAAATTCGTGGATGCCTTGGTAGATGAATAATTTGTCTACCCTTAAAACCTACACACCTTTGAAATTTACTCCAAGTTTATTTGGAGGAAGGGTTGAGTTCTGTGTACAAGAATTGCAGGGAAGAGCCTTGTGGTACCCAACCTGCATTGTCCTCTCAGTACAATGAAAGGCCTTGGGTTAAAGGTACCGCTGTTCTTGAGGATGTAGTTCACAGGTCACCTCTGGAATTTGAGGCCTGCCTGGCGGGGGCTGAGGGGCTGCAGGTTGATTTTGGGGGTGGGAGGAAGTGGGGGGCCTCTATACCCTCCCCACCTAGGAGCTTATCAAATTGCAGTTGCTTCTATATTTATAAATGGTTTACGTTTGAAAGGTGGTCCCCAAATCCATTTGTGTACAAGTCCAACAAGAGCTTCACGAGACAAGCCACCACCACACCAGAGGGGTGATTGTCCCTGACATGTAGCTTTGCTTTTATCTATCTTGGTAAGATTTAGAGGTGAGTAGCATTTGTATTTCTTTCATCCCTGTACAGTGACCCTGGGAGGAACTCCCCAAGGAGGAACTCTGGAACATTCTTTTTTCTACCTGGTTGCATTTCCAATGACATTTTAGTGCCTTTGTGATATTTAGCTGTACGGATGTGTCCTGGACCAGTTGTCCGGATAAACTGCCTCTCAGGCCAACCCTGGTTATACCGTGCCTCAGTTTCTCATCGAGTGTCCAATGATAGACGTCACTTGTTTTACGTGTATAGGTGATTCATTGCTGAAGTCACGTAAGTCACATTGGTCTCATGCTGTGAGAAGCTACCACAGTCGCCTTAACCGTGTTTCTATGAATTACTCATGATTTGTCAAGCCACAGACATTTAGCTTTGGAAATGTTGAGGTGCTACCTTGAGTGTGTCTGAGAGTTTTCTTTTCTCACCATGGATATTTCCACTGAAGTAACATCCTTACTGCCCTTTCCTGTGTTTTAGGTCAGTTATGGGAAATTGTAAGTGTTCTAGGCTTAAAAGAAATGAGGCAACAAATAACTGAAAACCTCAGAAAGGGAAATCTACAGTGGTTTATTCATGCATTCTTGGTGCCTTATAGGAATCTGTATTGTGGCAGGGGCTGGAATATCATAGGGTTGACTGACCCTCTTGTTTTGCTGTGACAGAGTTTCCAGGGATCCCAGACTTTCAGGACTGAAACTGGGAAAGTCCCGGAAAATCCAAGATGAGATGCTCATCTTACCTTTAAAAAATTTTTAATGTTTATTTATTTATTTTGAGAGAGAGAGAGAGGGAGAGCTCGAGCAGAGGAGGGGCAGAGAGGGAGGGAGGGAGAGACACAATCCCAAGCAGGCTCAAGTGTAGAACTTGACATGGGCGGGGCTAAATCCCAGGAACCTCGAGATCAAGACCTGAGTTGACATCAAGAGCCAGATGCTTAACCGACTGAGCCACCCAGGGGCTCTGCTTTTTTTTTTTCTCGAAATAAACTGTTTCTTATAGACTGCTCTTGGATTTAAAGAAAAATTGCAAAGATAGAACAGAGTTCCCATATACCCCAAACCCACTTTCCCCTGCTATACATATATTAGTATGGAACACTTATCACAATTAATGGACAAATATTAATACAGGATTATTAACTAAAGTCCATTTCTTATTTAGATCTTCTTAGTTTTTATCTAATGTCCTTTTTCTGCTCCAGCATCCTACCAGGATACCACGTGACAATTAGCTGTCATGCCTCCTTGGGCTCCTTTTGGCTATGACAGTCTCTCAAAACATTCCTTGTTCTGATGACTTTGACACATTTGAGGAGTACTGGTCAGGCCTTCTGTAGAACATCCCTCAGTTGGGATTTATCTGATGTTTTTCTCGTGATTAGCCTGGGCTAATAGTTTGGGGGAGCAAGACCGCAGAGGTAGAGTGCCATTCGCATCATATCTTATAAAGGACTCGTACTATCAATGCTAACGCTAGCCTGAATCACCTGCTTTAGGTGATGTCTGTCGGGTTTCTCCACTGTAAAGTCACGCGTCCTTTCTTCTTGCTTCCATGCCATGCTCTTGGGAAGGAATTCACTGTGGGGAGCTCGCCCTTAAGGAGTAGGTTTTTACCTAAGCTCAATTAGCAAGTGTTTACCTAAGCTGTTTGGAATCCTTTGTCTTGAGAGGCTTGTATATTCTCCCCAATTTATTTATGCCATCATTCGTTTATATCAGTATAGAGTCATGACTATGTATTTTATGCTTGGGATTATAGTCCAATACTATTTTATCTTGGGTTGCAATTCCCCAATGGCAGGTGATGTCATGCGTCTTTTCAGATACTTATATGCCATCTGTATATTTCCCTTGGTCAGGTGTCTGTTCAAATCTTTCCTCCTTTTGAGAGCAATCTGGGACTTGAGGCCGGGGTGTGTGTGTGTGTGTGTGTGTGTGTGTGTGTGTGTGTGTGTGTGAAAAACCTGCCAATCCTAGATTTCTTCAGCTGTAGCCTCTGAGACTCTTCTTCCAGAGGTGCAACCCACCCAATCCTGCATCAGATCTGACCAGAGCAGGGTGGGGTTGGAAGGTAGACTCTGGAATAGACCTAGGTGTGGCTCAGTCAAAACCATGTGCCTCAGTTGTCAACTTATTTACATCTCCTGCTGAATACTTCATGAACTAGACTAGAATCTAAAATATTTCCGGTCCCATAAACACCCATTGTCTTTCCCCACCATTTAGAACTAATTTAGGCAACATCAGCCACAAGGCACATAAGCTTTACAGGACTGTAAAAATACTCTGGTTTCAAAGTGTTCTTATTTTACAGAGAGCCTGAAACAACGTGGGTTTGGATGGATGTGTGGACATTCCTTATCCTGAATGCAATTCTTTATTCCTTTTTTAAAAAGACAGACCTTAAGGGTTTGGAACCTGAGTTTACGGTCAGGGGAGAAAATCGATTCAGGAGAAATGGCATGTAGCACGGTCACACACAAAGGATTGCTTGTGTTCTTTGATGTGTAGGCCTCTCTGATAATTTCTCTGAGGTTTACTAGATTTAGAGACCCTCTGAAAGTTGAAGACCCGTTGCTTTGATAACTTACAAATGTCAGCGTTTCAAAGGAAACGCCGCTTAACAGTCAGCAAATTAGAATTTTGACAAGCCATCAAATAAAGGAAGCTCGTCTGGTGTGGCTGAAGGCCGTGTGACCACTAGGGGTCAGGTGATGTCCTGATAAAGGAGGCACCACTGGGGAGAAAGAAGCAGGAGAGACGCCTTTGGCCAGCTTGCATTCTCAGAGAGGGGTACACCATTCCTGGATGCAACTGAAATGTAGGCATTCCAAGCCTCAGCAGTAAGACCTTGTGTTGCTTTGTTTTTCTGTCTTGAAAGCCAATTCTCTGAAGAGAATTTTACCTACAGTTCTCTTCTCTGTAGATTTTCAAACTTCATTATACTTCTCCCTTACTAGCCATATCTGGCCATTCTTAATGGACTTAGGGTGTGGCAAATCTCAAGGTTCTATTTCCCACAGCATTTTTATTAAGGTGCGTTCTGGATAAAATGAAAGAAAGGGTCAAAGAAGGGAGGGCTGGGTGGCGGGGGCAGGGAAGAGGGATAGGATTACACTGATCCCTGCAGCCTCAGTGAGCCTGAGGAATGAGTGGGTGGGTGGTGAGGGTGATGCTTTCCTCCTCCCCAGATCAAAGAGTTCTAGGCACCTTTTGAGCCCCAAGGGCCAATCCACTTCTCTTCCTACTTGGGGACAATCAGGGTTTCCGTCCTGGGATGTTGCCTCTCCAGATTCTCATGCCTAGACACGTGTTGCTACTCAGTGTCTCTTTTCTTGTGAGCCCCGATCAGCCCCAGAATGGTTCGCAGTCTCGTGCTGCAGGCAGTCACTGTAAACTTTGCCTCTGTTCCAGGTTTGGCAATGCCAACAAGTTTATGTTGAACTTGACATTCATCTCTCCTGGCTGTGGGGTGGTGGTGGTCATCACTTACAATTTTGATGGCTCTGGAAGTTTGAGAGTTTCCCTTCAAGTTGTTATTGCCCAATGGCCAAACCATGGATCGGTTTCAGGCACAGATTGTATTTTGGCTCAGATGATGTTCCAGGTCATTTGGCTAGACACTTCAACCAACATCTCCATTTTTATCGAGAGCATATTGTTTGTCCAGAGTAGATGTCAGACATACTAACTAAAGTTTACTGAAGAGATGAATCACCTTACCAGCCCTCAGAAATGCGAATGAAACATGAGATATCCATTTTTTCCTCATTAGGTGGTAAAAATTAAAAAAGTTGAGAACATACAGTGCTGGTAGGGAGGGGAAAAACAGGCCCCTCATACATTCTAGCTAAGAATGTAAATTATTACTATCTTTGGGAAGATACTATAGCAATCTATTAAAATAGAAAATACATATTTTTGCCTCAAATCTCATGTTAGGGAATATATTCTTCAGGGATAAAAGTGGAAGAACATGTAAATAAGCCACTAAGGATGCTTATTGTAGACTTTTTAGTGGCAAAACAAAATCTAATTGAGATACTACTGAAATAGGGTATATTTTGGCAGAAGTATAATTTGGTGTATTCGTGATTTCAGTTTAGGTGAGTGTAAGTGAATGAATGAATTAGTTCTATATGAATTGTTCTAGAGGCCATCGATGTAAAATTAATGAAAAAAGGAAGCTAGAGTCTTGAATATAATATGATGCAGTTTTTGTGAGAATAAAAATATTCCTACTCTGTATGTAGGAATAAATGCATACTGCAGGATAAAAGCTATAGGAGGGTGCCCACTAAGTTTTTGAGCTTTAAGATGTGGGCTAGGAGGAGGGGTGTGTATGTGTGTGCACGTGCATGGGAGTATTGTAAATTTTCTCTTTAATGCATTTAAAAAATAAGACTTATTTAGAGATGCCTGGGTGGCTCAGCCATTTAAGTGTCCAACTCTTGATTTCAGCTCAGGTGCTGATCTCACGGTCCTGAGATGGAGCTCCATGGCAGGCTTCGAGCTGGAGTGGAGTGGAGACTCTGAATGGAGTCTGCCTAAGACTCTCTCTCTCCCTCTACCCCTCTCCCACTCTCTTTCTCTCTCTCTCTCTCTCTCAAAAAAAAGATTTCTATAAATGCTTTTAGAATAAAAGTATTCAATAAGAAAACATGGTTCCTACAAGGTTAAGGCCATTGACCAAAGACTTAACAACTGGTTAATGACCAAGCAGGGGCTAGAGTGCAGGTCGGCTGAGTCTAGATCCCTAATGTTTAATCGCCTGCACAGGTTGCTGTTAAAAATATATACTGGCAAAACTCATTACTGCTTCTATTTGATGTTTTTGCCCCTCCCCCTCTTCTCTATTGAGTAGCCAAGCTAAGAGAATGAGTGTTTTTCATTGTAGCCAGGTCCTCTGATGTTCATTTCTAGGCAGGCACTTTCCTTTTGACTGGATAAGTTAATTTCCATGACTAGGTTAGCTATTGAATGGCATTCCCCAGAGTTACAAGGATTGAGGAGGTGTCTGAAGAGTTATATATTTCCTCATTGTCCAGTCAAGATGTTCTCCTTGATCTGACAGTTTTTTAGAAGCCAGCATTTTATTTCATTTCCAGCTTGACATAAAAGAGATTGTGTTCTTGGGGTTATGAGAAATATCATCTCACCTGTGACCTCCCTTTCATACTGCAAGCTCTCCAAAGGCTTCATGGAACCTATACAGTTTAATTTGGGTTTTGCTCAGGCTTCTTTTGTTTAAAGTTAACCTGTGGTCCTCTTTGAAACAGTTCATCATTTAATGCAGGAAGAGATGTCACCTATCAAATGGAACACATTGCTCTATCTACTTAATTTTTTTTTTCTTTTTATTCCTGGGAAATACTTTTTTTTCCCCCTGGCATTCTTGAGTTCTATCAGCAGTTTAGAAATACACAGTCACAAAATGTGAATCTGAGAAATTTTGAGGCATTATGATGGACAGAATATTGTCCACCCGAAGCAGTTATAGCTAATGCCTGGAACTTTTGGTCTCAAGGTCCTGAGTTCAAACCCCACATTGGGCATGGAGCGTACTCAAATAAAATTATTTTGAGCTGAAAGCAATTGAGAAGAAGATACAGAAAAGCTGTCTACCCTCTGCCTATTTGCCTAGAAACAGGACATAAATTTGTAAAGGTGTCCCTTCTCCTGTCTCTACCAGGAAGGAGAAAAGTTAATCACCAGTGACAACTCTAGATCCTTAAAATCCCAGAGACCACACCAAAGGAACCGACATAACAAATCTTACTAACTAACCCTTTCTGCCATTAGTTCCCCTGCACCCTTACCTTCTCACATGTGCCACCCTAGAGACTCAAAGCTTTTTCTTTGTCTTGCTACCTCTTTAAAAATTTATTTTTCTTTGGGACACCTGGGTGGCTCAGTCGGTTAAGCCTCTGATTCTTGGTTTTGGCTCAGCTTATGATCTTACAGTTTATGAATTCCAGCCCCCCATTGGGCTCTGTGCTGACTGCAGAGCCCGCTTGGGATGTTCTGTCTCCCCCCCCCCCCCCCCCCCCCCCCCCCCCNATTTTCTTCCCCCCCCCCACCCCTTCCCCTCCCCTGCTCTCTCTCTCTCTCTCTCAAAATAAATAAATATTAAAAAATGTATTTTTCTTTGTTTTTGTAAGATGCTATATAGGCTCAAGTTCTAACCACTGTTTAGAGTTACTCACTGAGTACGCCTGTGTGTATACGCAATGCATGTTCATAAACTCTTTATTTTTCTCTTGTTAATCTGTCTTTTCTCAGATTCATTTGTAGGATCTAGCCAGAGGACCTAGGAAGATGGAGGAAAATGTTACATTTTTCCTCCCCTACACTTTTCTTATTTTACATGATCTTTTAGCTCACGTTGACACTTTTCTTAGCTTATATTTATTTTATCTCATTTTTCTCTCATTGCTTTTACTTTTGTTTTTCCCACTTTTTTTTTTTAACTTTTCTTTTTACTGTTTATTCATTTTTGTTTCATTTACATCCCTCATCACACCTACTCCAGTGGGGTTACCAAGACTACCCCCACTCGCCAGTGCCCTGGGTTGGAGGGTTGTGTATTGGGTTCTAGGTGGCCTACTGCAGTGTCTCCTTGGCAGGACAAAGCCAGGTGTGGCTCTCTGGTGTCCACACCCCACCCCCCACCAAGCCCAGGTCCTGCTCTGCTGTCTCTAGGGTCCTTAGAGTAGGGCGTGTGGACACAGGGCCCGGAAGCCCCAGCCACTCATAGCAGCCAAGGGTACATGACATACTTGGCCAAAGACTTCCAGAATTCCCTTCCCAGACAGACCTATGGAATGATCACTTCCAAGAGGGAGACCCTCTCCTGGTCAGTCCCACTGTGCCAAAGGCTGGCTACATGCTTCTCTCCGTCTACACCTCATATAACCCTCATGACAAGTGTCATTTTATAGACAAAGAACCCGAAAACCAAAGCGGTTAGTGTCATGCTCGGCATTCCGACCTAGAAGCCCAAAGGTAGGTCTGCCTGCCACGTGCACATAAAACTGCCTGCACAGCAGCTGTAAAGCATGTTCGGCTACAGACCATTCTTAGTGCTCACTGTTCTGAGCACTGAGTATAGAAATAGCCACTTCCTCTTTGCCTCAGTGTCACAGGCGCAGGAGAGCAGCTGTGTCCGAGGTGCCTGCCGGTCCAGCATCTGCAGGGCGGCCGTTCCTGCCCACCCAGCCCCCAGTGTTTATTCATTTATGAGGGTCAGAGAGAGACAGAGCATGGACAGGGGGGGGGCAGAGAGAGGGGGAGAGCCAGAATTTGAAGTGGACTCTAGGCTCTGAGTTGTCAGCACAGAGCTCGACATGGGGCTTGAACCCACAAACTGTGAGATTGTGACCTGAGCCAAAGTCTGATGCTTAACTGACTAAGCCATCCAGGTGCCCCAGTTTCCCCCTCTGTTTTATTACAAGTTTTTCTTTTTATGATTTTCTGGATAACTATTTTTATACGATTTTTAACCATCCTTTAAATTTATTTACTTCTTTTTTAAATTTTTTATTGTCAAGTTTGAGCTCTCTTGCCTTACTCAGTGGCAAGCAGGGAGGGGCAGCCCTCAGGCATCTCGACCCTGAACAATGCTCGGATTCCTCCTGACAGTGTTAACATTTTCTCCATCAGCCTCACTTAGACTTTGATCTGAGAATCCAGAAAACATGAATTCCTCCCCAGCCGCAGTAGTGAAGGTTGATATAAATGCATGTCAGATCCTGGAATGGAGTTTCTTTCTCGGATCACGCGTCCCTTGGTCCCTTTATGTGGAATTCGCTTAAGTATTTAGAAGAAGGTTGCAGTCACAGGTGGGAACTCAGGTGGCAAGTAAGCACACAAAAGAACGAAGTGGGGGCTGTGGAACTAGCCAGCTCAGGACAGCCAGAGAAGAGCTGGTAACTTGGCCCAGGGCACATTGCAGCAATACCGGACATCAGCCTGGTGGCCCTGTGGCCAGCTCCAGGCCCCACGGGACAGTGTACCTGGGGCTGCTGGCCGTCTTCTGCTCAGATACGGGGCGGCCCAGGGCCCGGGCCAGGTTAGCTTGTGGTAAAGGAGCCAGCAGAGGGTGAGACATTCACCTCCTCCCGCTCAGAGAGGAGCACCATTCCTGGAGGTGCTTCTGCTCTGCCCTTTCCTGCCTTGCCCTGGGCAGTGGCTACCAGGTACGCGACAGAAGGGGAGGTGCCTGCTTGCCAGTCAGACTTTGTAAATAGCAGGAATGCCCGTCTGTGAGAGGCTGCTTTCCTAACTAAAAGTAGGGAGAAGCATTCTTCCCGGGGAACGTGCTGCTTTTGTTGAAAACGCTTTGAAAGGATTTTTCTGTTCTCCATGATCTTGACTGACATTAATAGGCACCCTCCAACTTGGTCGGTCAACAACGGCTCCGCTCTTGTTTGCCATCGAGAACAGACAGTTTTGCTAGAAGAAGGAATGTTGGCCAAAAGACTAGCTTATTATTCAGCTTTTTTATGCCAAATATTTAAAAAACGTGACGCGATCGAAATTAAATGTAAAACCTTACAGTGTCTCTTGGTGTCCATATTTGCCTGCCTATGGATGGCTAATTCTCAGGCGCTCTGTGTGTGTCCCCACTAATGGTGAACCTTGGTGGGACTCTCTTTGTCTTTGCCTTTAAGAAATTTGAAACATACTGTAAATACCTTGGGCCACGGTGAACTAAACAGAAAGGAACTTGGGAAGCACCACAGGGTTGCTGGCTGCTGGCCACCCCAATCCATTTCTCTCTCAGGGATTCACTTGGGCCTGATTCAAAGCCAGTTGGCTTCCATTCCTTCTGTTGTCACTGCTGTTGGCTTTATAAAACTAGATAGATGTGCCTGATGCAGTGGCTCTTGGTCATTTAGGGAGTAATGCACTTTTTGAGGGTTTGATGAAAACTAGCCTTTCCCCAGTGAAGCTCACGAAATGTATGACCATTCCAAATGCTGCCTATGATTTCGGCCTTTTCCCTGACCCTTGAAGCACAGCCTGTGACCTCAGGGTAAAAATCATTAATAAAGGTTGAGGTCATGCATAATGTTAATTTTCTTGGGTATTCTATTAGTCAGGGCTAACCAGAGAGACAGAAGAGGAGAGATCTATTTTAAGACATTTACTACACGGAATTGGCTCATATAATAGTCAGGGCTAGCAAGGCAATTGCTGTAGACTGAATGCTCATCTCCCTTAAGATTCATACGTTGAAACCCTGAAGGTGGTGGTGTTTGGAGGCGGGGCCTTTGGGAGGCGATTAGGTCATGACAGTGATGCCCTTGTGAATGGGAGCAGGGCATCCAGAGAGCGCCCTTGTTTCTCTGCTGTGTGGGGACACAGCAAGAAATATGGCTGTGAACCAGAAAGCAGGCGCTCACAACACACCAAATCTACTGGTGCCTTGATCTCAGACCTCCCAGCTTCCAGAACTGTGAGAAGTAGTACATGTCTTTTATTTAAGCCACCCATTTTGTGGCATTTTTGCTCTGGCAGCCCAAACAGAGAAAGAGGGTAAGTCTAGAACCTGTACCGCGGGCTGTCAGGAAGGGCAGGCTGGGACTCTTGGGCATGAGGTGAAGCTGTCTGAAGGTGGAATTCCTTCTTCCAAGAAAGCCCTAGCCCTCTTCCCAAGGGCGTTCAACTGATTAAACTGAGCCCACCAGATTAGCCAGCCTATAAGTATCTCTCTTCCTTAAAGCCAACTGACTATGGATTTTAGTCATATGTGTAAATCATCTTCACAGCAGCACCCAGGGCAGTATTTGACTGGATTACCTGGGGCTGGAGTCTACCCCAGCTGAGCCATAAAAGTGCCCACCGCAAGGATGATGGCATTATGGTCCTGTTGAAAACATCTTTTCTCTTAGAAAATACATGTTGAAATATTTAAGGTGAGGTATCCCAATGTCTGTGACTTATGGCCCCTTAGTTTACAAGATAAACATTAAGAAAGAGCAAATATGGCAATAGGTTAATAATTGTACAATGTAGACAGAAAGTATATGAGGGTTCACTGTATTCTTCTTTCAATTTTTCCACACATTTGAAAGTGTTCATGGTGAGATTTGTGAGCTACAGGAGCCGCACTCTCCCACCTGGCCCAGTGACTAGTGGAGCATCGCATATACTCAGTAATGGTTGCATGAATTACACGGAGCAATGGGCAGCATTTCACTCACAACCTAGGAAGTCAGCAAGAGAATGTGGCCAGGGTTATAATAATAAGCGACCTTCTTCTGCACATCTTCCATCCTTGTCCACATAATTCCACAGGTAATTAACTAATAGTTAAGACATTTCTTGAGGTGAGTTAAAGCTTTTTTTTTTTTTTTTCCATGATATAGCAAAGGGAATGCTAAAAGAAGAGCCAGAAGTTCTCTCTGAGTTATAACTACAAGCTGTGTGGCTTTGGACAAATTGCTTACCTATTCTGAACGTATTTCCTCATCTGAAAATGGGGATAATCTCTGCTTTTTTCAGGATTGTTCTGAGGAAAAAATTCAATAAGGACGCTAAAAATGCCCTGTAATGCCCGATGTGCAGAGTGATCCTACCACTCTATTACATATAGAATCTAGAACCACGTCCTTTAACATGGAACACCTGTGACTCAGGCAGTGTCTTCTAATCTATGGCACGTCACAGTTTGATTGGCAGCACTTTTTTTCTTTCCTATTGGTACTGAAAATAATAGTGGCACCTTAGATTTGATGAAATATTGTGGCTAAGTGGTCTTGGTCAATGACTTAAACCCTTGAAACCCCATCTTTTTCCTCTGTTTTGGGGATAAAAGTATTTTCAATGGTTGTTACGATTAAATAAGATTATGCAAAGCACTTAGTTGGTGTTTAATAAATAGCAGTGAAGGGGCGCCTGGGTGGCTCAGTCACTTGAGTGGCCAGCTTCGGCTCAGGTCATGATCTCACAGTTTTGTGAGTTCGAGCCCCACATCGGGCACTGGATGGTGCTGACAGCTCAGAGCCTGGAGTCTGCTTCAGATTCTGTGTCTCCCTCTCTCTCTGCCCCTCTGCCACTCTCACACTGTCTTTCTCTCTCTCTCTCAAAAATAAACATTAAAAAATATTTTAAAAAAATAAAATAAAAAGCAGTACAAAATAGTATTATTGTACAAATATGTTATTATTACTTACTATAGAACTTACACAATCTCTGAAGATCCTGCCCATAGATTCTGTCTTTGCCATTCCACTCTTAAAGGAGAAAATAAATACAATCTCATCAAGTTTACTTTGGAAAAAGTGACCCTGAACTAAATCAAGGCGATTGCTTTAAGCATTGGAGCTGAAGAAATAGATCTGAATGCCGAGTGTCAGGGCAGTGAACTCTTTTTGTACTTTTGGTTCCTACTGTCTGGATGCCGGAGCTATGTTCACAGGCACACTTCTGGGGACTGTCTTAGACTCTCTTCGGCAGGGGCCTGGGGTAGCGCAGTCTCTGTGCACGCAGAAGGTGTGAGAATATTGAGGCCAGCCCTACCTGGGGCGAGCTGTGCCACCGGCTTCGTTCAGTAAACCTCCTGGGGGCTTCTGCGCACTGCTGTAGCCGAGCTCTGAGGCCTCTGGGGTCCAGGAACCCCAGGCTAGTAAACACATTACCTGCAGTCAAGGCTTTTATTTTTGTTGACCTCCAGGGACAGGATTTAATTTGCATGATCCCTCCTGCGGTGGGAAGTGTGTGAACCCTGCCAGGCCGTGTTAAGTGCTCGCAACCAGAAGGCCCAAATCAAATCCTGCCGCAAACACTCCAGCCTTACCTTCTCAGCCAGCGCCCCTGCACACCATGTGGGGGGCAGAGAGACAGAGGAAGAGCCTCTGGCAGGAAAGCAAAGCTTGTAGAGGGTTGTCTCGGGCAGCTGTCAAGAACCATTCACCTGTCGGAGTGGTGTCTTCCTTTCTTTGTGAACATCCAGGAAGATGGCCATGGAACCCTTGGAAAGGAATCTAGGGCAACAGATTTTCTTCTTAATTAGTCCTTCCCTGGCCCTGTCTGCCACTTGACTTTCTACTACCCTCTTCTTCCTATTTCCTCTCTCAGCAGCTACTTGTTTCCGATTCATGCTAGTTTTTAGGTCTTTCTATTTGTTACCCTTCTAGCACTCTCTCTAAGATTGTAAAACTCTTCGTTTTGAAATAATTTGACTTACAAAAAAGTTGCAAAAAAAATACAAAAAGATTCTCATATGGCCTTTGCGTAGATCCTCCAAAATCTTTTTATTTATTTTTAAATTTTTTAATGTTTATTATTTTTGAGAGAGAAAGAGAGAGAGAGACAGACAGACAGAATGTGAGTGGGGGAGGGACAGAGAGAGAGGGAGACACAGGATCTGAAGCAGGCTCCAGGCTCTGAACGGTCAGCACAGAGCCTGATGCGGGGCTCAAACTCAGGGACCATGAGATCATGACCTGAGCCGAAGTCAGACACCTAATCAATTGAGCCACCCAAGCACCCCAGTAACATCTTTAAAAGAATTTTTTAAAATGTTTATTTATGTTTGAGAGAGACAAATGGAATGCAAATGTGGGAGGGGCAGAGAGGGAGACACAGAATCTGAAGGAGACTCCAGGCTTTGAGCTGTCAGCACAGAGCCTGACGTGGCACTTGAACTCGTGAACCAGGAGGTCATGACCTGAGCCGAAGTCAGACACTTAACCAACTGAGCCACCCAGGGGCCCCAAAGAGTAATATGTTAATAACCAAATGTTTTAAAAGATAAAAGAAAAAAAAAAAGAAAAAAAAAACCTGATAGGCAAGCATTCATCAGGACGAAAATGAAAATAATCTAAGATCACACATTTCCACTCTGTCGTTATCCATACTGTGTTCATCATCACTTCTTTGGCAGGCAGCTATAAATGCTGCTTTGGTAGTCATTCAGTGTTTGTAAGGCAAATATTAGCAAATGTGTACCTTTCCCCTTGCTTCCACAAACGGCAACACTGTGTACAGCTGGCTTCTCTTACCTAACATTATGTCCCAGAGGTGTTTCCCTCTCGGCATTTAGCACCCTCATTCTGCAATTTTCCAGTATGTGGATGTCTTGGTTTGTTCAGGCTGCTATAACAAAATATCACAGACTAAATAGCTTATAAACAACAGACATTTATTTCTCACGGCTCTGGAAGCTGAGGGCCTGAGATCAGGGTGCTGGTACCATCAGGTGAGGGCCTACATCCAGGTTATAGGCTTCTGTTTGTATCCCACAGGGTGACAGGGGAAGGGAGGTCTGTGAAGATCTGTGAGATCATGACCTGAGCTGACGTCAGATGCTCAACCGACTGAACCCCAATTAAACCGACTAAACCCAATTAAATTTCTGGGTTTAATTGCTGTGGGTGGATGTGAGCTGAAGCAAGGCACCAGAAGCAGGAGAGGAAACCAGGCTTCATTGTTGATCCTTATTGTTAGAATCTGATTACAGAGGAATGAGCTAACATGTTGCTCTCTAACAGACACTTGAACATTTTCTCATCAAGAAGAGTTCTAGGGCGCTGAGGTGGCTCAGTGGATTAATCTTCTGACCTCTGCTCAGGTCATGATCTCACCGTTCATGAGTTTGAGTCCCAAATCTGGTGAGTCCCATCTCTGTCTCTCTCTCTGCCCTTCATGGGATTCTGTCTCTCTCTCTGCCTCTTGCTCACTTGTGCCTTCTCTCTCTCTCTCAAAAAAAAGAAAAAAAAGAGTTCTAAATTCCTATAAAGGACACCCAGTTATAGAATGAGGGGAGTGGGATCTGATGAGGGGAGTGTGATCTAACTCTGTAGAGCCACAGATTACTCAGAGAAAAGTGCTGTGGCCCTCTCCTGTTTCAGGATCAGACCCCCGAAGTTACAAGATACTGAGTGGGGCTCTTCCTTGGCCTGAGAATTGGTGGCCAAGGCCAAAGCTGAAGACAAAAGAGCCTCTTTTTCTCTTCTGCAGAGAAAGATGCCAAGGAACCTCGAAAAACCAGCTAACCCCAGCCGTCACTCCCGTGCTCCTGCCCATTGGCCATAGACAGATGGCGCCATGGGAAGGGGACGAGGGGAGGGAGCAGTGGAGAGAGCCAAGTGTTGGCATTGTGAGCCATCAGTGTGTGGGGGCGGAAGGGTGACGTAGCTGTTCCTGCTAAATTGTACTGTCACGTGAGTGACCTTGGGGTCACTTGTAAAGATGGAGATCCTGAAGGAAGGGCGGATGGTCGTTGTATTAGTTTTTTATTACTGCCGTAACAAATTATGACACACTTAGTAGCTTACAACAACACAAGCATCTTGTTACAGCTTTGAAGGTCTGAAGTCATATCAAAGCTAAGCTCCAGGTGTTGGCACGGGTACATTTCTTCTCACCTTGGTTCCTCTGGTTCCATCATCACATGGTGCCTTCTCCTCACTTTGACCTTTTCACTGGGACCAGTGATCACGTTGGGTTTACCTGGCTAATCTAGGACCATCCATCTCAAGATGCTTAGTTTAACGACATCTGCAAAGTCTCCTTCACTGTGTAAAGTAACATATTCACAGCTTCCGTAGGTGAGGACACGGACATCTGCGAAGTCACTATTCAGCCAGCCACTGTCCGAGGTCCTTGATTAGACATCGGCTTTGGCAGTGGACTTGAGGAGCTGCCCTCTGCCTGCCTGATCAGAGCAAGAAAATTGGAGAGGGTTGGTGGCACTGTGGGGGTGGGGCGGGGGATGGGCAGATGTCACTGACTGATTAGAGGAGGATGTGAGAGTTCCCAGGGTGTCCAGAGAGCTGCCCACAGGATGAGGGGGGACACCAGAAGCAAAGAGGCTCTGGGCAGGGCTGCCAGGGGCAGAAGCTGAGGGATCGGATGAAGTGAGTCAGGAGCCAGATCTCCCACCAGGGGAAACCTGTGTGGGTGCAGGAGCCAGGGCAGGCCACCAGCTCTCCCCATGCCAGACCCTGCAGTCACAGCCTGGTTAGTTGGGAAGGGAAAGGGTTAGTTCTTTGGAAGGGAACAACTTTGCCTCAAACACAAGATGGGGAGGTATATGCCACATGGGCTTTTTAATAACCTCAGATAACTAGAAAGCCAGCTCCGCCCATTGGTGGAAACGTCACAACGATTTCATGTTTGTGTCACTAGCAACGGCGGGCTCCTCAGTACGCTGGTTAGGTTTCTTCATGGTGGGGCCGGGACTCCACTGAGGGAACAAAGGATGGTAAAAATACGAACTCACGGCAACTATTGTTGCTTGACTGCCACCTGCAGCACCCCCCAGAGGTTCTGCTGTCCATCTAGGCCCACATTCCCCACAGTTCAGTGTGGTTTTCCACGTGGTTCAAGAGTGTGGGGCTCAGTTCTGGCACCAGTGGAGAAAAGGGTTTCCAATCTAATGGTGATCAGTTAACACTTCTTAAATAGCTGTCTTTCTGGAGGGAACCCCAACTGAGCCTCAAACTTGCCTGGAAGGAGGCATTTGATTATTGCCCAGCTTACTCCCTCACCCCCTATTCCATTGCTGCAACTCTGATTCTTGCCCTCCCTGAATTCCCCAGGANCAATCCTAGTGTGTCACTACCAGGTGTGTGAGTTTGAACAGGTTTCTTAACCTTTTATGCCAATATTCCAAATCCAGGTGGGCAAAGCACAAACTTCTCCTGGTAAATGTGGGGTCCTCTTTGATATTTGGAGGGATGGAGACCACATTACATGAACCGCTGCCACCTCACTGCTGAGTGGCAGGGAAGGAAAAGAGATGCCAGGCTGACTTCTGCTACAGGTGGACGTCCACCAGCAGGTAGGTAAGGAGCACGCACACTCCCCGCCCAGTGAGCTTGATGGAATCCCGGTGCCTGATTCCTTCTAATGGGCTCCTTGGGTGAAAAGTTACCTCAGAGACAAATGCAGCTATGTTCTAGTGGCAGGATTCTGTGAACCATTTTGTGGGAATCAGGTAGCCAGGACTTTTCTGGAATCAGCAGGTGGACATAGGACCTTTCACAAGGCTTTATTAACCTTAAGGGTCATTGATATGGCCCCAGTTTCTCATGTGCCATTCAGGCAACTGGATTCTTTTAGTTGTCCATATATGTTGAGCAAACTGGTAAATTTACTAATGGAAACTCATTTTTAATGTCCATTATGCTAATGAAAAAACTTCAAGTGCTGGTTAGAGATAAAAATAGCTGAGTTTACAGTACCCCCCGCCCCACTGGAGTGAGGCCTCTTGATTAAATGCCAGCAAACCACCCCTGGAGTGTATATTCCTGATTAGGGCATGACTGTCACAAAGGTATAGCTTAAACTAATACACACATTTATACCACACTTCATGTTGATCTATTTTAGAGCACACTGCAGAAGACACAATACCTCTCACACCTTAGTTTCCTCTTCTACAAACTGAGAATAATAATACTTACTTCACAAGGTTGTCACCAAGCTGTACAATTATACTGAATTATACTGAAAGCTTAGTATAATGTCTAGTAAGTAGTAATGGCTCAGAAGGTGTTAACCGATATTATCATTGTTATATTTTGCTTGAATATGCCCAAGCAAACTTCTTTAAAAAACTTTCTACCCATTGAACACTTTGAAGTTGCCTTCTAAATTTTTTTCGTTAGAGATCTGAGTAATAGCAAAGGAGATCATTTGTGGCATGTAGTAATTATTCCTTGTAGTTAAAACTGATGTATTGATCTTTTAAATCTATCCAATGGAATCTAAATAACACTATGATTTGATGCACTATCCTTATTTTTAAAACACACAAGCAAGCTTCTCTTTCTTATAGAAGCTCTTCTGTGACATTTAAAACAGGGCATTTTATTTCTTTTTCTCCTTGACCTTGTATTTCCATTCCACTCACCCTACAAAATTTTATTCTAACATATTTTTATGCTTAAAAGACTTTTATTGATTGCTCTGTTGTATTTTCTACAAAAATTTATGTATGTAAATAAAAGTTTCATCATTCATTTTATTTCCTGTTACCTTAAGGCTCTGAATGTTAAAATCATTATTTAGATTGGGTTACCTTTACACTCATTTTTTTAGTGTAGAGTTGATCAAGATAATATAAATGTATTACAGATTTTGACAAATACACACTAAAGAAAAATTAAACTTATCTCGGAAATCAGCAATATGACTTTACAAATTAATCCACTGTCTGGATAAATATTGTTTATATCTAGAATGAGACCAGGTTTATCATCAGTTATTTCCCAATTTTATTTTTATTGATATAAGAAACGAACACATTTATTCACGTGTATAGGTAAATGGGAGAGGAAGGAGTCTTTCTATAGCAACAGCATTCAATTCTTTGAACTCTGCACATTTCAAGAGGTATTAATGACCACCTTTGAGCAAGAAGTTGTAAGCTAGATAATGAAAGCAGAGAGGTTATTGTCTGTATCACGTGGACCTGACAGAACTGGCTTATCCACCCCACTTGGCAAGGAACCATGATTAGCTGAGGTGTTAGCTGAAGGCAATGGGAACACAACACGAAAGGTAGGAAGGATAAGCTGATGCCCCGTTGCAAAAATGTAATACTTATTTGGATACCTCATCAACCAGATATTTTTGTTTTTCTTCCCTTATCCCTTTATCATCTAACATAAAGTGTGTCAATAGTATTTAACCTTATAGCTCAGTATGTCAGTTACAGGATGGCAAAAGGGGAGTGAGAGTCAGCTGGGAGGAGAGCAAACATCACCCAAGGACAAGGAGAGGGGCTGGAATGGAACGAAAAGGTGCAGGAAGCGCAAACTCTTACTTCCTTCCAGCTGGAGCATTCATCTTCTGCCCTTGGAATTTAGTGCTCCTGGTTCTCAGGCTTTTGGACTTAGATGAGGACTTAGTCCATTAGCCCCGGATCCTCAGGGCTTCAGACTCAGACTGAATCATACCGCTAAGCTTTCCTGGTTCGCCAGCTTGCCGATGGTAGTCATGGACTGATTTCTTGGCACCTGTAACTGTAGAAGTCAACCTGTAATGCCCCCCACCACTTCCTGCCTCTCTCTCTCTGTATATGTGTTTGTGTGTTTATATGTATGGGTGCTATATACATGTATATATATACACATATACATATATAACTCCTATTCTGATCCTTTAGGCACCTCTAATACACTTACAAAGATGACTTAGCCAGCTCCCACAATTCCATGAGGTACAATTACCATAAAAAAAACCCATCTTAGTGATTCTGCTTCTTTGAGAGAACGCTGACTGGTATGGTATGTTACAGACATAAATTAAAACCAATATGCTATGTTTAAAAGTTTGTAATAACGCAATGGGATTTGTGGTGTACGTTATAAGTTATTTTACTGCTGAAGGCAATTGTTTGATGAAGTCTTGGTACTCCTCCTGAAATTGAATGTGGGACCCTGGTGTTCTGCATGGGAATCCTGGTGTTCTGTCTTGGAGGATAATTATATAGAATTTAGCATAATAATCAAATAATTTTAATAAGTTTTGGACACTGTGGTCAGACTCTTCCAGTTCACTTTATAAGACAAAGTTAAATATCACTAAAAACTAATTGGCCTAATGGCTAGCATACCATTTTATTATTTGACAGGAAATTAAAAATATTAAACCTTTTTAAAAAATGAAATAAGTGAAACTTTATTATATCACTTCATGATATAATAAAATGTTTTAACTTAGACTATTAACAATATACACTGAATCTAGGAAAATGTTATTTAAAGGTTAACTCCAAAGTATCTTAAAAACCTGACTAACCTAGAAAATATTCTTGTTACATATAAAAGAAGCACCATCACTAACTCTCACCCTTTCGGCTGCTCAAAGTTGCTTCTCTTTCCAGATAATGACACGTTCTAAGGATGGGTATTAAGAATAGCAGAAAATATTTGCTTGTGTTTAACTACATGAAGAAAAGTTATTTTTGATGATCTCTTTGCTTTGCTTTCATGAAATTCTCTCTTAGATGATTCATCCTTTGAAAATAGGCTCATGCAAAGGGGGAGATGAGGGAAGGACAAGAGATATGAACAAAGAGTCCACAGGAAAAAAATTGAAAATTGCTTATAACCTTAAGAAAAAAAATATTTCACTTCATTCAAAATAAGGGAGATGCAAATAAAACTGCCCCAAGGGACGTGAAAGTCCCAGAGAAGTGACAGGCTGGGGCCCAGGGTGTGTGATGGGTCAACAGGTGATGAAAATGGGTAATGGGACTCAGAGCTGGGGAGTAAGGGAAGAGAGAGGGACCCTGGCTTCGCAGTGGCAATGATGAATGAAGCGGGCGCATACTCCAACCGTTAGTGATATGGGAGAACAGCTGAAAACAAAAGTCAAGACCAGGAAAGAATGGTAATAGCCACCCTCATGAGGTGTAAAACTGGCCAAAAATCAGATGTTGGACAACTCTGTTGCAGGTGTCTGGAGAAACATACTCTTTTTCATTGCTGGAGGGAATGTAAAATGGTACAACCCCAATGGAAGGGATTTGACGACATCTAGTAATATTACATATATGTTTACATACTCTCTAGAAATCCATTTTTAAAGATTCACTGGCAAATTAAGAAATTATACACACACACACACACACACACACACAGGTTCTTCACTGTGGTACTAAACTATACGTGTGAATTGAAAGAAAGCACATGCCGATGACTGAAGGCCTTGTGGAGTAACTCTGGTGCACACCCACAACAGAATACCATGTAGTTATAAAAATGAAAGAAATCCCGTAGGACAAATGATGAATTTCCTTCAATAAAGGGCAGGAGTAAAAAACAGGAAAGGGAGGGGCGCCTGGGTGGCTTAGTCGGTTAAGCGTCTGACTTTCGCTTGGGTCATGATCTCGCAGTTTGTGGGTTCGAGCCCCGCGTCGGGCTCTGTGCTGACTGCCAGCTCAGAGCCTGGAGCCTGTTTCAGAGTCTGTATCTCCCTCTCTCTCTCTGGCCCTCCCCTGCTCACGCTGTCTCTCTCTTTCCTAGAAATAAAAATTTAAAAAAAGAAATAAATAAAAATATTAAAAAAAAAACAGGAAAGGGAAATTGTTATTAATGCAGTCAGATACAGTGCATGGACTTTGTTTGGATCCTAATTCCAACAAACCAACTAGAAAAAAATATTTGGGGGACAATTGGGAAAATTTAAATATGACCTAGGTATATGATGATATTAGGAATCATCATTTTTCTTAAGTGCCATAATGACATTGTGACTAGATTTATAGAAAGTTATAGAAAGATCTATCTGTTGAGCTGTGTACAGAAATAGTTATAGGTAAGATGATATAGAAGGTATGGTATTTGCTTCAAAATATTTCTCCCACATTAACAAAGTGTGCGTGCATGTCTATGTGTGTGTGTGCACAAGGAAATAGGTGAAACAAGGTTGGCAAAATGGTGATTTGTTTTAATTTTATTGACTTATTTTGAGAGAGAGAGAGAGAGAGCAAGCATGAGCAGGGGAGGGGCAGAGAGAGAGTGAGAGAGAGAATCCCAAGCAGACTCTGTGCAGTCAGCATGGAGTCTGCCATGGGGCTTGGTCCCACAAACTGTGAGATCAATGACCTGAGGTAAAAATCAAGAGTCAGATGTTTAACTGACTGAGCCGCGTAGGCTCCCAAACATGCTAATTACTGTTGAAGCTGCATGATGGGTGCCTGAGGGCTTATGCCACTGTGCTATTTTTGTATATGTTTGTATAAGAAATGAAATGTTTTAAAACGAAAACAAAAGAGGTAGAGGCTGGCTAAGCAAAAAGTACTATTTCCCCCTCTACCGTATATAGATCTCCCCCTACTCACATCTGAAAGCAGATCATTCCTGAAATGAAGCTGAAATGGCATGCATTGAAGAAGCAATTACCATTAATTTATATGGAAAAACTTTTGAGTCTTCCCCAACCGCCCTCCCCCAAAATAACCACTTTTAGGCTTTTCTGATACCTCAGGACACACTCTGTTAAGGGATGCACAAAATCAATGCTGATACAGTACAGATGCTCACAGGCAGTTCAGAGCTATGGCGGCTCAATGCTGAGATGCTGAGTGTAGGTCCCAGGGAAGGAACTCAATGGGGTCGCTCTCGCTGCTTGGGTGTGCTAGGACAGCTTCTACGGAACAAACCCTGAATGCTATTTTTGCTTTTTGCCTCTTTTTTGTAAAACTGAAAAACTTCTTCGAATTTCTTTTGGCTAGCCAACACAGGTGCTAAGGTGGGCCTTTCATAAAAGCAAAGTGGTGTGACTCAAGCTTTTGAAAAGTGTAGGATGCCTGTATTTGAATTCCTAACATCTCCACGGGAGCCAAAATACCCAGTTACAGTTATATTGAACAGACTCCTCAAACTGTTGGCTTTCTCTGCTCTGAATTTAGAGCACCAATGGCAGCTGGCCCGTTATAAGGCAGAACATCACCTTTAGTAGAAGGAAGAACAAGACAGAGAAAGATGGGATGGGTTATAGGCTCCTAATGGATTCATTAAACAGACATCCCTTTTATATCTTCAGAGGTGTTTGCACCTTGGGGCAACACAACCATTACATTTGGGATGAGTGAGGGGCAGTGTGGGAGAAAGCTATTGTGAGTACAGCCCCCTTTCCTAGATGGAGAGATTTTAGCAGAGCACGTAAGCCAGCATAGGGTCTGGAATTCGGGTGTCTTAAAACAATCCACGCCTGCTCTAGTGCTTCCGGGGAGGTCTTTGTCCATCTGCAAAGGCTCACACAGCAGTAAAGACTGCTAATCTACGGCTTGGTGTAGGTTCTCAGCGTTGCTGAGTGTCTTGCTCCTTTGGCCACTGCCAGGGCGATCTCTGGCCAGGTCTCAGCATCAGGTGGCCATTTGTGCCCTGTACAGAGGTGCCAGCGTGCAACAGTGGGCATTAAGTCCAGCCCCCAGTCTCACCAAGCCTGTAGCCTGGCAAGGAAGGTGTCTTCAGGCAACTCATCTGCTGGGGAGTTTTCTGTCATTTACAGGGGCTCTAGAAGAGCTTGTACAGGCTTTGGCCCTGGGTGTCCTTGGCTTACATTCTTCTTCCAGTCTCATCACCTGACTAGTAGCATCTGCTGGTAGGAACCTAGACTCATCTGCAGTTTGAGGTTTTTGTAGCTTTGTGCTGATTGTGGGAGTAGGGTCCTCTTCATATAGTCTATCCAGTCATAGTAAGAGGGCAGCAACATTCGGAGTCTCAGGGAAACAGAACGTAATATATCTTCATCTTCATCTCCTTTCTCCTTTAAACTCCTTTTCTTAAGCTTATTTATTTATTTTTGAGAGAGAGAGGGAGGGAGGGAAGGCTGGCGAGCGTGGACAAGCAGGGGAGGGGTGGAGAGACATGGAGACACAGAATCTGAAGCAGGCTCCATACTCTGAGCTGTCAGCACAGAGCCCCATGCAGGGCACAAACCCATGAACCTCAAGATCATGACCTGAGCTGAAGTCAGATGCTTAACTAACTGAATCACCCGGGCTCTCCTCTCCTTTAAACTCTTATGCCCTTGTTGCAAACCTAGATGCTTTAACACTTTAGATATACAATGCTAGTTACAGAAATATTTTTAGAATGAGATTTTTTCTGATTATAAATATAATACATATTCTTCAAACACAAAAAAAAACCCCACAACACCTTGGACATTTTGTGAATAAGGACAAAAAATTCTTCCACTCAGTATTGTTAACACTTTGGTGCTTTCTAACTATCTCCTTTTTATGCATAGATCTTTACAAAGCCGTATTTGATAATAGGAATAACCTGTACTGACAATTTTATATCTTATTTTTGTCAAGTCTTTGAGCTCATTTTTTAAAATTTGTTTTTAATTTTTTTATGTTTACTTATTTTTGAGAGAGAGAGAGAGAGAGAGAGACAGAGCATGAGTGGGAGAGGGACAGAAAGAGAGGGAGACACAGAATCTGAAACAGGCTCCAGGCTCTGAGCTGTCAGCACAGAGCCTGATGTGGGGCTCGAACTTGGAAGAGCGAGATCATGACCTAGGCCGAAGTTGGACACCCAACTGACTGAGCCACCCAGGCGCCCCTCATTTTGTTTTTGTTTTTTAATAGTTAAAGAGTGTAATAGGAAAGACACTGTGCTAGGCTGTGAGGTACATAGTGTACATGTGCTTGTGCATTTGTGTTATGTGTGTGTGTGAATTTGTGTATGCATAATTATATATTTCAGCTTGTTTCCAAAAGAAAAGGAACAATAGATGTTATCTCTGCCTTCCCAGACTTTGCTGCAATCTAGTAGAAGAAATAATACATGTACATAATTAACTTCAATACGGTGGCAGCATATAATAAATCATGAATTCCTCAGAGATAACGTGGAGATGGGATGAATCTACATATGCATATTCTGGGCATTTTCCTGTTCTAGTAGCTGACTTTGAAGAACTATAACAATAATCTTGAAGCTTACCCCAGTCTATGAATGAACAATTTCTGCTTTCAGATGCAGAAATCATTGAAAGGTTTGGTAAGCTCATGACAAAGGGATGGTGGGATCAACCGAATTTGTGGCATTTTCATTGTCCGCCACCTCGGAAAGGTCATGCTGCCAATGCTTTGTTTTGTCAAAGGCAATTAGAGGCCTGGGTAGCTATGCCACCTGTGTCTGGAGTGTTTTGAAGGTGAGGGGTAGGGGAGACATTCAAAGAGCGAGAAGAGTTTTTGCCCCTCCTTTCTTGGTGTGCCCTGGGAAAACACTAATTTAGAATAATTAAAGCTAAGTAATGGAGCAGCCATAATGGGACATTAGCCATGCATGTGACACAACAGGAGATTGCCCCTGCTAATGAGGAGACAAGACCCAGTCTCCAGTAACTCAGAGACAAACTGTGAATTCTTGTATAAAAAGTTAGAATTTCAGATAAGAGAGGGCTGGGAAATCAGAAGAGAATCAATTCCACGTGCACGTTTTGCATGCATCTCTGCATCCAGAGGCAGAGACTTCCCGGGTTGTGTGTGTTTCCTGGTGAATTTCATGTCATTTTCCTCTTCTTCAGTGCCTGATCACCATTATTTATAAAACGTATATATTGCAAAGACCAAAGGGATGCTTTGAGAGCTGAGGCTCTGCAGACCTGAATGGTTCCCCTTCCAGAAAATGGAAGTGGTATCCTAGTGCTTTTCGCTGTCTTTCCTGGGAAGCTTTCAGGACTTTGGTGAATTTGCCTGTCCTCACTACCCAAGGGGAAATCCCATTAAATCTTGGCTCCCGGTGATTTTATCTGGGGAAGAAATCACTTCCCCCACCTTCCAGCAAGGAGTTGCATGTGCTATTTGTTCTCCCTTAGTGCAGATACACAGATACGTTACAGGAAAGTGTGCAGATCCTTATTTGGCATCCTTGACGTAGGGAATTGAGTCAGTTTTATTGGTATTCGCCCTTTCTCAGGGAAGGAAAATCATTACATGATAGGGCGTGGGTGATCCAACACCAGGTAGGCAGAGATACTTCAGAGAATCCCCCAACAGGAACACTCAGCTCCTGGGGCTCCGCTCAGTACCCTTGGGTCTTCTGAAGGATGTAAACAAATGGGCAAAGTCCTGAGTATTTTTCTCATGTGCTTTCGTGGAAAAATCTGACTAATGAGAAAGTCAGGTTTCATCTTGAGAAGAGCTTCAGTGAATTTACACCTGCATGTGAAGGAGCCTTGGAAAACGATATTCTTGGACATCTGACCGTGGATATTTTTCTTAGCGAGACAGGAAGTGGGAATTTAGGCTGTTGTAGAATAATCATGGCAAAAGCAATAATAAGCTTTCCTTTTAAGCAGATACAAGGCAGTGAGCCCCCCGTCAGAGTTATGAATTGTCATTACTGGGTAAGTAATCTGTTTCTACAACTCAGGCCACCCACTTTCACCATCTACAATTCACACAAAAAATATTTGTCTAGGGGGTGCAATGTGTAGAATAACGCTTTCCTTTGTGCAAAGTTGAGATTCACTTAGAAAAAAGGACTGACCCCTTCGGACCCATGTACCACTCTACTGTCAAACTGAGCCCTCAAAATCTATCTGACCATGTCAGCTTCCAGCTTAAAATCCCCTAGGCTTCAGAATGAAATCCAGATTCTTTGATGATCTGGTCACATACTACACCTCTACAGTCATCTCTGATCATTCTTCATTTTGCTTTCTGGATTCCAGTCATATCCAAATACATTTTTCTTTTCTTTTCTTTTTAATGTTTATTCATTGTCACGAGAGAGACAGAACATGAGTGGGAGAGGGGCAGAGACCAAGAGGGAGACACAGAATCTGAAACAGGCTCCAGGCTCTGAGCTGTCCGAACAGAGCCTGACACGGGGCTCGAACTTGGGAACGGTGAGATCATGACCTGAGCTGAAGTCGGACACTTAACGGACTGAACCACCCAGGTGCCCCTACATTTTTCTTTGTTTAAGCAAATATTTATTGAGCCCCTGTTCTGTACCCATGAGTCAAGTACTGTGCTAAGGATTTTTACATGCGTTATCTCATTTAGTCCTGATGGCAACTCCAGGAGGTAGACACACAGAGGTTAAGGAATTCACCTAAGGTCTTAGAGCTAATGAGGGCTAAACTAGGACTTGAACCCATGTAGTCTGACCACAGACCCCATGGCCTTAACTGCTTGGTTCCAGTGTCTTCTTACCTGACGGCCTTGGTGACTTTGTCTATGCCGTTTCTTTCATTCTTCATACTGTATTAATCCCGTTACATTGTTTAGCGGTCCATATAGACATCACCTCCTTCAGGAAGCCCTGCGCATATATTCCCATAGCACCTTCAGTTAATTCTCTCTTAGCGCTTGTCACACATGTGTGTGTAATTTATTTTTAATAGCATCACTCTTCACTAGACTAACAGCTTCCTTTAGATTGGAACTACATCTTTTATCTCCATATCCCTACTCAAGTTTTTCGAACTTAGGAAATCCTCAATATATAGTAAGATACTCAATACAGCTTTTCCTTTAGGCAATGAATTCATGACGTTTACTGTAACTTCTTCTAACCTAACAGTCTGGTTATAAGCATTCAGGGCTGGGCTAACAGAACCAGGGTAAAGTGCCCCAGGCTCCTTTTATCTCTTTGTTCTGCCATCCCAAAGGTGCTCCTCTCGTCCACATGGGCCTGCATGAACCATCACCACAATGTCCACCCATGTTCAAACCAGTGCAAAGAAATAAGGGGATCACTTGCTCTTTCGCTTTAAAGACCCAACTTGGCATTTGTACTATTCTGCTTACATTCCACTGGTCAGAATAGAGTTAACGTGTCTGCACCTTGCTGCAAGGGAGCCTGGGAAGTGCATTCAGGGAGGCCATGAGCTCACACAAAAAACTATCAGTATTACTATATTACTGTAGAAGAAAGGGCATGCATATTTGGGAATAACTATCGATTTCTGCCACAGTGAACAAGAATTTTAAAATCGCCGTATCTTAGTTATACATTTATGCTGTGTTGAGTTAAAGCAACATGTGGACTGTTGAACTTTTAGTTTGCTGAACGGTAATTTATTTTATAGACTCTAAAGCCTTTAAATGAAGCATTTCCTGGCTGGAATAATTTGTCCGTGTATATATTATTAAGTGAATCAGTTTAGTGGAGTGATGGAGGAGAGGCTTGTCAGAAAAGTTTCCTGGAAGAGGAGTTTCTTATCTGATTCTTAGAACAGGGGCAGGGGTTCGCCAGGAGACGAGCCCATGCCTCCATGTCCAGCAGCTGCCCTGGTGACCAGCTACATGTGGGTCGCTATCAACTTCATGCCATTGCTGTATGACAGCACCTCCGACTCCTTGCCTTCTGTGTTGGGGCTTCCCTGTTAACGTTGAGGCATGGAAAGTTGTGGGCCCCAATTGGTGCCCACACGTACACAGCCAAAAGGGTAGGGCAGATAATATCCCAGGAAATGGACCTTCACCCTGAGATGAGAAGCAATGGGTAGTTGTTTGTTTGTTTTTTTACCCCTTTCTTTCCCATATGAATGGTCCTGAGGCGCATTTTATTTTATTTATTTTTTAAATATTTACTTACTTTTCAGAGACAGAGAATGCATGCGGGGGAGGGGCAAAGAGAGGGAGACAGAGGATCCAAAGTAGACTCTGCAAGCAGAGCCCAACGCAGGGCTCAAACTCACGTGAGATCATGACCTGAACCGAAGTCAGATACTCAACTGACTGAGCCACCCAGGTGCCCCCTGAGGAGCATCTTAAATGGCTTCTGAGAAGGGTGGCTTGAGATGGAGCAGTCAGGTGCACTCCACATCTTACACGCTCACATGGCACTCTCGCCTTCCTTGCTTCACCCCCACTCATCCCTCACCTCTGCTCCACGGAGTTGCCATCCTTAGTAAAGGAGGAATACAGATGCCTTTGCTTCTCCGACTCTGCTTTCTGGAGAACACCTTGGTTCCCTAAGTCCCATTTCCCATTCTATCAGCAACAAAAATCCATTCTTCTCTCTGTTATCTCTGAAAAGGGTGAGGCACTGATAGTCATCCACACGAGTACTTTCTTTCCTCCTTTCCCTGGAGGAGATTTAAACTTCTGCAAAGACGCAGAGGCACAGGACATTTTCAGAAAGCCATTCAACCACACATTTCAATTTAGATCTCATTGAGCCCACGTTAGCATGTAGAGAGAAGGTTATTGAAGTCTGTGGTTGAGTGGTTCCTGCCCTCGCCTCTGTCACAGAGCAGCTTGTCGTGGGCAGAGGGGAGCCAGACAGGGGGGCGGAGCCGCAGGCATCACGCATTCCTGACGCCTTTCAGGAGGTGGAGGCATATCTCAGTCAAGTTAATGTTGGGAGAACAGTCCCCTTTCCCCACCTCATACCCGCGAAAAAGTCTCCCTCAGAGATCCAACAAGGAAAAACAGCGCAGGAGACTCATCTTGACTGTAGAGTCACTACTTTAAATGATACTCCGAGGAAATCTTATCTGTTACTTATTGACCACACTTGCTTTTGCCTTTTGTTGTTGGTTTTTTTAAATTACAAGAACATGACATGAAAGAAATTTAAGAAAAAGATGAAACATTAGCCACAGTCTCCCCTCACATAATCTAGTGCCAGGGACTTGCTGGGAGCAGCTTGGGTAGGTGACCTTCACGGCGTTGCCTGTGTGTAGGAGTCTGGATCTTGGCTGTGATTGTACTTCTCTCCTCTGTCCTGTTGGGACTGGTGACAGACCATTGCCTTCCCAAGCCCCACAGCCAGCCCCCAGCTGAGTCCCAGTGCAGCCACTCTCCCTCTGTGTTTTGAGTGGAGTGGATCCCGGAATGGCCTCAGCTGGAGGGTGCCATCCAGGTGATTCCTTCATTAGCTCGAAAAAGGCAACCTTCTGGGTGTGGGACCAACTTCCTGCCATTAGGGGGAGCATGAATGTTTTTGATACAGTAGCAAAACACAAGAGCTTGGGCTTTACTTTTCTTAAATAACTGTAGAAAACCAAGTGTAAAGAAGAAAATCATCTGCAACACACCATGTTGTGATATTCATTCTTACTACTGAATTCTGTTTCCTCTATGTATACATATGAAATGTTCTCTGCCTACCGTGTGATTGCTTGAGCACCCAAACTGCATTCGTTAGCACGGAGCCCGGTATCTTCCTCTTGAATTCTGTTCTAGAGGATACCCGCCCTCCCACCACCACTTGTTGTTGAAAAGCTTCAATAGCTTCCTTGGACAGAGTGGTTTAGTCCCACCTGCAGATATCAGGCATCAGGAAGCACCAAAAGCTGTTAGCATTCCTCTGCCACTCAATGCACCACAGTCTTGCACCAACCGATTCTGTGCTATTGGCCAGATGACTTCGGTGCTCTTGAAAGCATTACAGAGGTGATTCACATGGTAGCTTCAAGTTCACAGTCATGGAGTCTCAAAGCATGAAACAGCTGAGGAATGACACAGCTGGGGAATCTAGAGTTCTCTTCCACCATCGTGCCGAAATCCTCAAGGTCTTTGTGTTGAGTCCAGACCAGATCTAAGCTCGCCCTTTCCCCGGGGTAATTTTAGATCATGACCTTGTTGGCTTTTGCCAATACTGGGTGTTGCTTGGAATCACACCATGATTCTCCTAACAAATGTCCCTAACTTGAATTTTGGTGAGCAAGGTGGGGCATCGCAGTACCTTCTCACCCAGAGGAGTTTGGGGGCTTCATGCTTACAGATCTGTGTGTCCCTCAAATCCTCCAGTCTTACCAGGAGGAGGGGGAGCTTTCGCCAAGCTCCACAAAAGATAAGAACAGTTACACTCTTTCTTCAGGACCATGGATGGCCACCACCCTACATTTCTATTATTAAAAGGACTTCTCAAGCGGAGACACACTGATAAATGTTTAAATACCAGATCGTTGAAAAACTATAAACCGTTACTTCTTTGTTTGCCAATTTGTGTGATGTAAATACTCTCACTATGGCCAATTTCATTCCACCAAGGTGATGCCAGTGGACTCAGAGCTGGAAATCGATGCGTACAGTCAGCACACTCTGCTCGTGGGAGTCTGGCCAGCTGTAGGACACCACTGCCTCAAGTGACCAGCATAACAGACATCTGCTCTGAGGGCACCTGTCGCCTTTGCTACCGGAGAACTGCAGGAAGCATCTTCTAAGTGAGTAAATAAAGTACACTCCATTATATACTTACAAACTGGGAATATACCAAACAATATATTCTCCAAACATTATCAAAATAAAGCTTCTGCTATCCAGTTTTTCTGTACTTAACCAAATACCTTAGGGAACCAGGTTTATTTTGTTCATGTTTAATTATTAGGTTAAAACAAACTATGACTATCACTTAAGGCACTCCTTGATAACCACCTCCGTTGCCTCTGTCCTTTCTTCGTCCCTTTGTCCTTCTTTCCCTCCTCTGTCTTGCTTTGTAATTTCTGGGGAAAAGGAAAGCCAAGACCACTGTGCAGGCAGGCTGCACTCCATTCCTAGACTCCCAAGACTTGGGTTTTATATGTGGTTTAAAGCCGTGTGTTATTTCTTTTGTTTTTTTAACTTTATTTATTTTGAGAGAGAGCGCCTGTGCGCAAGTGAAGGAGGGGCAGAGAGAAGGGGAGAGTACGAGAATCCCAACCAGGCTCTGTGCTGTCAGTTCAGAGCCCAACGAGGGGCTCCATCCCATGACCATGAGATCATGGCTTGAGCCAAAATCAAGAGTCAGATGTTTAACTGACTGAGCCACCCAGACGCCCCTGAAGCTGTGTGATATTTCAGCGAGGAACCCCTTGTTAAACATTTAGGCCAGAGGTTGTAATCAGTACCTGGTGACATCAGCTCCCTTTAGAGATTTCAATTTCTAAATTATAATATACATGTGCTTTAATAACAAAATTGCCTCAAAAGAATATCTTCAGGGGCGCCTGGGTGGCTCAGTCGGTTAAGTGTCCGACTTCGGCTCAGGTCAGGATCTCATGGTTCACAAGTTCAAGCCCCACGTTGGGCTCTGTGCTGACAGCTCAGAGCCTGGAGCCTGTTTCAGATCCTGTGTCTCCCTCTCTCCCTGCCCCTCCTCTCTCTCTCTCTCTCAAAAATAAAATAAACACTAAGAAAAAGAGTATCTCAGGATTAAAAATTTTAAAAAAGAAATACAAAGTTATACTATAATCATCTCTTCCTCTCTTTTCAGTGGCTATTTTGAAAGATGACTGGTAGTGCTAAGCTAGTCTGTCCCCAAGCCCCACCCCCTGGCAGAGAGAAGGCCCCCTTCTGGGGCAGCTTCCTCCCACAATTTTCCTTGTCTTCTGGGGATTTTGCCCATGGCCTTCAACACATGTGGTGGTGTGATAAAATTTAGTCAAAATAGGGGAAGCTTATAAGATCTGTGTTTTTATTCAACACATTTTTATCCCAAGCTTACAATGTGCCAGGCAGTGTACTCAGTGCTGACATTTATCAGTGAACAAAACAGACAAAATTCCTATCCTCATGGAGCTTACATCGTAATGAGGAGGGGCAGACAATGAATGAATGCATGCATGAATGAATAACTTAATGAATCAGCGCTGTGCAAACAAGAACTGATACACTGCTCAGGCAGCATTCACTGTTTGCTAGAGGAAGCGGAAGAATTCTGGAGTCTTCCAAAAGGCTCCAAAACTTGGTTATCCCACCCTAGACTCTTAAAGGTCAGTGTTTGGGTTCTGTGAGATGGGGGAACAGTCCTCTGGATCTGAGAACCCCTAACTTCATGTCCTGGCCTTTCAACGTGCTGCATATAAGATTTCAAGCAGCCTGCTTACCTTCCCTTAATCTATATCCTCACCTGGAAAACTGCTACTAAATCCAACTTCAAGATCATTGAGATGCTTCCAATAGCTAATACGAGGGAAAGCATGTTGTAAAGCTAACGTGCTATTTAAATGCAATCTTTTAAATATTATTTTGATCATGAGCTAAAACATATAGCGACAGAGGTGAGTCGGTCTGGAAATTTGTCATTTCTTTCTCTTGCTATGTAAATGACATTGCCAGTACAGTATTAGATACTGAAGCTATGTTCAAGTGGGACGTTTTTAGAAAATATTTGTTTATTTTTGAGAGACTGCAAGTGGGGGTGGTGCAGAGAGAGGGGGGTGACAGAGGATTCCAAGTGGGCTCCACGCTGACAGCAGTGAGCCGGATGCAGGGCTCAAACTCACGAACTGCAAGATCACCACCTGAGCCGAAGTTGGATGCTCAGTCGACTGAGCCACCTGGGTGCCCCTCAAGTGGAGATTTAAATCAAATATTAAAGAAGCATCTAAAGTAGTCGGCAGTGGTAGTGTGAGACTTGTTTGAGTGTGAATCTCCTCTGTTAAAACAGAGGATGGGATTTGACCTAATAAAAGGTCACAGTGGGTACCTGGTTGCTGGAAGTTAGAGGCTCCCCAGATGCTGTGGGGCTCAGGTGGAGGTGGCCTGGGTAGGTGACAGAATATTCAGGTGTAGGAGTGTCTGCGGAAAGGCTGCCTTAGTCAATGTGGACAGTGGCTTTGTACAAGTCTGAACCTCCCTGCCGTCATGCATTAAATTCTGTTGTATGGCATTTAGGGGGAAAATCGTTTCTTATAGTTGTGAATTGCACATACAAGGTGCCCCTGGATGTAACCAAATAACAAACTTAATTTTTGGTCATTGTTTGATGCCACAATGTTACTATCATTTTATAGGCAGCCTTCCTGGGTCACGCTCGGAATGTTTATTGATGCTCTAAAAACATCCAGTTTATGTCAAGGTATTTGCATGAATAAAATGGGCACTTTTAAAAGTTGGTAATTAAGAAATCTGTACAGCTGAAGAGGCAGAGTGCAGAGGAGAGAGACAGCAATTAGCAAAGCACGGACCTAAAACATTGTTGGGAAACATTATCTATATTCTTTAGTACTGTATCTTTAAAGTGTTACTGACACATTGTACTTAAAGAATATATGTCAGGGGGGCAGCGGGCTGGCTCAGTCAGTGGAGCATCTGACTCTTGATCCCAGCGTCATGAGTTCAAACCCCACTTTGAACGTGGAGCCACTTAAAAAAAAATTTTTTTAAATAAGCTCAATTCTTAACTATTAAACTTCACTAAAGTTTGAGTCATTTTTTTCTCTCCTTGATGATTGTTTCACTACTGTCTGAAGGAGCTTAAAGTAGTTCATGGAATTCCTATCTTAAATAGTTTTGGAAATAGATTATGGGTTATAGTCATTTAAAAATGAGAAAACGGAAGCTGAGGAAGGGAATACTGGTTTCTTCTGAAACAAAATGACAAGTCAGACTTATTACAAGGAGTCTGCTTTCCTTTTCTTTTTTTTAAATATAATTTATTGTCAAATTGGCTTCCATACACACCCAGTGCTCATCCCAACAAGTGCCCTCCTCCATGCCCATCACCCACTTTCCCCTCTCTCCCCCCATCAGCCCTCAGTTGTTCTCTGTATTCAAGAGTCTATTATGATTTGCCTCCCTCCTTCTGTGGAGAAACGGGAGCGCTTTTCTGACTAAGCAGGTATGTTGTGGTTTTCTAGAAAACATACACAGTTACTAGGCTATACTGTTTTCTGTCTTCTCTGGGAAGCCTGCCCCTTATCTGCCTGTCTTGAGACATTCTAGAGGGTCTGTCTGTCCTCCCTCTTATCTCCCTCCTTCTCGTCTTCTCCCTCCCCTCCCCCCACATACTCATCAACCGTCACTCCTGCTTCATTCTCCATTCTTTTCATCAAAAGAGGGAACTGTTTGATTAGATCACCCAAAGCTACCTTTCTATCAACACCAAAGGACTGATAACATCTATTTCTCGGGCCAAAAGATGATTCACGAGGAAGTTTGCGAAAAGAGGGAGCAGAGAAAAAATGGAAGGGACTGTATTTTATGGTTCTAAGAGCTGTTTGCTTCGTAGCAGACTCCATGTAAACAAAACTCTCAAAAAGCTCTCTGCCGATTTCCAGGGAGAAGCAGCTGGGGGATGAAACAGCTCAGGTGTGGCCTGCTGGTTGGAATGTAAATTTCCTGGGGGGCTCCTGGAAGGGGGTGCCTCACTGAGGGCAGAACGAGAAGATCCATTGTGCCTTACATCCCCGGAGCTATTAAATTCTTGGCCAACAATTTCATCCTTTCCCTTAATGCTAGCAGCCTCAACCCGAGTATGCAGGGCATAGTGACCCAGACCCAGAGCAAAGTATTTTCTGTGCTGTACCATTTCTGTTTCGAAATGGGAAATCTCATTCCATGGAAGAAATTCCAAATTGGCTTTTCATTTTTACATACCCATAGCTTCAGGCAGCTATAACTAATGTTAAGTAGTGATTACAGCCGGGTACAGAGCTTTCTGCATTTTTATTAAATTTATTCAATTCAGGCTCTGGAGTATACTATTGATGATGTTATTCTGAGCTGGATTCGGTTAGGAAATGACTCAGCGTGCACTGGCGCACACACCTCATCCACGTGCATTCTGACGGTGCCCCGTGACCACCTAGTAGCAGTTGGGTTCAGTGACAGTGACAGTTGCTTCACTCAGCCAGCTCATTTGCACACCTCTTCCCTCCCCTGTGGTTTTAAATTGCTTAGTTAGTGAATCTTTTAAGTAGCAGCCAAGCGGGTTGCTCACCTGCCACTTTTGTTTTGCCCATCAGAGCTCGCCTGTGTTTCTGCCTGGTCAAGTCTGATTAGTTCTTGCACAACGTGGCTCCAAGGAGCGGCTGCCCAGAGGCAACCTGTGTGTTCCCTGCATCACATCTCATGTGGGCGGTGGCCATTTAAGCACTAAGGGGAGGAGGCAAGAGTGTGGCAAACTTGGGTGTCACAGGGTGCCCCCCAAGGGACAGGAAGGGGCCAGTTGCATCCTTCCTGTGGGGTTATAATCTCATGCAAAGCAAAAGCGAATTAGAGGTAAAAGGACTTGATCAGATTGAAGAGGGTCTGAGTTCAGGGTATGGAACAGGCCAAAATGCCAGGCTCTTTGTGGGAGCTGTGTTGCTAATGTTGGGGAAGGGGGATGGAGATGAAATCTGACCACCTCCCTCCCGCACAAGCCATGAATGCCTTTCAAAAGGTGTTGATTAGAGGCAGAGCTGTTTTGTCTCTGCCAATCTATCAGTCCTTATTATTTTACTATGGTCCCTTTCACCAGAATGGTTTTGTACCCCTTATAAATAAACAGCTATTTTTTTAAGTGTTTTTATTTATTTATGAGAGAGAGAGAGACAGCGTGACCAGGGGAGGGTCAGAGAGAGAGAGGGAGACACAGAATCTGAAGCAGGCTCCAGGCTCTGAGCTGGCTGTTAGCACGGAGCCCGACGCGGGGCTCGAACCCACAAACGGTGAGATCCTGACCTGAGCCAAAGTCGGATGCTGAACCGACTGAGCCACTCAGGTGCCCCAACAGCTATTTTTTAGAAATACCTTTATTGACCTATAACTTGAGCTGGCTGTTAGCACAGAGCCCCACGCAGGGCTCGAACCCACAAACGGTGAGATCCTGACCTGAGCCAAAGTCGGATGCTGAACCGACTGAGCCACTCAGGTGCCCCAACAGCTATTTTTTATAAATAGCTTTATTGACCTATAACTTACATTCCGTAAAGTTCACCTGTTTAAATGTTCTCCAGTATATGCACAGTGTGTAACCATCACCATAATCTAATTTTAGAACATTTCATCATCCCCCAAAAGGAAACTTGTACCCATTAGCAGCCACTCCCCACCCCCCTCCCCACCCACTCTCTCTTCCTTCCCCCCCGCCACCTCCCCCTTCCCTCCCCTAGGCAACCACTAATCTACTTTATGCCTCTAGAGATTTGACTACTCTAGTCATTCTATATAAATGGAAATATACAATATGTGGTCTTTTATGACTAAGTTCTTTCATTTAGCATATTTTTTGTAATTCCCCTATATTATAGCCAATTATGATAGTTATTTATGTATGCCATTCCTTTTTATGGCTGATTAATCTTCCATTATAGAGATATATGATTTTTTTGTTTATTCATTTATCAGGTGATAGACCTTTAAGTTGTTTCTGGTTTTTTGACTATTATAAATCATGTTGATATAAATATTTGTGTGCAAGTATTTTGTGTGGACATGTTTTTGTGTCTCTGAGGTATATACCTAGGGGTAGAACTACTAAGTAGTATGGTAACTCTATGTTTAACATTTTGAAAAACGGCCAAACTGTTTTGCAAAGTGTGCCATTTTATATTTCCACCAGTAACGATTGAGTGTTCCAATTTCTTAGCATCCTCAGCTACTTGTCTTTTTGATTATAGCCATCCTAGCGAGTGTAAAGTAGTATGTCATAACTCTAATACCTAATAATGTTGAAAAGCATTTTATGTGCTTATTTAGCCATTTGTAGCTCTTTGGAGAAATGTCTATTCAAGTGACTTTGCATGTTTGAAATTGGATTATCTTCTTATTATTGAATTATGCAAGTTCTTTGTATATTTTTGGATACAAAATATCAGATATGTGATTTCAAATATTTTCTCCCGGTTCATGGGTTATCCTTCCTTGATGGTGTCCTTTGAAGCACAAAAGTTTTAAATTTTGAGAAAGTCCAACTTATTAATCTTGTCTTTCATTGCTTGTGTTTTTGGCATTGCATCTAAGATACCACTGCCTAATACAAAATCACAAAGATTTATTTCTGTGCCTTCTTCCAAAAGCATTATAGTTTTAGCTTTTACATTTAAATCTATGACCTACTTTGAGTTAAATTTCTGTATATGGTGTGAGGTAGGCATCCCAAATCATCTTTGCATGTGGATAGCCAGTTGTCCCAGCATTCGTTGGAAAGGCCATTCTCTCCCCCCATTGAACTTTCTTGGCTTATTTGTCAAAACTCAATTGACCATAAATTTTAGGGTTCATTTCAGCATAAATTTTAAGGTTCATTTCTGGGCTCATAATTCCATTCCATTGATCCATGTGTCTGTCCTAAACATTATCTTTGGAAGAATCTTTTCATTAACTACAATATACATATACAAAAGAGCCCAAATTTAAGCACATAATTTTGAAAAAATTTTGCAAGTGAATGCAGCTGTGTAACCAGCACTCAGACTTTGAAATATAACATTACTACTAACCCGCTAACCCCCTTGAACTCCTTCTAGTCCCTGCCCCTAAAGGTACCTACTCTCCTGACCTTTATCACTATAGATTAGTGTTGTTTGTTTCTGAACCTGTATATAAATGGAACCATGTAACATGTACTATTTCCTGTTTGGTTTTCTTTCCTTCAAAGTTATGTTTGTGAACTCTCCATCCATGTTGCTTCGTATAGCAATAGTTCATTAGTAACTAATGTGATTTTTAAATATTGTATTATAAAATATGCCATTTAAGGATCTTCATAATTCAACAAACCAATATTTCCCGAATGACAAGTGCATGGGAAAGATCCACTTAAAGTGCAATAGACATGGATGGATTTTTATACAACAGAGTTTGAAGAATTCGGTGATATGATTTTAGTTTCTACACTGCAACCAACCTTTCAAAAATGACCACTTGTAGAGTTTTGGTGTAGTATCAAAGGAGAATAGCCACAAAGTTGTTAAATGACTCCTTCCTTTTCCAGCTAAATATCTACATGAGGACAGGTTTTCTTCATGCATTTTAACCTAAAAACATCATAGGAGATTAAAAGCAGAGGCAGATAGGAGGATATAGCCATCTTTTATGAAGTTGGCTATTAAACAGATTTACAGAAATGTAAAATAATGACACTCTTTTGACTATTTTTTACTTTGGAAAAGATAGTTGTCATTACATACTCTCTTAGGTTAATATGTAATAAGTTTTATTATTGCTTTTTTAAATGGATTGATAAATATTTAAATAATGTCTTAGTTTTAATTTCTAATAGGACAAATATTAATAGCTACAACTCAGATAAACAAAAGCTCTTTGGTGTTATGGATAAATTTTTAAAGCATAGAAGGGTGCTGAGACCAAAAAGCTTGAGATCCACTTGTCCAGTGGGTAGCTAGGCATTTAACATATAAGCTTATAAATAAGTACATCACTGTCAATCATGGCTCATGATATAGAGAAGAAGAACAAGGTGCTAAGAGAAACGGACCAGGGAGACCTATTAGCAGGGGGATGGCATCAAACCACCTCTGAAGCAGTGGCTTTCAGCAGAGATCTGAAGAACAAGAGTGAAGAACATTGTGGGCAGAGGGAACAGTATATCCAAAGCCCCTGAAGTGGGGATGAGCTTGGCTTGGGTGGATTACGATGATGAGAAGGAGAGGCACGAGATGAATCAGGAGCTAAATCCCACAAGCTCTTGTAGATCATGTTAAGATTCTGACATTTTGTCCTAAGTACATAAAAATGACTATAATATGAGTTACTACCATATGATCAGATTCAAATTTTAAAAAGAGAACTGATTACTGTGTTGAAAAAAAACTAGGGGAACCTGGGTGGCTCCATCCTTTGAGCCACTGATTCTTGATTTGAGCTCAGGGCATGATTTCACGGTGTGTGGAATCAAGCCCCACTTCAGGCTCCACACTGACAGCACAGAGCCGGCATGGAATTTTCTCTCTCTCTCCCTCTGCCCCACCCACACTCACGCACATCTGTGGGCACTTTCTCTCTCTCACTCTCTAATAAATAAACTTTAAAAGGAAGAAAGAAAAAGAACCAGAAGGGGATAGGAGAGAGCTTGGATGGCTATTTTTTTTAATGGTTACTTTTATTTATTGTTGAGAGAGAGACTAAATAAACAGGGTAGAGGCAGAGGCAGAGAGAGAATGACAAGCAGGCTCCATGCTTGGTGCAGAGCTAGATGCAGGCCTCAGTCCCACAACTGCTAGATCACAACCTGAGCCAAGATCAAGAGTCTCACACTTAACCAACTGAGCCACCCTGGTGCCCCTCAGATGGCGATTTAAAAGTCCAGGGGAGAGCAAGTGGTACCTGCACCAGGAAGGTGGTGGTGCATGTGGAGCTATTTTGAAGTTAACAGTTAGTGTTTTTTTTTTTTTGAGTTTATTTATATATTTTGAGAGAGAGAGAGAAAGCAGGAGTGGGGCTGGGCAGGCAGAGAGAGGGGAGAGAAATAATCCCAAATAGGCTCTACACTGTCAGTGTGGAGCGCCATACAGGGCTCGAACTCACAAACTGTGAGATGATGACTTGGGCCAAAATCAAGAGTTGGACGCCAGCTGAGCCACCCAGGTGTCCCTGAAGTTAACATTTATAGTTCTTGCTGCCCCTATTGGTGGGGAAGAAGAAGAAGACTCCTAGGTTCGAGCACTTCTACCCATCATGCTTAGAGACAACAGTTCCAAGTATCCATGAAAGACGAAATACCCCTTATATCCATTTTATAATTATTTACAGCACTTTGATGTGTGTGACTGAATTGCCAACGTTCACTTGATAATTAGAGTTGATAATGAGATTGAAAAAAAATCACTCTCATAGCACCACCTTGTGGGCAGTAGTGAGAAGTTTTCTCATTGGGTTCAGTAACCTAGAGAAGACATAAAGTTCTCTAAAGAGGCTTACCAGTTATCAGCCACCCCAAGTCCTTCTTGGAAAGCGATGGGATATAAGTACATTCCAGAGTCAGTCAGGCAGAGGAAGAGAGATGCCTTATGTTTTCACTCATATGTGGATCAGGAGACCATGGGGGAGGGGAAGAGGGAAAAATAGGTACAGAGAGGGAGGGAGGCAAACCATAAGAGACTCTTAAATACTGAGAACAAACTGAGGGTTGAGGGAAGGTGGGGGAGAGGGGAAAATGGGTGATGAGAATTGAGGAGGACACTTGTTGGGATGAGCACTGGATGTTATATGGAAACCAACTTGATGATAAACTATATTTAAAAAAAATAAGTACATTCCATAGAATTAAAGCTAAACTGGCTGTCCTGAAAATAACTGTCCAGATTTATTCAACCTTGACCCCCTCTGGTTAACTTTAATGTCAAGAGTCATTGACTGAAATACCTTTTATTTAGATATCACCTGACGGCCACCTCTTATACGTGTCTGCTCCTTCCCTGGCTCCTTCCCAGGCTCATCATATGTTACTTGACTACTGACCCTGGAATTCGCTCAGTTTTAGGGCCAGCCAGCTTCCCGGTTCATATTCTCCTTAGGTGTGTTTATTCCAGACCCTCATGCTACTTCCCATCAGTGACTCACAGATATGTTTCTCTGGCTCAAGCCTCTGCTCCTAAATTCCAGGTCCTTATTTCTAACCCACTGTTCTACCTCTCCATGTGAATGTTCCATCCAAGACTGAATTTGGGACTTCCTCTTCTCCAAACCTGCCATTCTTTTAGTGTTTCTATGTGCAGTGGAGGCAAAACCTTCCAGTCTTCAAATCAGAAACTTGAAGTCATTCCTGAGTCCTCCCTGTCCCTCCTCCTCTGCCTACCTCTACAGTTAATCTCTTAGCCTTGTCTGTTATACTGGTAGGTATCTCCCCAGTGACCCACTTTGGTCTCCTTTGATTGCCACTGCTCTTCCTGGTCATCTCCTGCCAATAGCATGGCTATAGCTTCCTAACTGGTCTCTGCATCCACTCCAGGCTCTTTCCTGCCCATTCTCCACACTGTGGCATTTTTTTTTTTAAATGCAAATCTTAACCAGGCCATTAAAAAATTTTTTTAACATTTATTTATTATTGAGAGACAGCGAGAGACAGAGTAAGAACAGGGGAGGGGCAGAGAGAGAGGGAGACACAGAATCCTAAGCAGACTCCAGGCTCTGAGCTGTCTGCACAGAGTCCGACACGGGACTCAAACCCATGAACTGTGAGATCATGACCTGAGATGAAGTCAGACGCTCAACTGACTGAGTCACCCAGGTGCCCCTTAACCAAGTCATTTAAAACCTGCCAAGGTTTCCCCTGCCTCAGTCTGCAACGCCCTGTGGCAGAACCTNNNNCCCCCCCCCCCCCCCCCCCCGGCTTCTTCCCAGCCACTCAACACCTTGCTCCCTATGCCAAAGCCCCATTGCCTTCTCTGTTCCTCAAGCACATTCACCACAGGGATCTGCCCCTGCTCATCCCTCTACACTTCTCCTTAGCTTTCTAACTCAGCTTAACCATCTGCTCTCAGAGAAGCCTTTCCCTGAACTTCCAGGCCTTCATTCTAAGATATTAGAATCCCTTTCCTCTGAACATCAGAAATCCCTTCACTCTGAACAGTTATCTCAGTTTTCACGATGACATTCATGAAAGTGGCGTTCTGATTAATGCCACCTCCTCAGAAGAGCCTGAGTGCCATGAGAGAAGAGGGCCACAGGCTGATGGTGCTCACCGTATTTCTCTAGCCCCCAGCAGAGTGCCTGGCACCTAGGAGACGCAGTTCCCTGGATGAATGAACAAACGGCTGTGGCTCTAAGGCCCTGAAAAGGCAATGACAGCAGTCAACAGTATGCATCTGTAGTTTGTGTCACTTGTAAATAAGATCAGGTCCAGGCGTGGCTGAAGGCTGCACAGAGCCGGCGACAGCAGTGGCACATGCAGCCGGTGTGAGTGAAGGGATCCTTCCTGCCTGCCCTCCGGCCGGTTCCCACCTGGTCTTGTGATGCTGGTGAACAGGTACTTGAAAAAAATCGTACAAACATCTTCTCTCAGAACGAACACTAATTTTGAGGGACATACCAGTCCAGGTCAATATTGAGGGTTAAAAAAAGGTATTTGTCATCTCAAGGTCATGGTTCCACTATAGGTACAGTCAATTTAGGTAACTACTCAGAAAAATTATCTCTGTCTTCAAGCAAATAGCCTTTTTCCTGTATGTTTAAGAAGTTTCTAGGACAATTAAAGTCACTTATCTCAAGACACAGAAAGTTCAAAGGTTAACTGATTATCCCAGAACATTTCCAGCTCCTTCTAAATAACATTTTTTTCCCCACCTTAAAAAAAAACTTCCGGGTGCCCTGTTCATGAGACAAAGTAAAAACTCATTTTCCAGCATTGACATGCAAAGTGATTAATACCTTTGTACATCAAAATTATTATACTTTTGTATACAAAACATAGGTTCTTAATCTTTCCTCTCTTATTTTACTTATTTATAGATTTGTTCCAGGAATAATTTAAGACAGATCACAACACATCAAAATAACACAAATTATAAATACATTAAAAATGCAAAGGAAAAATAGGATAGGGACCGAAAATAGACTCAGAAATGAGGTCAATTAAAAAATGCCTTTTGTAAGGACTGATACCAGGGAGGGCTACCGGCTGTCTACACAACCATCCTCTCGCCCTTCTTCCTTCTACAGAGACCTGACTGTTCTGGTAACAAGGGTCCCGTTCTCAGTCCTAGAAGATGGAGTCATAGATCCCTGGCTGGACCGTTCTTGTTAGGAAAGAATGTCCTTATTGTTAGAGACACTTATAGTGAAATCTCTTACGTGTGGCTAGGAGCTTTCTCACGGAGGCACTCGGTGTTGTGTCCCATTTGTCTCTAAGCTTTCTAGCAGTCCACTCCAAGAGGGACACTTGGTTAGAAATAACTCAGAATCCATAAAGCAAAAAAAAAACAAAAACCGAAAACAAACCAGGCCTGTACCTCAGGAAAGGTGCAATATTGCTAAGGCTAAGACCAAATAAAACAAGGGTCTAAAACACATGTATTTATCCAATGTGTTTAAAATTCCACATGAGCACAACAGTGTAATAGATATACCATAATCAGCAATCCAAGCCAAATTGGCTTTCTTTTTTGACATAATTTATTATTCAAATTGAAGTTTCATTTTCTACATGTTCCTTGAGTTAAAACATTATTTGTAGAGCCAAATGAAAGTGCATTTCACAAATTAACTTGGACAATGGGTGGAAAAACTTGTTCTTAGCAATCTAACCTTTGGCTTGTGAATACAGAGCCCTAAGTCTGAACTGGCAGGCCAGTGGGGTGGGTAGGAAAAAAGTCTAGATGGTTCCCATGTATTTTTTTCTTTAGAAAGTATATGTATCTTCTTCTGTGTAATTCTTCAGAAAAAGTGCAGGCATTCAACAGGACAGAGAAAGATCATATTCTAAAAAGGATTGTTTTCCCCTTCTAACGATGATATAAGAAAAGATTCTATTTTTATATATAATTATATTTTATCTAGGAATAAGGCTCCTTTCTCAGTTTGTCTATTTGTCTGTCTATGTATTTATATTTAGCTTTTAAAGAAAAGAAACAAGCATAGCATTGGTAAAAAAGAATGTCTCCTTCTGTGTGTTTGACTTGACTGCTTGAACCAGTAAGTCAACTGCTGTAGCTGTCAGACTACCAGGAATAGGCCTCACTTCAAGCCCGAAAAATCCCATTTACTATTTTAATGACCAGGACTTGCTAATGTGGGCATGTGAAATGTAACCTTGGAAAGGAATGCTGTCCATACCAGGAAGTCTTTGGTAAGGCTTGAGTTCTTGCCATAACTAAAAACCTGATGATGCACTACTGATGACTTCATCCACAAATGAAAGCTAGCTGCCTGCTTCCATAGCCCTCAGGGAGAATCACACCAAGAAAAGGCTGGTTTGAAAATAACATGGAGGAAAGACACTTCATTTGGTCTATTGAAGAAAATGAAGGAGCTCGTCTATGCAAGTGTGGAGAAGACACCTCACAGACCCTGTGGTTCTGTAGCACTGACAGCACCCGCAGAGGATTTAATAGAGACACAAAACAAGAAAAAAAGAGAGAAAAAGTTGCTGATGGGCTTCTTCCGTGGGGTCCCATGAACGAGGACCGTAGAAGGCAATGGTCTTCCCCCGTATGCTGTATGCCACAGCTCTGACACCTCAGACATCATCGCACATATTGGCTTTCTCTTGAGAAAAAGGAAATGGTTCCATTCCAGTTGATGGTGGCTTCTCTCCACTTGGTTCTGATTACCATCTCCACTGGAGAAAACCGTCTTCCTGCTACGTGTCCATCTTCATGTTGGTTTCTTTCCCAGTGATGGGAATGAGTATCTGGGTGAGAAACAGCCGGCATTTAGGCCGTAGCCTCTCCACACCATTCCAGAGGAAGCCAGGAAGGAAGGAAAATGGGATGGGAGGACAGGAATGGGCTTATTAGGAAGCTGTGTTCCTACAACTGGCTGAACCAAGGGGGAGCCCAGTAGATGGCATGTAAAAATGCCCCATAGCAAACAACATGCCTGGTAACATGGGTGGTTGTGTTATTTTGGAACATGAATATTGATAAGTCATGTGATGTACATTCCAGCACCATGAGGTGACCCATAGAGCCAGATGGAGGTCACAGCATGTTGTCAGGAAAACCAGGAAAAGGAGGGCCCCTCACTTCTCAGTGCTTCTAAGAATACATTTACATTTTTAGGTGAAGGGTGGGGTAGTATAGTGAGGTAGTCAAGAAGTGGGCTCAAGGGCCAGCTTTGTCTATATGACATTTGAGAAGGTACTGGACATCTCGCAGCCTCATTTATTCACTGAGTATTTATTGGCGGCCTCGGTTTCTTCTATGTGAAAATAGATATCCTAGTATCTACCTCATATGACATTTGGGGGAACAAAATGGGATTACCTGTAAAGCTTCCAAAACAGTGCCCAGATGAGAATGCTTGTGATGCATGTGAGTTGATACAAAAATAATGCTTTCCTCAAAGTAGAGAGTAAAGTAGAAACAATAGTATACAGTAAAATCTTGGATTGGGAGTAACTTATTCTGCGATTGTTGTGCAAGATGAGCAAACATTTCTAATAAATTTTAACTTGATAAGTGAGTGATATTTTGCAATAGGAGTAGTACGTGATGCTGAACGTCATATGGTCACAACTGAGCCAGTGGTTCCTGAAATTCTCTTTGATGTGCAGGTGGTTTGGATTACAAGCCTGTTTCCAGAATGAATTATGCTCACAAACCAAGGTTTCATGATATATATTTTTAAATATAAATATATATTTAAAAATATTTTTTGAGGGCCACCTGGGTGGCTCAGTCAGTTAAATGTCTGACTCTTGATTTTGGCTCAGATCATGATCTCATGGTCCACAAGTTTAAGCCCCATGTCAAGCTCTGCACTAACAGTAGCCTGTTAGGGATTCTCTCTCTCCCTTTCTCCGTGCCCCTTCCCTGCTCTCTCTCTCTCTCTCTCTCAAAAATAAATAAATACGTATATATTTTTTTAATAAACATTTTTTTTAGTAGGCTCCATACCCAGCGTGGAGCCCAATGTGGAGCTTGAACTTATGACCCTGAGATCAAGACCTGAGCTGAGATAAAGACTTGGGTGCCTAATAGAATGAGCCACCCAGGCACCCCAAAATGATAATATATTTTAAGGAATGTATTGTCAGTGTCTCCCTAAATTAAGTGGGCTAGTATATATTTCTCATAATTACATAATTAGGAGCTGTACAGATAAAACATTCACTAAGATACCTTTCCAGATTTCACCATAATGAAAAGTTGCTTAATGCCACGCCTATGATGCTAAATGCCAAGAGTCCAACATCAAACCAACAAGCCGCCACCAGTAAAACCAAGGTGCCCAGTGCAGACTTCCAGTCTTAGCCTGTTTATTTCTTTGTCCAAAGGGCCAATGCTTAAAGACATTAAATGTCGTCTTTTTCCTTAGGAGTTAAAAAAATTTTTTAATGTTTATTTTTGAGAGAGAGATATAGAATGTGAGCAGGGGAGGGAAGAGAGAGAGAGAGAAAGAGACACAGAATCTGAAGCAGGCTCCAGGCTCTGAGCCATCAGCACAGAGCCCAACTCGGGGCTCAAACTCATGAACCGTGAGATTATGACCTGAGCTGAAGTCAGATGCTTAACTGACTGAGCCACCCAGGCGCCCCTCCTTAAAAGTTTAAAGGAATGGCTGTAATTGGAATGAAATGACCTGTGTGGTTGTCTGCTTCTTTCTTCCACTGGCGTGGAACCTCAAGTTCTACAGGGGCTGTGCCTTAGTTACTGTTGCTCTCCTAGTGTCTGTCACATGCCTGGCACTTCGTAGAGCCCCAAATATGCTTTCTGAACTAACCTCAGCAGAAACTTACTTCGGACCCTAGATATCATCCGATCCGTTGTAGGACAGAATTGACCAAATGGAACACACCCTCTGCCCCAATCCCTCTGGTTTTCCAGTTCTTTCCTCAGGTATTAAATGCCTTAGGCTCACAGACAAAAGTTCCTAGAAAGGGCCTTTTGGAAATTTGGTTCTTCCCTTTTTGTTTTTTTCTCTCACCTAAAACTGATTTGTTCCTCTGTGCTTTGTCTAACCCCCAGGCTCTTCTACAGCAGCTTTAGAATTCCCAGGTTGCAGAGCTTGGGTTGAGGCCTGTGGGACTCATGCATAGGTTTCACTTCGGAAATCAAGCCTAAACGTTTTTGTGCAAAGCCATTGTGAGTATCTGCACAGCCGGGAAGCATTGGCGGCCGCGTCTTTCTGAGCGCACTAAGCACTCGGCACTTGGAGTCTGACAGGCTCACCTACTGTAAGATGCACAGGCGTGTTCTGTGGGGGCTGGCCGCTGTAAAAATACAGATCAAAGCGACGCTCCACTTTCCAATCTGATAAGAGCTGCCTGTTGGTGCTAAAAAGGACACTGTAATTTCCATTGATGTTGCATAGCCAAATAGGTAATTTGGGAGTCTTTAGTCTGCTGCCCACCTGCAAGGGAAGAGGGGAATGCGGATGAATATATAGATTTTGTCACATCGCGGCAGATGCTGATCCATCATCTTGATCAAGAAAGCTCCGAGGCTTTGCGCAGGGCACTCTGCGTGCAGTATGGCTTGAAGTGAAGGCTTCCTCAGGAACGAATTTACATGTATGAATGGTGTGGTGGGGCGGTCACCCCGCAGTTTTGGGTGGCCTCCTGGAGGACACAGAACCGCCTCAGTTTGGTTTTGAAGTTAAATCGGGAACACATAAACTGAATTATAAGTGTCTGGGTGGGATAAGGGGCCTTCAATCTGTCTTTGGCATTGACTGGTGCATCTGCTCCAATGCCCCAGATAGGACGATATTTCATTTAGCAGGTGGTCAGACTTTTGGAAACACTAACCATTTAGAATATAGGAAAAAGAAAATATTTAGCATATAGAAAAATAGAATATTTTGAATATAGGAAGGAGCTTCAGGGAAGTGAGGGGAATACACACACACACTCATTTATATATACAAATATGAATAACATGTGAATATCTTCAAATGTGAAGATATACTTAGAGCTGAATATGCTAGTTTAGCATCACAATAATAATATTAAATGTACTCTTTTAACTAGTTTATCTAGTTTTTCCAGGCAACTGTCAGTTCGGCAGCTAGTGAATTAAATGGACAAAAGTACTACTCTGACAGGCATAACCCCCCACCCCCCGAGGGTAGCGTGATGTTATAGTGCATCTCTATTGACGATATCAACCATTTTATATAAAGAGGCAAGAAAGCACATATTTTTTTAAAGATTGCCATTAAAATTCATTAACGTTAAAAGCTTTTTTTCTACTTAGAGAAATAAGCCTGAGCTACATGGAAAAAAAGACACATCATTTTCATCAGATGCCAGGGAAAGCTATGGACCTTCAGCCTTGTGTGTCTTCCCATAATGGAAGGATCCAATTCTGTTTCTTTCCTTCTCAGTCCTTTGAGTGTGTGTTCAGGAACAGAATCTGTTTTATGGAAAACCCAGCTTTGGAAAATTATCACGTTTCGTAAACCCAAGTATTAAAGGCTAATAACTTGACATTTTGATTTCTCAATAGTTCTATTCAGATCTCTTCATTTTGCTTTAGTTTAAATTCTTCAGTTGTGGGTGAGTGGGTGAATCAGAGATGCTTTGTCTTTAAGATTTTCCCTTTTAGCTACCATAGAAAAATTATGTTACTGTGTTTGAAAGACACGAGCTCAGTTTTAGTTAATGATGTTAAAAAGGGTTGCAAACCTAGCACCCCATTTTGGACATGGTCATTGTAGGTGCCGGATTTGCTTATCTACTCTCATAGAATTAGCCCCTCTGGGCTGAGTGTAATATGAGCATCTCACATATCAAATGGGCAAGTCGCTCACTGGCTACATTGGAAATAAAACACAGAGGATGTGCCATTGAAGCAGCCGAATGTGTTTATGTTCCAAGAATCCACCCACAAGTTGCAAATAACATTGTAACCATTCATTAGTTGTGAAAGAAGCAGTTTCTTTCTTAGGGCTTCTTGCCTGGTCCTTTAGGTACTCAGGTTGTATGGAATCAAAGTATGATCTGCAGGACATGGAAGTATTAAGGTTGAAAAACTTGAATAAACTAATTGGGAAATTGAGAACTATTTAGAATAAAATGTCACTTATTTTGAAAGTCAAAAGAATTGGATTGTGGCTGATTTTCACCCAGTGAAAGTTCCTGTAAATTGTATCTAGGCGGAGGTAATAGAATATAGACATGTATGATAGATATTAGAGTTTTTGTAACTCCAGTATTGTAAGTTTTGTAGGCAAAAGTCACCGGGCACTCAGGTGACACTCAGCAAATGCTGACAGCACACTACTGTTACTTTATGCAACAGTGCAACCGTTTTCTTTTCTGAACTCAAAGCTACTCAAGATTTTATTAGAGTAGGAGGAAAATGAGGTAGTTATAAATATAACAGTCTCCAGCCCCCAAAGTAACCATACAGAGACTCCACACTGAGCAAGCAGAGGCCTCACTTGCCGTGAGAGATTCTGGTGAAAAGGAAAATGCCATGCATGACTGTCGAGGCAGTGTGGGCATTAACCCTAAGAGGCAAGCCTTAAGATTACAGCTGAGAACACACCTGGTTTAAAATGAGTCCTGTAGGGGCGCCTGGGTGGCTCAGTCAGTTAAGTGTCTTAACTCTTGATCTGATCCTAGGTCATGATCTCACATTCTGTGAGTTTGAGGCCTGCACTGGGTTCTGCTCTGACCGTGCAGAGCCTGCTTGGTATTCTCCTTTTCCCTCTCTCTCTGCTACCCCCTTCCCCTCAAAGTGAATATATAAACTTCAAAAAAAAGGTGAGTCCTGCAAAAACAAAACAAAGCACCTCCTGATTGAATCCAGCCAAATATTATATCACCTTCTTTTCTTTTTTTAAAGCTTATTTATTTTTGAGAGAAAGAGAGAGCATGAGCTGAAAAGGGGCAGAGAGAAAGGGAGACACAGAATCCAAAGCAGGCTCCAGGCTCCGAGCTATCAGCACAGAGCCCCATGTCAGAGCTCGAACCCACCAACTGTGAGATCATGACCTGAGCCGAAGTCAGACGCTCAACCGATTGAGCCACCCAGGTGCCCCTAGGCCCTTCTTTTCCTAGCACACCACATCATGTGTTTGACTGGAACTTTCAGTTAAGAATTTGTATTTTGGTTAGACAGTTTATCAGCTAATCCCTACCCTCCAAAGCAGCATTCTAAATATGTTTTATTGGTGAGATTCCCCAAATGCAGAATTTGTGCACGTTGCCTCATGTTGCTATGGTAAAAAGGAAATTAACTTGTGATACAGTAGTGCTATAAATAAAATACCTTACTCCTTAAGTTCACTCATTGTATAATAAGCCCAGTGAGTTTAGCATTACATGCAGCAATGAAGCCTTTCCTAACATGTATCATTTAAGCCAGTGTAAAATTACAAGGACAGGACGAAGGATGGACACATTCCAAACACTACAGTGCAAGGATTGAGTCCATGTAATTCTTTTTTTATGCCATCTAGAACAATAGTGCTTACAGTGTGCCTTTGCATAATGAGCTTGGTATTGGGAGTCCCAAGGGTCCAGTCTGGTAATTGGAATGGGAGGAGGGTGTTGGAAATTTGTGCTTTCTGCCCTGATACGTGGTGAAGATTCGTGTGTATAACTGTGAGTGGTCTGGCGCTCATCTCTGCACCTGGAACACAAAGTTGATGTAACTTCCCTCAGCGAGCTTGCAGGGATGTTGTCGTGTTTGCAGGGTGCCCCCTCAGCAAATTTGTGCCAGAGGGCCATGGGTGGAGCTTCGTATGGTGGGCGGAACTTCACGTGGTGGGCGGAGCTTCACGTGGTACTTTCGCAGTTAGATTTCTTCCTACCAGTCCCTTTAAAGGGAAATTTCAAGAGGAAAGAGGCGACGGCTGGGATGGTGGTGCGCTCTGCCAGGGCTGCCAGGGGGAGTAATTCCAGCAAGACCTAAATGGCTTCAGTCCCTTCTAAAAATCAGAGTTGATTTTTCTTCTCCGTGGCAGGTGCGAAGATAATGCGAACCTCCTAAGGCTTTCCAGATGGTGTTAGACTCAAACTGCTTTATGTTCTCACTTAGGTATTGGAACCTCACACTCAAACCTGTACCTTCAAATAGAAAAGTGACGGGAGGCTTCAAAATAGTGCCTCATCTTGTAGGTAGCTGGCTGCCTTCCGCGGGAACTGTCAGTCTGGTGGGCTCTGGGAGGGCCTTGCCATGTCATCTAATGAGAACTCCGTTCTTTTTGGTTTGTTTTTTTTTTAATCTCACCCACTGGGCTGTGACATTGGGACTGAAAGACGTGTGTTTTTGCAGTCTCTGCAATTTCCCAGAGTAAGAAGAGATTTACTTTAGGAAGATAGACACAGCATTTACAGGATGGGCTTCACCCGGACAGCACAATCTGTTAGCATGCTGGTTTTCTTTTGAACTCGGAAACCTTTCTTACAGTAGATTTTCATGATGAGTAAATACATACAATCTGCTGATAGGCAGCACACAGCCTAGGCAGGAGCCCCTAAATGCCCATAAAGTGCTGATGTACCCAGTTGGCACGTTCATGAATCCTCTGTGGAAGAGTGACCCTACTCAGAGCAGAAAGAAGGCGAGTGGCTATGGGGGTCATCAAGCCAGTGATACAGAGAGCACTGTTCTAGAACCACAGCTAGTTCTTTCTTGAGCAGACTTTTGTTCAGGTCTATGACAGAAGACTCTGAACTATTAGACTCCTGGTTACACGGCAGTTACGTGGGGTCCTTTGGTTAGCACGTCTCTGAGTTCCGCCGAGCTTGTCCTTTGGGATGTATGCTTGACAGACTTGGTCCTCCAAACCAGCAGGTGAAAGGGAGCAGATACTTTTCAGACTGTGCCCTATGTACATGTAGCGCACAATCAACCTAAATAAGTGCTTGAACCTAGAAGTCAATGTAAAAAGCTCTAGCTTGTTGAGTCCTGCCTTCTAAACCCTGTCTGTGGTTTTGCCACCATCTAAATGTTAGAGGCTGACATCAGTGTACCCATGATAGACATTACAGGTGATATCGTACACCTAAATCTACAGCCTGTGTAGATACAATAGATTACAAAAGCACTTGTGATAGAATATAATTCTAATAACTGGCATTTTGTACTTATCACTCTATCAGAAGACGAGAGAAGATGATAACGAGAGGTAGCATGACCCAGCACGCAGAGTGTGGGCTTTGAGGAAGATAGCTCTGGCATCCTGACACCGGCCCTGACACCCAGCAAGTGGCCGTGGGCAAGTTCCTATGCCTTTCTCAGCCCAGATTTTCTATTTAAAATGAATGGTCAAACTACAGACACTGGACTAAAACTAACACTTATACCTTTGAGGAGTAGTGAGGATTAAATGAAAAAAGGTATCATTGCAGTGGCTCAGAAAGAGCCTAGTGCCTAGTGTGTGCTCTATACAAGAGGCTGTAGACATGTGTATATATATATAATTGTTTTAATAATATGATGAGTTATGGATTGCTTTTATCCCCAAATAATGAGCTGATATAGAAAGAATTTTAAAAAAGCGCCTTCTGATTCAAAAAACTTTGTATACATATGTGTATATATCTAATAAAGTCATATATCTCAGCAGTTCAAGTAAGAAAAGTAACTACCAGGCAGGATTTGCTCTTTAATACATTTGTTCTGAACCCAAACTCCAAGTGCATGACAGAGACAACATAATAAACATCCTCAGGGTTTCAAGCCATTAGGGCACATTTGCAGGCAATTTTCACGGAGGGCAGGATCATAGGAGTCTCCCTGGAGAGAGAACACTGAGTCCAAGAAGGAAGGATGAAAAGTCACATGAGTCACTTTCAAAAAGATAGAAGCACTGTCGATTTGATTCCTATGTAGATTTTAAAGCTAACCTGCGCAGTTCCTCTGCTTTGCCCTGATTTCCAGTTTGTGAGCAAACATTTGGATGGTGGTCCTGTGTTGTTGGTACATTTTGCCCTCTTCTCAGCAGGAAAACTCTTTATTTTTTACCTTCAGCCTTGGCCTTTTGACTTACTTTAGGCCTCTGCAAACATCCACTTTATTATTGGAGGATATTTTAGGCTCTGCAGGTAATTTTCTTTAGAGCATGATTTAGCAGCTGAGCCAACTTGTATAGAAAGAAATAGGATCCAGAGAAAATGGTAGGCAGTGCTGGATCTCTGTAAATTCTTCGCTCTGAGGCACACACTCTCTTTCTCTCGTTCTCTCTGTCTTTTTGTGGCATACTTTTTGATATAGTCCCTTTTCTCAGAGCAACTGAGCAGCTATTTAGCAAACATCCATTTAATTTTAATTTAAGATAAGGTCTGAGATGTGTCCCCGAAGCCTTGCAGATGTTTAAAGGAGGAGAAACCTGTCAACCTTTCTGATACCAATTGAAAGAAGACACTCTTTGCAAGAGCTAGTTTTCCAAGTCTATACACATGGATTTAATCAGTCAAGTCTAATGAGATCCCCCCCNAACCAGGGCAATTTCTTCCCCCAGAGAATATTGGGCAATGTCTGGAGACCTTTTTGGTTGTCACATTGAAGGGCAGAGCTACTGGCATCCAGTAGGCACAGGCCAGGGACGCTGCTAGACCGCCCATAATGCACAGGCCAGCCCCCGCCACAAAGAAATTATCCGGTCTAAAATGTCAGTGTGGAGGCTTTGCCACCCTGCTCTAGAACAGAGGTCTCTAAACCCGGCTGCACATCAGAATCACTTGTGGGCTTTAAAAATTCCAGTGCTCAGATCCTCTCTCAACCAAACAGAGCAAGGTCATTGGCTAGGACTGGTTATGCGATTGTGGCCCTGTACAAAATGAAAACACAGGGACCCTTCTTCAAAAATTACTGATTTTAAGGTGGCGACAGCAAAGCATTCAACCAAGGGCAAGGCCTTCTGAATGTGGGCCCTGTGTGTCTACACGGCTCCTATACACAGGACCCTGATACTGTTTGGGGGGATGACCTGGGCAGTGGTAGTTTGAAAAGCCCTCCAAGTGGGCCAAAGAGTTTAACAGACACTTCACCAAACAAAATATACAGACGGCAATGACAGGGAAATGAAAATGGAAACAACAGTGAAATATGACTACACATCTATGAGAATGGCCTAAACCCAGAACACTGGCAGCACCAAAGGCTGGAGAGGATGTGGGGCAGCAAGGACTCACTCACTGCTGGTGGGAACACAAGAATGTCTACTTTGGAAGACAGTTTGCCAGTTTCTTACAAAGCTAAACACTCTTTTACTTTTTTAAGTTTATTCATTTTGAGAGAGAAAGCATGCGCGTGCATGCACACACAAGTGTGAGCAGGGGAGGGACAGAGAGGGTGGAGGAGAGAATTCCAAGCAGGCTCCATGCTGTCAGCACAGAGCCTGGTATGGGGCCGGAACCCATGAACCGTGGGATCATGACCTGAGCCAAAATCAAGAATCAGATGCTTAACTGACTGAGCCACCCAGGTGCCCCCCAAACTAAACACTCGTATCCTATATCCAGCAATTAAGCTCCCTAGTATCTATCTAAAGATGTTGAAAACTTAGGTCCACATAAAAACCTGCACATGGATGTTTACAGCAGCTTTATCCATAATTGCCAAAACTTGGAAGCAACCAACATGTCTTTTGTAGGTGAATGAATAAATAAACTGTGGCACATCAATGGAATATTATCAGTCAATGAAATATTATTTAGTCTTCCGGCAGAATACTATCCAGCACTATGAAGAAATGAGCAATTGAGGCGTGAAAAGACATGGAAGAACCTTAAACTTATATATTGTTACATGAAAGAAGCCAATCTGAAAAGGCTACATACTGTATGATTCCAACCATATGACTTTCTGGAAAAGGTAGAACTGTAGACACAGTAAAAAGATCAGTTATTGTTAGGGGCTGGGGGAAGGAGGGATGACTAGTTGGAGCATGAAGAATTTTTAAGGGCAGGAAACTGCTCTGTATCATGCTATAACGGTGGACACATGTCATTATACACTTGTCCAAATCCATACATTGGACAACACCAAGATTGTAATGTAATGTAACCTGTCGATTTTGGATAATTATGATGTGTCAGTGTAGGCTCACCCGTTGTAACAAATATGCCGTTCTGGTGAGGGATGTTGACACTGGGGGAGGCTATCCATGTGTGGGGGCGGGGAGCATATGGGAAATTTCTGTACCTTCCATTTAATTCTGTTGAGAAAAAAAATTGCTCAAAAAAATAAAGTCGGTTAAAAAACCAAACTCTCCAGGTGATTTCAATGTGCAGCCAGTGTTGAGATCACTGTTCTCTAGCATTTATTGCCTATATCCTTCCCCAAGTAATCAGTGTATGTATAGGTACTGGCATGCATAGGACTCATCACTGTATTTGGACACAGAGCTTCACAATAAGGAGATGATGAGTGAATGTGGCCAAATAAAGCACTATAGGTATCATTTATCACCTATTATTAATTTCTATGCGTGTACGCCATTTTGCCTTTCCAACAGGCTTTGGCATTCGTGATTTTGTTTGCTCTCCATGTCAGCCTGTGGTTGCAGAGCAGGTGTCGGGACTCTAGTGTGAGATGAGGAAACGGGCTTAGAGAGGTTAAGTGACTGGTCCAAGCAACACCCCTGTGAGTAGCAGAGCAGAGCCTCCAAGACAGTCTCCTGGTTTTCTAGTCGGGACTGTTTCCTACGTGTTACAGAAACTCCTTCACTTTTATACTAGGTTTGCAAAGTGTGGCACAAAGTGCCGATTGGTGGCCTGTGGCAGGAGATTTAGTGTCACAGGGATGAGCTTTAAAACAAAACATCTTGGGGTGCTGGGTGGCTCAGTAGGTTAAGCGTCCAGTCAGCTCAGGTTATGATCTCACAGTTCATGGGTTCAAGCCCCTCATCGGCTCCCTGCTGTCAAAGCAGAGCCTGCTTGGGATCCTGTATCCTGTATCCTCCTCTCTCTCTGCCCCTCCCCGCTCATGCTTTCTCTCTTTCTCTCTGTCTCTCTCTGTCTCTCTCTGTCTCTCTGTCTCTCTCTCTCTCACACACACACACACACACACACACACACACACACACAAATACACATTTATTTATTGGGGCTCCTGGGTGGCTCAATTGATTAAGCGGCTGACTTCAGCTCAGGTCATGATCTCACAGTTTGTGAGTTTGGGCCCCACATCGGGCTCTGTGCTGACAGCTCTGAGCCTGGAGCCTCCTTCAGATTCTGTGTTTCCGTCTCTTTCTGCCCTTCCTCTGCTCACATTCTGTCTCTCTCTTTCAAAATTAAATTTTAAAAGTATTTAAAAACAAATAAATAAATGTTAAAAAATATTTTTTAAAAATATTTATTTAAATATATGTTGAAAAAAAAATCATATGTCAAGTCCGTGCTTGTATAACCTTGCTGCAGAAAAGGTAACATTTACATTTTTTACATGAGTTGATTTAAAGAAAAATATTAATCAAGTAATAGCAGAGTGTAGAGCAGGTGTGGAAATATGACAAAGCTGTGAATTACCTACTCAAAGGACTGTAATGTGAGAAACACTGTTTTAAATCTTGTAGTTTATCAGGAGAATATAGTGAAATAGCAGGAAAAGCTTTGTAATAGTAGACAAAGCAGTAAAATTACTCCATTTTCCTCCAAACTAAGTCTTGGCATCTTCTCAGGCTAGGATGGGTACAGAGTGCTTGACCATGGACATCAAGGGACCATGTGTGGTTGAAAAAGAAGAAATATACATAAAATGAAATCTGCAAGTCCCTTATTTGTGGCTTAGTTTTTCTATTTATTATACGCATCAAATTCTAAGAGGAACTTCTAGATTATCTGGGACTGAGTGATTAGGGTTTTATAACAATAACAAATCCCATCTCTGTCCAGGGTATATTCAAAGTATGGCCTCTCACATTCATATGGTAGAACTCTCTTTGCATCCATTAAATATAATGAAGGGCATACATTCATTGACTGTACAGATATCTGTGTTAAATGAGAAAAGCAGATTTCAGAAGAGTAGGATAGAACATACTTATATAAGAAAGAAAAAGAGAAGGAAGCGTTTCTGAAAGGACTGACCCCTGGGTGATGGGATTGGGTTCATTTCTTTTACTTTTAGCTTATCTGTCACTTCTCCATTTTCTATGCTGGGCCTAGATTTCAAGCTCAAGGAATAATAAGCAAACTTTTAAGCACGCCTGTATACAAAATGTACTTAATTCTGCTATGGTCAAACTCTACTTTTTCTGATGCCATCAGACACATGATTTTGTAGGTGTAACGAGATGTGGATTCATGAATAAGGCATTGCGGCTGGAGCCAACAGTAGCAGGAAAGACGAGTGAAGCTTGGATATAAAAGGATCTTATAAAGCGTGGAGTCCTGTGCACACAAAAGAGATTTTGAGTTGACCTGGGAGAGTGCAGGACAGACAGGCACTGAGCAGCAGGGCCCTCGTTCAGTGCTGGTGATTGGGAGAGGTTGGGGGACGTTTGTCACTGTCTTACTGGATTACATCCTAGTTAATTTCATGGCCGCTCCAGAGAAGTGGTGCTTTTCACAGCACCTGCGTTGCCTTCTCTGGGCTTTAGGATGAAGATCTTTGCGAAAATATCACAGAAGCATCTCTGATTTGTGGTTTGGGGTGAGTATATTTGCTTTCTCCCCCTCTCTCCTGTTTGTTTTTACAGAATCACATCTTAATTCTCTGACTATGTTTTTCAGCAGCACATTCTACTTTCTGATTGTTAGAGATTGTCAATCCCCTGAGTTGGCAGTCTTTTTGAGAAGAGTTTCCTGAGGGGGAGCCCCTTTTTTTACCCCAGTGATTTTTTTTTTAAAGCTTTAAGCAATATATAGAAAATATGCATTCATTTGCATAAATGCAGGATTAGGAAGATACCCACCAGCTACTGACAGTATTGATTTCTGAGAAGGAGGCCTGAAGCTGGGTGGGGATAAAGGGGACTTTCCCTTTCTCCCTTTATATTTCAAGTACTGTTTTTCAAAAAATTATTTGCATATTACTTATATGATCTAACCTGTCCTCTATATGCATAAAATATATAAAATAAAATATGATGCAAGTACAGCAAACTTAGATATTTACATTTAGACTCTGAAAGTCATTCTGTGTACATGTATATGGTGGGTGGGCAAAGTTAGCTCAGATTTTCATTGCCTTAAAATCGACCCTAAAAATATTGACAAAATATTGACACGCTGGTTGTGTGGTTGAGAATCAAAACACACTCACCTGTGAAAGCCTGTCACCCTCTGAGGTATCCTTACCCCATCGCAAATATCCGACATCACTGCGGGTCAGGACCCCATGTAATATTTCTTGACTCTTTCCTTTCTGACAGCCATTAAAGACATTTGGACTTGCTCTTCCAGTTAAAATCATGTTCAAAACTGCCTAGACAACACATTTTACAAATACTTATATTTTAGGGTAGCAATGACAAAAGGACTTAAGTTCTTTTTTTCTTTTAATTATTCACTGAAAGATCACCGGTTTTACTTAAAAGAATGAAATCACATAATACGTAATTCACGAAAAACATGTTGTCAACGTTTGGTAGGGTTGAAACAGAGTGTATTGACTTTATTTCTGGAGCCGTGCAACGTAACTCCCCATGTGCCCCACTTAGATCTGACTGCCCGCCCTCCCTTTACATTTCTCATAAACTCTGGTTTCCATCATTGTGGTTTAAGAAGCAATAAGCTAAGATGTTTTTATAGTACTTTTCTTTCCATGATTAGGGATTCCTGGTGGGTCCTGTCAAGATATTTCCTGACAGGTCTGTAGAACATCAGGAATGTGGGGCTCAGAGGGAAACTGGAAAGACTGTAATGGAAATGGAAACATAGATTCTGTTAACAAACCCATGTTAGCATCTTCTCAGCCTTTCATATAACTCAACCACTCTCCACTTCAGGAGAGAACATGCTTAATTGAAAAAAAAAAAGTCTCATTCGGATCCTATAATAGAAAGACAAAGTTTCTCAACCTACCTGCCTGCACCGGAAGCCCCCAGCACTTGGTTGAAGCAGATGAGTGGTAGAGGCATCTAGGTCCTTCTGAAGCCTGCAGAATGCAAGGTGCCATCAGCCTCCGGTCAGAGACAATGACCGCACCAGGAACCCGCAGCCTTTCCTCCCTCCACCTCCCCACACTGGATTTGCCTCGTCCCTGTCCCTCCCATGTGCCTTGCACCTTTCCATCACCAGAAAGGCTTCTAGGACCTAGGCTGCAGAGATGATGGGAAAAGCTGTGGATACAGTGGGGGAAGCCGCTGACAGGTGGTGAGGGGGAAGGGCGAAGTGACAGATCTCACACATTAGGATCCCGGTGTGTGTGCTCTGGGTGGGTGCTGGGCTCAGTGGAGAAATTGTTTGCTCTGAGTGACAAGGGACACTTGGCTTAGGGTAGTGACACATGACCGCTTTAGAGAGCGCTAGCTCAAGACAGAGTTGAACGGACTGCTCAAGTGGAAAATACTAGTTTGGGGGTTAAGCCCATTTCTTGACTGCAGAAGGGCTGCCTCTACTATTTCACCAGGGACCAGGGCTTGGGGTCCCACCTCAGACAATAGAAAGTCCAGGCAGAATGTGGCTCTTGGTCTTGCCCAGGGACAGGTGCTGAGTACTGGTAGATGAGCTGTAATGTGTTCTTGAACGAACCTCTTCAGAGGACTGAAGCCATGCCCTTCTTTTATTTAAAAAAATTTTTAAGCTTTTTAAGCTTATTTATTTATTTTGAGAGACAGAGACAGAGAGAGAAAGAGAGAGAGAGAGAGCATGCAGGAGGGGCTGAGAGAAAGGGAGAAAGAGAGAATCCCAAGTGGCATCCACATTGTCAGTGCAGAGCCTGATGTAGGGCTCAGACTCATAGACTGTGACATCATGACCTGAGCTGAAACCAAGAGTCATAGGCTTAACCAACTGAGCCACCCCTTGAGTCATGCCCTTCTTGAATAAGAACTAAAAGCTTGGGTCAAGCATGGTGAGTGCCTTGGTGGCATCAGCTACAATTCAAGGGAGCATTGTCCTAAATGTGGCATCACTTTAGGTGGTATAGATATAAGCATGTAAAACACCATATAGTGGATGTGCTTAACACATTCTTCTTGAGCACAGAAAATACATGATTAAACAGATATTAATGTTTAGGAAGAAGTTAATATTTAAATTTGTGTTGATCTAAAGAAAACTGTTAAGCAAATAATAATGCAGACCACGAAAATGTGATGATGTTATGCAAAAGACAAGTGTTAGGAGATTTTTGCTTCAGGGCTTTTAACTCCTCCTTTCTAGAGACTCTCTATCTCTCTCTGATTCTCTGAAAGGTCATCTTCCTTTCAGAGCCCAGAAGAAAGTACACTTCTTCTGAGAAGCCTTCCTTGATTAGTCTATCTACTGGTGACACTTCCTCCTCTGGAATCTCCTAGACTCCTTGTCTTTGCACCTCATTTGGTACATTATATACCATCTGTGACATGTCCAGTATCTCTTTATATATCTCCTGTCTTTCCCAGACTGGACCCTGATGGAAGTCAGGCCATCTTTTCTTTCATTTGTGTTTTTCACTGTGCCAAGAACGGAGCTTTGCATATCACAGAAACAAGATATATACCTGTGGGTATATTTTATTGTGCATGTAAATAATAAAATACTTTTATTATGAAAACTATACAAATACGTTTGGGTGTTTTATCTGTCAGTATTTATAATCACAAGTAGAAAGAAGCCACCCCTGTACTAGAAAAGCAGATTCAAACCTTTCCGATCACATCCACTCACCTGTTAATATGGCCAAACTGACACTACAGAAAAGGAAGAATCAAGAGAAGAGCATCCACTAGGAGAAAACTGTGCTCAGGTTTCCAATAGGGCATGAAAATATTTTCTGATGCAAGAGTATACTGCTTTTGGGATCGCTGAGCTATAGGAAATACCGGTGCAAATATTTGCTGAATTTACCTTTCAAATGTTCTGGAGCAGATCATGCTGTAAAGAAACAGGATGACCCCGTGGCTTCCTTCCTCTTGGAACTATTTGGGGGACAAAACAAACGCATGTTTACCTAAAAGCAGTGTGTATGTATATCTCCAGGCATGAATTCAAGGATTTATAGCCTAAGAAGATTGTTGTCTAGCTGCTGATAGGACAGCGTCCCGAGGCCGTCTTCACTCTCGGATGCATTTGTCTTCCTCGTTCAAGGTCTGCCCTTGGCACTGTCATTCTCTTGCTTTTCGACCTATTTTTCTTTCCTCCACTTCTATCACATGATTGTCTTCAAATCATGGCCAAGATGTAGTGTATCTTTCCTCTCCATTTTTCCAGCATCCATCCTAGCTCAGGCCCTTGATGTGCTCTTGGCTGGCCCCCTTCCCAGCCTCTCCTTGGTCGGGGCATCCCTCCCTCCTCATTGCTTTATAGAAATACCTTTGGAGTTACCCAGATCTAGGTTCAAAACGAATTCTACCATGACTCCTAGGTACTAACATGTTTGAGTTTCAATCACCTCTTCTGCAATTTCAGATAAATTGCAGCTTTGTGGCAAAAGTTAAATGAAATAATGCACAGTACCTACCTTAGTTCTTGGAACATGCTAGAACCACAGCAAAATTATTATCTGTCCCTTTTTAAAGCACTTCTCCCCTCTCTCTTTTCTTGGCAAGGCTATTTTTTCTGCTCAAGAGTTTCCAGAAATGCCCTGTGATCTCCAGGATCAAATCCAAATTGCCCAACTAGCATTCAGGCAGTAGGTCTTAGCTTTGTGTGAATATTCCTGCCTGCTGAAGAGAAACTCCTTGGCTGGCTTTCCAGGTTCCCAGGGTTAAAGCATCTCCTTTAAAGGCATTGTATCAGGAAGGCTTCTGCTAACGTGCAGGTGCTTTCCCTTTTATGGATTAATCTGTCCCCGTCGCTCTCCGTGACCTGGTGGGGGCAGGACCCTCAGGCAGGAGCAAATTCCAATGCAATGGGCATCAGACAGGAACCCAAATGGGTACGCCACAGAGTGCGAGAAATGAGGAGAGGTGGGTTCTGAGGCAAACCGGGGTCACCGGTATATTTGTTTCCGGTTGCTGCCGTAACAAATTACCACAAACTTGGTGGCATAGAACAACACGAATTCATTGTCTTACACATTTGGAGCTTTGAAGTCCCAACATGGGTGTCACTTCTTGAATCTGATTCAAACTGCTGGCAAGCCCCTGTTTCTTCTGCAGGCTTTGTGGGTGAGGCTCTTCATTTCCTCTTCCAGTTTCTAGAAGCCATCCTTATCCTTGGTTCATGACCCCGAACTGTGACCCTACCTGGCAACCCCTCTTCTCCCTCTGCTTCCCCTTGTCACACCGCTTTCTCTCTCCTGTCATCCACTTTTTCCTTATAAGACTCTTATTATTAATTTACCCCCCCCCAGGGAAAATTCAAGATAATCTCCCTGTTTCAAGGCCTTTAACTTAATCACACCTTCAGAGTCCCTTTACCAGATAGAAAGCATCATTCAGCCTATCACAACTTGTCCAATGGAAGTCGCTGCCCCCATGTCAGCTGACTGAGGACATGACAGCATATAGGTCTAGTGGAGCCAGGGTTTCTTATTTTGGGGGGAAAAAGCTAAAAATCCAGGTTTTTATGTGGACTTTCCTGATTGTTTTTGAAGAGTGGCTGAGTCAAATGTGTAAAAATACGGCCCTGTGTGAACCCATGCTGCAGATCCCATATGATAGGTGTATCGGTTTCCTAGGGCTGCCGTAACAAGGTACCACAGAGGTGAATTGCTTGAAACAGTAGAAATGTATGCTGTCACAGTTCTGGAGGCTAGATGTCTGAAGTCAAGGTGTCAGAGCATGGCCGTACTTTCCCTGAAGGCAGAAGGGAAGGAGCCTTCCTTGTATCTTCTAGCTTTGGGGGGTCCTGGCAATCCATGGAGTGCTTTGGCTTGTAGGGCACATCACATCATGGAGTCCTCTCCACATGACTGTGTCTGTGTCCAAATTTCCTTCCTCTTGTAAAGGGGCCAGTCACTGCATTAGGGCCGACCCTAATCCAGCATGGCTTCTTCTTGACTTGATAACATTTGCAAAGACCTCTTTTCCAACTAAGATCCCATTCACAGGCACTGGGGGTTAGGACTTGAACATATCTTTTGGGGGGATGAAATTCAACCCATAACAATAGCTCTACTATTATCCACATGTAGCTCTCAGACCTCTGTCTTGGAATTTCTGTCTTAAGATGAGACACAGGATTGGGACATAGTTCTGGTGCATTTTGATAGTGAGTGGGTGTGGTAAAGGTTTGGCAAAGCAAATCATAACGTGCAGTCCCTGCTCAGAGGTGCCCTTGAGAAGAGTATCAAGTGCCTTTGATGGAACATGCCATCAAGTTCCCCCAACGCTAAGGAAATGGTGCCAGCACTTTCCCATAGAGGCTATGGCAATAGTCAGCATGGGTCTGTTTGACACGGTAGCTCTTGCATCAGGCTCACCCACGCCACACAGTCAGCCTCTGCTTAGGGCCTTTATGACTTCTTCCAGCTTGACTCTTCTTAGCCTTTGATAGAAAAAGCCTGTGTAGTTTCAGCTCTGATCCTCTGATTCTCAACTCTGGCTACACTTAGGAATCCCTTGCAGATGTGGGGGCCTTCCTTTTGAAGCAGACTTGCCCCAGGTTTGAGTTGAGGAGACAGAAGACAGAAAGGAAAGAGTTTGCCTCTTTTTGCTGGAAGGCTCATTTCTTACTTGGTCCTCTCTATCTGCGTAACCCCACTAAACATCTTCTGCCCACAACAAAGTCCCTGAGAAGGGCTTCTAATTTAATATTTCATGTCAGGTATTTAAAATCCATTATACGGGTTTTATTATAAATTTATATTCTATGTAATTTATATTATGTTAATTATGCATTTATATTAAAATATATATTATAAAATAGACATAAATTTAGTACCTTAAGTAATATAAATTTTGAAACTAATATAACACTGTATGTTAACTATACTGGAATTACAATTTAGAACTTCATAAAATTTAAAAACAAAACAAAAAAGAATACAAATTTACTATCTTATAATTCTGGAGATCAAAAGTCCAAAATGGATCTTACTGAGCCATAAGGGAGCTGTCACCTGGCCTGCTAGAGGCTCTGTCTCCTTGCCTGTTAGAGCTTCCAGTGGCCTGTCCCCCTTACTTCCGTCTTCAAAGCCAGCAACAGCAGGCGACACTTTTCTCACATCATACACTCTGGCTTCCGCTTCTGTCTTCCTCTTCCACACTTAAGGACCCTTGTGACTACTTGGGGCCCTTCTGAGTAACACGGAACACATGCCCTGTTTTAAAGCATTGGGTAATGTACAGAGTTGCTGAATCATTATCTTGTGCACCTGAAATTAATATAACATTGTATGTCACCTATACTTAAATAACACGAATTTAAATTAAAAAAATGAAGTAAAGTCAACTGATTTAGCAACCTTAATTCTCATTTGCTATGAAGCATAAAATTCATAGGGCAGGGTATGGACATCCTCGTGGGGCAGTGCGGGGGAGGGGGCTTTCTTCTGCCTACCACACAGACCTGTGAGATGGTGGGGGAGGTAGGCCTGGGGTAACTCGTTTAATCAAGATCGTATGGCCAATGTGTGGCTGAGAACTCGTGCCCAAGTCTCCTACCTCTATAGCCTTTGGGAGGAACGGAGCAGTGAGTTTCATGGATCATATTTCTGCCTTCTATATAATCCACCATTGTATGGCTTCATACACTAATTGTCCTCTTCTTTTACCTTGTAGGGTTCTGATTCTTTAGAAATCAGCTTTCATTCCTTTCTCTGCAAAGGAATCTTTAAAAAGCACCTTAGATATTCCACCAACATTGTCCTCAGAGGGGGGGAAGAATTATTGCCAGGGGGACATTGTGTGGAAGGTGCTGATAGAAGAGGTGAAACAGGGCCACTTTTCTCAGACTAGAAGTCATTTCCTTGGAGCCAGTGCGAACGGTCATTTTGGCAATTTAGACGAAGGCCTTAGTTGTCTAGCATTTTTGTGTTTTATCCATTAGATGAGGCAAGACTGCTTTGACATATTCTCTTCCCACAAAAGAAATCTTGGCATATGCCCTCTATAGTATTATTCTCTGGGTTTGATTAGCCAAGGATAAAGAGGCAATTGTGAGTGGCCTGTGTGTGATCTGGCCTCTTTTTAGGTTGTGGGGACGGAGAGGCGGGCTTCTCTTTCTCTCATTCGGCCCTTTCTTAGCTCTCAAAATGACCTGGTTTTCTTAATAAGCATCATTAGAAATACACTTTGTAAAAGAAAGAAGATTTCCTGTAAGATCAGTTCAACATAAAGGGATTATCTCAACACTTAAACACTTACACATTGTAAATGATCATAGATGAATTTCTCAGTGGCTTCTTTCTCTAGAAGTTCAAACAGCTGGAGCTATAAATCAGGAATAGAAGATAAAAATGAAAAGGAAGATGAAAGCGACATCTATAAGATGTCAACTTACTGTTATTTCCTCAAGGGAGCTTTTTGTTTCATTGCAAAGTCACTTTGCTGAAACCTGACAGATAATCTTACACAAGGCCATGCAAAACATACATGGTAAAAGTGGATGGCTATCGGCCTCACTTTCACAGTCCTTAGTTTTAAACCAATATGATGTCTTGAGCAGTAAAACCATAAACATATTTTTTCCTAATAGGTAAAATTCAGCGATGTTTAAGATAGTGGATATAGAAATGCATTTTGTAATGATTTCAGGTCTGGGATACTCTTGATCATGGTAAATTCTGGAAGGAAAAATTCACAGCAGGATTCTTCATTTAGGCTGCTTGGATCACTTCCAACCCTTGGTGCTTACCTCTTTGGAAGATGCCTTTGGCCACCTCAGATCCTCCTGGGAGCATCGATGGGACTCCACCTTCATTTCCCTGTTGGGTCTAGAATACTCTCGGGGTTCACTGGCCCTTTATCTGGCAGGGGTGCACTCACCCGCTCGGTGAAATCGTCTCCCCAGTAGTCAGGATTGGAGGTGACATAAGTGTCCTCAGTGACAAGACAGACGGTGGCCTTCTCAGCTTCTCCCAAAGCCCACAGGATGCCAGCCAGTGCCGCAGCCAGGGCTTGCGCTTGCTCCCGCTTGCTGATTGTACACGAGCTGCAATGCAGGAGGTCGGGTAGGAAAACACTAGCAGGGACAGTCGCCTAGCTGATTGTGAGGTGCCTCCAATTTTAAGACCCCTTCTGAATACCAGATGGGTCTCTTCGGTTCCTTCATCACCCTACACCATGAGAAGGTCGCAGAGGGCCTTGCCTACATTCTGTCACTGGCAGTGGCGTCCTCACAGCAGCGTATTATTTCTCGTGGTGATCTTAGCCAGCCCCAGGGAGTTATCACTCCTCTGGTGCCCCCACTGCCGTCCCCTTGCCTGCACTCCAGCAGAGACCGACCCAAATAACACAAGCCCTTTGCAAGTGCAGCCCCAGACGGTCCTTCTGGTGTTATCTCCCAGGTTTCCATTGTGCAAACGGACCAGTCCCCTGAACGTACTTTCTATATTGCACCTCCGTGCCTGCCTTTTCTCATGCCCTTGTCTGCCTTTAATGTGCTTGCTGCGTCCGTGCTGCCCCGTCATGTCTGTCCCACGCAGCACTGGGGACCCGCTTCATGTTGCCCGGCCTCACTTGCAGCTGACGCTCACCCGGCATTGCTCTAAACACTTCATACACGTCACCTCATCTAATCCTCACAACAACCCTGTGAGTTAGATACTTCCGTTACTGCCATTTTGAAGATGAAGAAAGAAAGAGGGGCTGAGGAGTTGCCCCCCCCGTCATTCACCTTGAAAGTGGTAGAGCGGTGATTTGAAATCAGGCAGGCTGGATCCTGACTCCTTGCTCTCAAGCATTACACTCTCTGGAGGCATCCTAGTCTTTCAGGATCTCCCAGGAAACGGGAGCCAATCTTTACGTGTAGACCTTTACTCTGCTCGTTTCCTCAATATTAAATACTGACAACTGTTGTCCCAATGGAGAAACACGTGATAGGGGTGAATGAAATCATTCAGCAATGATTTCTATGGTCCCGCTAGCTCCGTGGCAATGCGGAAATGAGTAACAAGGAGCCCCATACTCCAAAACCCTCGTATGAGGAGGTGGAGGAGAATAAAACAAAGCGCTAGGAAGAGTACAGAAGGAGGCAGAACTTGGGACTGAGAAGGTTGGGAAAGGCTTCATGGAGTAGGTCAAAGCCCATGTCTGACTGCGGTGGGAAGTACAAAGGCCCCGCTTTGTTCTTTGAAGACGGGACAGCTGAGGCTTCAGAGCTCTCATGGGGTCAGGCTGAGGCTGGGCATCACTGGAAAGCACATTCTTCTTCAGTTTCTACTTCCCTCCTTTTCCTTCACTCTTACAGGTTTCTTCTGAGGCCTGAAGGGGAGCAAATCTTGACAGCCTAAGATATGCCACATTGGCATGTGGATTATTTTAAGCCGGTTATTTTTTAAAAACTACAGACTCAAGAGAAGGTCCAAAAACTCAATAGGAGTTACCCTTTTGTAAAAGACATTATAAGGGAAATTTCCATTTGTAAGGGTATGTCCCTCGGGAGAAGAAGGGGATGGCTCTAAATCTCTAGAAATTCCCATCGGTGGAGAAGGCACAGGCTTAATCTGCATAAGAATCTTACCCTGTTCACTGTGCTTTTCCTGGTAACCTCCCAAAACTGACTCTCCACCCCCAGCATCTTCTTTTGTCTTTAGTTAAAGATGGTAGTTAACATGACGCCTTTGGCTATTTAGGGGAATTAACAGTTTTCCTGGGTCTCTCCCATGTATACAAGAGGTGTACATGTTATTAAGCTTGTGTCTGTTATTCTCCTGTTAATCTATCTTATGTAAAGTTAGTTATTAGACTAACCAAAGAAGCTAGAAGGGTAAAAAAAAAATTTTGTTTCTCTCCAACAGGGCATTCCCTTAATAAATCACTTACATAAAGAATTCCCATCTCTGACTCTGCTTTTCAGGAAACTGGCAATTCATGATCTTAGAACAAATTACACATTTAGTTCCTGTTTTGAATGATAATTTACCCTGCTGAGGATAGATATGTACCTTTACTTATTTATATTTTTCTAATATCAAGCATAGAGCTTTGCATATGAGAGGGACTTGTTGACTCCTAAGTAAATACTTTGAACTGATTTTCTTAAATAGGCAACTGCCAAGCACTGTACTTTGTTAGCGTTTGTTAGGAGAATTAATCCTTCGTTTATCAGGGTTTTTAAAAATCACTCCTTTTTGGGGCGCCTGGGTGGCTCAGTCGGATAAGCGTCCGACTTCGGCTCAGGTCATGATCTCATGGATCGTGGGTTCAAGCCCCGCATCGGGCTCTGTGCTGACAGCTAGCTCAGATCCTGGAGCCTGTTTCAGATTCTGTCTCCCTCTCTCTGACCCTCCCCTGCTCATGCTGTCTTTCTCTCTCTCTCTCTCAGAAATAAATAAAAAGCATTAAAATTAAAAAAAAAAAAATCACCCCTTTTGTTCTTCCTTGAAATTCTTAGTTTGGGGCTTCCCATCAGATATTTTCAAGTAAGCCCATCTGAAACCTGGTGCATCATTTTAGCTGACTGGAAGTTTCTGCAATGGATTATAAAAACTGTCAACATTATTCCTGCAACCAAACATTGAGAGTGACTCCAGGAAAGTCCCCCCAGTCATAAAATCGAGTCCCTCTGGGAGAAGCAGAGCCATTTTCGTCTCGTGAGGCAAGTCCCCTTCCTGAAGTCACCCAGGGGATTTTCTATAATGACTGTTGGGCACATAAAGGTTCTTGTGAAATGAGGAATGTGTCTAAGAAGTACTTCTAGGCCTCTTACCTGTGAAAGTTACAGTCCTTTCCCTTCCTTGTGAACAACAAGTCTTTGATGATGAATCCTTGTACTGCCATCTGAATGCTTCGGGCACCTCCCTGAAATGGGGAAGATGAATAATGAGGTGTGTGAGGCTGGGAGCCGGGCTGTACAACCATAATGGAACCTCTTGGGACCAATATGACAGAGGAGAACTCTTGGAGATGGATGTGACCTGTTCTCTGCAGCTCTTTCCCTCCTGGTATATGCAGCATCGCCTTGGCTTAGGGGAGGGACACTGTACTGTATACATTGGTTTAGTCAGATGCCATGGCTAGGCAGCAGTCTACACTGACCAGCTCCAGTAGACCGGTACCTGGGGATGTGTGTCCTCCTCCACCCTACCTCCGCTGTGCTCCTGCTTCATGGCAAAGTTGGATTTGCAGGATGTAAAGAACTTGTTGGCTAGTCCTTGAAATTCTGTGTGACTGGTAATTGATGACCTGAATTACTGAGATTGTAAGCAAGCCAGAAAGAAGCCTCTGGATCTCCTCCTGACTTCTAACTCCTCCTGCCTTAGGACTTGGAGGGAAGAGCCAGAAAACTAGAATTTGGGAGGAGGGCAGGGTGTGTGGTGGCAGGGAAGGAGTGAGACTTTCCTCTAACCCTGACAGTAAGCTGTAATTTTAAACAGTCTCGTATCATTTAAGGCTAAATGTTAAATGTCATTAAACATACTTTGACAAATGATTGTAATGAAAACATACATTCATATGGATGAAGATGGAAGGAAACTTGGATAGGGAGTATGGGATTAGGATTTTTTTTTTTTTTTAATGTTTGCCTACTATTACCTTTCCCACTTCCAAAGTGAAAGCCAGGTCAGAAAAAGGCTCATGGAACCTGAAATGGGCCTTTTTCCAGTCATAGCTGAAGACATGGATGGTATTCCCAAAGAGGCTCTGCCGTAACTTCTGAGAAGAGAAGAAAGAAATGATTCAACCAAGATAATTCTTCTTAGACACATTCTTCATGTTCACCACCTTACAGAAGGTGGTGGAATTGTGGAGGCGGGCCTGTCCCCTCCCTACATCCTGGTTTACATGTGCCCTATTCCTTTCTCATAATTGTAAAGTCTTGGGCAAAAGGTTCACACCAGGTTCCCTTAGACTGTTTTTTTTTTCTTTTAATTTATTTATTTCTAGGAGAGAGAGAGACAGCGTGAGCAGGGGAGGGTCAGAGAGAGAGGGAGTCACAGACTTTGAAACAGGCTCCAGGCTCCGAGCTGGCAGTCAGCACAGAGCCCGACGCGGGGCTCGAACCCACGAACCGCGAGATCATGACCTGAGCGAAAGTCGGACGCTTAACCGACTAAGCCACCCAGGCGCCCCAACCCTTAGACTGTTTTATCCTGAAGGCTTAGTGTGTTAACCTTGCACTCTGTTATCCCCATCCAATTTTTGCCCCTTGTGTCTGTCTCCTTTTCCATTGCCAGCCATCTCTCCTTTATGCCTTGCAGTCTAGCACGGGCTGCTGCTCTGCCCCTGTGCCTCTTGTCCCTGATGATCCATGGCATGGGTATCCGGGGATATCCATCTGCATCCATGACTCTGCAGCACCTGCCCCGCCCCCATCTTTGAGTGTTTCTCTCTTGCTCTAGGAAAGAGAAACAGACAGGACTCTGGGTTTCTAGCTTGAGTACAATATTGATTTAAATGATACTAAACAAGCATTCTCTGTCCTGTTGCCCCTGAATCTTTAAGGTTTTCCTGGGTACTGTATAGCATGTTGAGGTTGGAGAGGGTCTTCTAGAGCTTCCCAGAAAAAAACAAACCAAGTACATGAATATAAAGGGAATCCATCCATAATCAGGGGCATATTAATTGCCTAGCATGTGCTTGGTCCCATGTGGGATATAGACATGTAAAAAGTTTAATACCCCACAACTGTGTACGAGATAGAACGTGTGACGTTCCAAAGTACAAAGTACCTTGAGAGAACAGAGGAAGGAGAATTTCTGACTAAAGAACTCAGGAAGACTTCATGGAAGAGGTGCATTTGAACTAGGCTGGCCAACGGCATCTAGCATTTATTGTGTTTTCTATGCACCAGGCACTGGTTTAAGTGCTTTACATTCATTATGTTAATTTAATTCTTTGAGATGGTACTCTTAACCTCCTTCCAAAGAGAAGTATTTGACTCAGTCAGCCAGTGGTAGAAACTGCTGGAATTTGCGTCCGTTCCAACACTATGGCTCTGCTTCCCCAGTTTTAAGTATGTGTCATCCTTGGGATGCATGGGTGGCTCAGTCTGTTAAGTATCTGACTTTGGCTCAAGTCATGATCTCACAGTTTGTGAGTTCAAGCCCTGAGTCAGGCTCTCTGCTGTCAGCACAGAGCACACTTCAGATCCTCTGTCTCCCTTCCCTCTCTGCCCCTCGCCTGCTCCCACACACCCTCTGTCTGTCTCTTTTTTCTCTTTCTCTTAAAAATAAATAAACATTTAAAAACAAGTATGTGTCATCCTACAGTTGCTGTTCTTTTTGTGTCCCAATCACTGTTTAATATTTTTCATTAGCTTGAGCTACTCTTTTATAATTTAAAAAATATTTATTTAATAGGGACACTTCATGTTACATCTTTAAGTGGGAATCAAAATCACCTGCCATATTTAAAAAAAATAATGGAACTAAAAAATGTTATTGACTTATGCTAGAAACTGTCGCCTATGAAAGCTTTGCCTGAGCTCGCATTCTTTTTAATTAAGAAAGAAGTAGGAAGTGTTAAAGAGGTGTGAACATGTGCACCCCTTACAGAGTCTTTCTTCAGGGCCTGCCAGCATGAAGAAGGACTCAGTGGAGAAGGTGACTCAGTCTATTTAATGGCACTTAATAACATGTCCCTTAGAGCAGCCATCTAGCAGAGGCGCACATCCCTTACTCTGGGACAGACGACGCAATGACCTATTGCCTATAATGGAGGGGAGGCTGGACAGAGAAGACCTGCAAACACACACACACACACACACACACACACACACACACACACACACACACATTACCCAGAGCATCCAAAGACAGGGAGTGGTTCAGAGGAATGAGGAGACTGTGGCGTGTGTGTGTGTGTGTGTGTGTGTGTGTGTGTGAATGTTCTAGGAACACGGGGCAGGAAGTCTGTGGACATTGAGACTGGAAAGTACCTTGAGGCTGATCCTGGAGGCCTTTGAATATCATATTCAGGCGCTCAAAGCTAGCTGAAGAGCGTGGACAAAAGAAACAATCAGTCCAGTTGATCCAGAGCCTAGTGGTTTCTAACAAGAACAGATGCAGGAGAAGTGTTCATCTGGAATGGTCTCCCTTGTCAGATCAGGGCCAGGTTCTGTGGCTGGAGCTTTTTTCCTGGCCACCTCTGCTCCCCGCTCAAAAGAAAAGATTGTCTCTATGAAGAAAGAGAGGCAGGTGCATTTCAGTGTGAGCAAGGGCCCAGAAGAAAGGGCGCTTGAAGAAAACTGATTTGTCTGGTGTCTCAGGGCAACAGCAAGTGAAGGAGGGGGAGCAGAAGGGCGTAGAGACTGTTCTCGGAAGACACAGACTCGGTGTGTATCATGGCCAATGAGCCGCCAACCCAGGACATCCCCAGCAGGGGACTGAAAATGACATCAAGGCAGCACAGCACAGAAGAAAGACGGAGCACTCCCCACTCCAGTGTGGAGAAGCCCAGTTCTGCTCCTCACTGACCACATGAACTTGGACAGATTGCCCGTCCTCTCTAAGACTTCATTTGCTCATTCTGAAGTGGAGGTTAACCCTTGCTCCATCCACATCGTGGCCATTATCGAATGAGAAGACGTGGAAAGGGGCTTTGGAACCGTTAAGTGCTGAGTGCAGGCAGGCTGTTCTACCTTTAGGAACACAGCCTGTCTGCACTGGAATGCTGTAGGGAACAAAGTCCCACCGCAGAGGAAAAAAGACCAGAGCCGGGCAGGAGGAGGGGAGGGAAAGCCGTGAACAAATGTGACAGATTAAGAATGTTGAGACTAAGAAGGCTTAGAATTCAAATTCAATGAAAAAACTCTGTCAGCCAAACCAAGCTCCTGCTTCGGTTGCTGGATGTCACTTCCAGCTTAGGGAGTGTCACTGTCCAGATGCACTGCTGACAGGCTTAGAACAGAGAGGCTGCGGGCTCTCAGGCCAGACCCAGTGGCCAGTGTGACAGGAGCGGTGACTCATCTCGCCTATGTAACATTTACTTTCATATCAAATATAATTTGTAAGATTAGCCTGGCATATATTCAGTGATATGCATGTGTCATTGTGCTGCCTGGTAACTGGACACAAATGGTAAACAGTCCTAATAAAGGATGATAATGATCATTATTATTTCACACAAGCACCGTTTTTAGTTGTTCTCTTTTCACTTTGTTAGTTTCCCAGGATTTATAATGAGTAGCTCTTTCGTTATTGCTGTGATGATGATAATACACACACTCATGCACTCACACTCACATGCACACATGCACATGCTCACACACGTGCACACACACGTGCACACTCACACAAACATACACCCCCAAAGACAGGGGTCCTGGGTCATTCGTCCTGATGTGTTTCATTTCCTTACCTTGACTGCCTTGTTTCTGGCCCCTGGGCTTAGACTTTCCCTGTGACAGCCTTGCCCGTCCTGTCTTCTCCCACCCGTGCACCTGTCCCCACCCCGAACCTGAGGCAGAATAATTCTTTCTGAAGCTTCTTCTCGAAATCATTTCTTGCCTTAGAAATTACCGGCTCATCATGGAATCCGAGACTTTAGAGTTAGCAAAACCTAAGAAACGTTTCTCTCCTAGCTGTCAAATGGAGTGTCAGACTCTTGGCTTGATCATGTTCACCGTGGATTCCTCAGCATCTGGTGCAGTGCCTGATACATGGCAGGCTCGCCGCCATAAGTAGTTGCTGAATTTTTAAAAATCTAATGGGGCCCTTTCATTTTGCAGTGAAGGGATTTGGGGCACAGAGCAGTTACGTGCCTGAGCTCAGGTATCTTGTAAATGGCAGCTCCAGCACCCGTGTGCAAGCCTTTGAACTTGTACGGTAAGAGGCCCAGCAGGAACCAGACGGCATGCTCAAGTCAGGATTATTAGCTTGAGGAAAGTTTAAAACGGACTATTTACAAAGATGTGGACTGCAGGTGGGGAGACCTCAGTGGCCAGCGCAGGGTGCCCCAGCTGGCAACAGTATCTCCCTAAGACCTGGAGGGGCTAAGCAGGGAGGAGTGGGGACCTGAAGCAGGAAGGACAGAGTCCTCGGGAGAGAACTTTCAGGAGAGGAGAGGGACTTAGCCAGCTGTGCACAGCCTGACTTCTTTCCCTTTTCTCCCTCCAGGCCCTCCCCACCCCCCCACNGACTGCAGGTGGGGAGACCTCAGTGGCCAGCGCAGGGTGCCCCAGCTGGCAACAGTATCTCCCTAAGACCTGGAGGGGCTAAGCAGGGAGGAGTGGGGACCTGAAGCAGGAAGGACAGAGTCCTCGGGAGAGAACTTTCAGGAGAGGAGAGGGACTTAGCCAGCTGTGCACAGCCTGACTTCTTTCCCTTTTCTCCCTCCAGGCCCTCCCCACCCNGAGGGAGCCCTGTGGATGGAGTCCCTACAGGCCAGTGTTGGCAGAAAGTAGGGTGGAGAAGGGTAGAGTGCATGTGAAGGGCCACACTGATGATACCCAGTGCCCGCTACTGAGATGCATCCCTAGGGGATTGTCCTAGAGCAGTGAATTGATTCAGAACATTGAATTGATTAAGCAAACATGGACTGAGGTCCAGCCCTTGGCCAGGCCTTATGCCTGGGCACCAAGCTGTGCTTGCCACTTCCAAAAAGCCACCCCATTGCCTACTATTCTCCACTGGAGTGTCATTCCTCTGGGTCTCCGCCAGAATATTTTGATCTCCCACCATTACATTTTTCTAATACGATCCTGCTGGGTGGTATTGCAAATACACCAGGGGTTTGTTTATTGATGGCCGATACAAGAGGCTACAGGATTGTGTTCCAGGCTGGGTTCTGGAGAAGGGCCTGGTTGTGCAGGACGTTGGGAAACTGCCCCGTCCGTCATTCGCACACAGTAAGATGTTAAGTCGGGAGAAGGCAGAAGGCTGCAGTGTAGGAAACGGGACAATAAAAAGTGAGAAATAAGAGGTGAACAGAGAGAAGGTTCGTAGGGTGTCTCACCCACCCCCTCCTTTCTCAGCAGATTCCCTGCTCACGTCAGGAAATCCCATGCATCCCTACCCCAGACATGGGAGGGAGAAGAGAGAGGCAGACTGACAACAAAAGGCATTCTCAAGTGAGTATTAGGATTCAGTAGCTCCGGTAATTTGCCAGGCAGCTGCACTGCTAAAACGTCAGTGAGAATTGGTCAAGCTTCCAAACTGCCTCCCTGGAACCCACGGATTCAGAATCCCAAGGCTCAGCAACTCAAAATCCCAGGATGTGTTTAATTACTGCTACTGCTATTTAAAGGACACTCTATCATCTGGCCCACATAATGGGAATAAATCCAAAGTCTTTTTTTTTTTTTTNTCAGCATCTGGTGCAGTGCCTGATACATGGCAGGCTCGCCGCCATAAGTAGTTGCTGAATTTTTAAAAATCTAATGGGGCCCTTTCATTTTGCAGTGAAGGGATTTGGGGCACAGAGCAGTTACGTGCCTGAGCTCAGGTATCTTGTAAATGGCAGCTCCAGCACCCGTGTGCAAGCCTTTGAACTTGTACGGTAAGAGGCCCAGCAGGAACCAGACGGCATGCTCAAGTCAGGATTATTAGCTTGAGGAAAGTTTAAAACAGGGACTATTTACAAAGATGTGGACTGCAGGTGGGGAGACCTCAGTGGCCAGCGCAGGGTGCCCCAGCTGGCAACAGTATCTCCCTAAGACCTGGAGGGGCTAAGCAGGGAGGAGTGGGGACCTGAAGCAGGAAGG
>NW_027530356.1:4463562-4488539 GCF_008692635.1 Crocuta crocuta
AGGGCTCGCATTGGTCACACTCAATAGGAAACCAGAGGAGGAGGGAGCCCTGTGGATGGAGTCCCTACAGGCCAGTGTTGGCAGAAAGTAGGGTGGAGAAGGGTAGAGTGCATGTGAAGGGCCACACTGATGATACCCAGTGCCCGCTACTGAGATGCATCCCTAGGGGATTGTCCTAGAGCAGTGAATTGATTCAGAACATTGAATTGATTAAGCAAACATGGACTGAGGTCCAGCCCTTGGCCAGGCCTTATGCCTGGGCACCAAGCTGTGCTTGCCACTTCCAAAAAGCCACCCCATTGCCTACTATTCTCCACTGGAGTGTCATTCCTCTGGGTCTCCGCCAGAATATTTTGATCTCCCACCATTACATTTTTCTAATACGATCCTGCTGGGTGGTATTGCAAATACACCAGGGGTTTGTTTATTGATGGCCGATACAAGAGGCTACAGGATTGTGTTCCAGGCTGGGTTCTGGAGAAGGGCCTGGTTGTGCAGGACGTTGGGAAACTGCCCCGTCCGTCATTCGCACACAGTAAGATGTTAAGTCGGGAGAAGGCAGAAGGCTGCAGTGTAGGAAACGGGACAATAAAAAGTGAGAAATAAGAGGTGAACAGAGAGAAGGTTCGTAGGGTGTCTCACCCACCCCCTCCTTTCTCAGCAGATTCCCTGCTCACGTCAGGAAATCCCATGCATCCCTACCCCAGACATGGGAGGGAGAAGAGAGAGGCAGACTGACAACAAAAGGCATTCTCAAGTGAGTATTAGGATTCAGTAGCTCCGGTAATTTGCCAGGCAGCTGCACTGCTAAAACGTCAGTGAGAATTGGTCAAGCTTCCAAACTGCCTCCCTGGAACCCACGGATTCAGAATCCCAAGGCTCAGCAACTCAAAATCCCAGGATGTGTTTAATTACTGCTACTGCTATTTAAAGGACACTCTATCATCTGGCCCACATAATGGGAATAAATCCAAAGTCTTTTTTTTTTTTTTTAAAGAAAAAAATCAATTATCTCCGCTTCTGGGACTTCCTTAACATTCCATCGACTCCAGTTCAGGCTACAGTGGTCTGATTCTCTTGTGCCCCAGCCTCTTCCAGAGGGAGAGAATTACCTTGGAAAGGTTATGGGGGAGGTCAGCAATCACACCACGTTTGTTTTTGTAGAGAAGTAGGGAGATTCAGACCAAGAATCTTGCTTCCTCAATATAAAGTGAGACCAGAAGATTTTGGAAACATCTGCGAATGCTTTTTTCTTTTCCTGTTTTTAAAATTTCTGTGTGTGTTTTTAAAAATAGATTGCACAGTCACATGGTTCAAAAGCCAGAGAGTACAAAAAGGTATGTTGAGGGAAGACTCTGGCCCACAGTGTCCCCTCCCCTACTCTCTCCCTGAACTGTCACATTGTATGAAGCCTTCTAGAACTTCTGTAAGCCTGTATGGGCAAATGGCAATATGCCATCATAGTTTTGTCATTTTTTCATAGAAAAAGTGGTCTCATGTCCAGCCATATATAAGTTCTAAAATGACCCTCTCCATAGAAATTCATTACAGAGTCACTAATATTTATTAATGATTGTTAAAAACATTATCTTGTCCAGTAAAATGCAGGTAGTTGCTCTTACTTTTGGTGCCATAGCCCAGCGTAGGCAGAATCACCGCCAAGGCTGGCGACTCTAACAGGATTACATATTCATGCCCTGTGTTCATTCCCTGAAATGTGAGCCATTCACTAGATACATAAGACACAGGTTAAGGCACCGTCCAGGGGCTGTGAGGCCAATGAGCTAGTGCAGCATCTCATGAGAGCCCTGCTGACCTATCTTCCTGTGACATCTGGCATTTGAGCAAAAGAGGTGGACTGAGGCAGAAAGATTTGTGATAATGAGAAAGAACAGTGGGCCTCCAAGTACATTTGTACTGTAAATATGACAGGAAGGAGAGTGGCTCTATGAAGCCTGTGAGGAAATGCATGATAAAAAAGAATGTGGGGGCTTAGTCCCGATATTTGGTGATGTCCTATCTAAGGACCTTAATGGAAGGCTATATTCAGGGTTGGAAATACTACAGTCAGAGCCACCTCAAAAAGCAGATGGAGACTGTGTGGTTTCCCCAGAAGAGGTTCCGATCCCCACTCATCCCTCTCAGCAGGGACCCTGTGTGCAGTGCACAGACTGTGGAACTGTTTGTACAGGACGGCCCTGCCTGTGGGACCAGTGTTCTTCGTCCTCGCCCACGTGGCCAAGCCAGTCTTGCGTGGTTTCGGCAAGCTTGCCCCGGTGTGGGGCGGCGTTTCCTCAGGAAGGACGGGCTTCTTCCAGTTCTTGTGCGGAGGGTCCCCAGGAAAAGTGTCTGCCTGAGGTTCCAGAATGCGGTGTGGAGTGTGAAGGGACAGGGTAAATGTGGGAAGGTGGTCCCAAGAAGCCATGAGTTTCACCATGATTGAAAGAATGATCTTGGAGGCAATCTAGCTGAAGGGATCTCTCCCCCTAGCTGGTACTTTTCCCCTGGCTTGATGTGTGCCTGAACCTCCCCAGGGCCCAATCATGCCTCTTTGACCTTGACAGCTGGGCCTTAGGACATTTGCCAAGGCATTGCCTCCAGCCCTGTCCTGTTTGACCCAACGAGATGCTGCTAGTTTGCCTCCTAGCTGGGTCTGTGCATCAGCTAGTGGGGGGTCTTTGCCCCGACTCATCAGGTTTGGAATTGAGTGAATGGTCCCTGGGATCTTTTCAAATCTGGATGTTATCTGGCAGCCGCAGAAAACATTTCTTTCCTGAGATCAGCTCCTTGCCCCTTGCCCCAGGCCGAGCACAGGACCCCCCCTCCCACCCTCCTGCCTGTGCACAGACAGGGTCCCTTACATGGCTGCTTACACCACTCCTCACCTGCCCTATCCCACCCTATAGAGTGATTTATTTGAATTTAGTTCCCTCACTCCCTCAAGTTTAACTGTCAGACCAAAGAAGTGAATAGAGAGGCTCTCAGTGTCTGGGAGGAAGAGACTGTAACATCACCGATGTCCTTGAAAAATACCATAAATAAGTCATTTTAATTATATTCTTCCTTTACCAATAACAACCGTGTGTAGTCTTATCTTCAATAATACTCTCACATGACAGCAGATAAGATTCCCCAGCCTTGTTGTTGGGGGAAGATTACGTTTCCTTTCATGTTTAATTGACAAGCTGTACTTACCGTGGCCATTGCCAGGGAGATTGGAAAGCCGCCCGATTTTGAAGAGATGATAGAGCGTTTGGGGATAGAACATAGGCTACTTGATGGCAAATGTCCTTGGCCCCTGGGCTGAGGTATTCCTGCTGCATCTTCAGTTTCATCAGCAGATGCGTGGTTGCCGTCATGATTCTGTATAAAATGCCACCACCAAAAAATAAAGCAAACAGAGCTGGTGACAACCCGTTTTCCCCCTCTCATCTCTTTCTCTCTGAAAAATCAGTGTTCAGAAAATATTGTCTCCCTTTGAAAGACATCTGAAAATGGTGCTAAACAGCAATAAAAGAGAGGAAAATCCCAGTGTCTGTGTCAAAAGGGTTTCTCATAAATTTTATGTGGCTGGGAGAGGTTAAATGTAACTATGGAAACATAATTAATGCTATGAAGACCTTGACTTGAAATTATGTTTAGAGAAGAATGTAAATGTCACTGTCTCTTGTTTTGAGACGACAACATTTTATAAACAATGAATCTTCCCAGCCTACACGCGGTATTTCTCATTGTCTTGTTAACTGGCCAATAAAGGAAGACAGGTTACCTCCTGTTACTTCTCTCAGATTCCTGCTCCCTAAGGAGCATAATCTTTTTTTTTTTCCCTTAAAAAAATCCATCCCCTACCTTTAAGGGAAAAAAATCTATTTTTCCTTTTCTTGTCTGATTCTTTTGGCATTTAAATATGTTAGAATCAACCCTTCTTCAGGTTTACTTAACTTCTATACTAATGTCGGGAAACAAATCCACCCCGTTGGTAGCTGAAACATGAAGGAAACTGCCTTCTGAGTTTTCTGGATTCCTGGAGGCTAAGATGCTTTCTTATCTCAGAAATACAGCATCCCGATGGCAGACTACTGTTGGGATATGATGCCTTTTGTAAATCAAATGGAAAATCTTTACATGTGTGGTGATGGGTTCCCCTCACCCTGTATAAAGTGTAACTTGACATTTATAAATTTTTTTCCTTTCAAGATTGTTTTATCTTTTGAATATTCTGTTCTCCCAAATGGTAGCTATTTCCATTTAATACTTCCAGGACTAAAATGGAAGCATTATCTCCCTGATTCTAATTTAGACTGTGGTTAAGAAAGTTTTAGCACAAATAAGGCTTTTGATTACAGGTTACTTGTAGGAAGATGCTTTAGCGTTACAGTTAAAATATTAATAATTCAGTTGTTTGATCATATCATATTTTAGTGCCAGGAAAATCACCCTAATATTTTGTGCTGTGTTTGTTCAGAAACTGAATTAATATCTGAAATACCAAGTTCATTACCTTCTAACCTTTTCAGTTACATGAGATAAAAAGATCTTTCATCTTATATTGTATAACAGATTTTAAAATACCTTGTAACACCTGAATTTGGTCACCTTTCCCTTATTTGATAAAGGAAAACCGTTTTTCAGAAGCGGAATAAAGATGATGCTACTTTCAAAATTACTTTTCTTCAGGAATACTGAACTATTTGGCTTTCAGAACCTAGTGTTATTTCACAAGTTTAAGACTCTAGATTCTAATATTACTTTTTCTAAAATAATAACCATATGGTGCTCTTAATGATGAAAAGTACTCTTAAAAGAGGAATGGATTTTCATGAAAAAAGAAAGCATGAGAAAAGAATTCAAAGGGCTTTCTAGTTTTATGTGTTCACACATTAAATACCTGGTGCCTGAGTGACATTCTGTGCATAAAATAAATGCAGATTATGCTGTTAATGTGATTGTTTGAAGCAGCAACCAGAGGAAAACACACTGGCTTTGAGAAAAGTAATTACCTGAGCAGTTGTATTATTGGTTCCCAACCTATAAATGAAAGAGAAAACATCAAGTAAATTACTCACTCTTATTCAACCCTCAAACCTCCTCAAACTCAACCTTGCTAGGGAAGTCTCTCTCTACAAATGGTTACATACCCAAAATATCTTAAATGTAAACCCATAATGGAGAGTTCTCATGTAGCACACATAAAAGCTGATTACTTAAACACCAGAAATCCCTCTGGTTCTAGAGAAACGAGAAAACGAGAACATATCTTACCCATGATAACTAAAGATCTCCCGCCATTTGTCAAGAAATGAAATTTTCCTAGTTATCTCCTCTAAATCCAGCTCCCGGGAGCTTTGTTCCTGGTCCGAGACTTGCATAGTCCTTTGGGTAATGTGGGGAACTGAAGAAGGGAGTTGTTTCCTTGGGAGAGACAGGTCTGGCAGAGAGCAAGCGAGATGCTGGCTCTGAGGACTGCTAGCTGAAAAGCGCTGCCTCTTCTTCTGACCAGCGAGGTCACACCACACAGGTGCTGCTCTGCACTCTCTGTAAACCCCTGCTATCAGATCATGATTAAACTTTCATTAGGGGTGGAATAATTTGTGTATTGTTGTTCCCTGTATAGATGCTATGAATGTTTAATCCGAGACACAGATTTATAAACAAAAGGATGGCAATTACTTTTTCAGTATCAAAGCAATTGGGATAATTTAGTCGATGAGGGATACCCTCCTGGTGAAATGTGATAGAACTTTATGCTGTCGTGCTTCTGTGGAAGTGTTTGTGGTACAGAAATACTTAGCCAAGGAGTGGATAAGAGCCATTCTGCTAATATCTAAAAACCACATCAACTACTGTTGGATAACATGTAGGCCAAGGAAGAAACTGTCCAACAGATGTCTGACACAGGGTTTAGTACACAGAAATCTTGCACACAGCTTGAAGAAGGACTGGTTAGATTTGTTTCAGGGAGAAGTCTAAAATTATGTTGTGTGCTATTGGCTGAATGAAATGTAACTGTAATAACCAGCATAATAGAGAATATTCTTTGTTGTGTTGGTTAATCTTACATGTCATCTTGTTAGGCTACAGAACCCAATCAAACACCAATCTAGATATTGCTGTGAATTTTTTTTGATGTGATTAACATTTAAATGGTAGATTTTGAGTAAGTAGATTATCCTCCAAAATGTGGTTGAACCTCAGCCAATCAGCTGGAAGGCCTATGAGAAAAGACTATGAGGTCTCTGGAGAAAGAAGGAATTCTGCCTCTAAAAAGCCTTGACTCAAGACTGAAACATCAACTCTTCTCTGGGTCTCTAGCCTGCTGGCCTGGCTGCACATTTCAGACTTGCCAGTCTTCACAATCATGTGAGCCAATTCCTTAAAATGAAGGTCTCTTTTCTCTCTCTTTCTCCCTGGAGAACCCTGAGTAACATAATAGTGTTTATCAAAAACAAATGCCGGTAACCAGTAAAAGTCTTCTGATTTGAAGAGCCAAAATTGAGTCCCAGGAGGTCATTTTTCTCTTTGAACATTTCTGACCATGAGCTTTGTAAAATCCTAGAATGTGAAGAGGTCAAGGCAAAGAGGCTATTTGGATTTACTATGGTTTGAGTAGTCAGGGCTGAGGGGATTTGTTATATATTTATATAATATTGCAAAGACCTTGAAACACAGAAAGCCACTAAAGAACTAGAGGTGGATTTAGGTGTTCATTGTTTTGCTTTGGCGGTCCCTACCTCTAGTTTCTTAAACTAACTTTTGGTGGTTGTTTAACCGTTTCATATTCCCAAGTCCCATAAACTTCCATCAGGTTTTATATTTTTATTGTAAACATAAGAGGTGCAAATAATTCCTTTCTTATTTCCCTTCCCTAACCATAAATCCTTTTTTTAAACCTTACTGTTCCCTTCTTTATAATTTTATAGTTTTAGTGGTAGCATCATATTTAATATTTTTTAGGCATTCCCAGTATAGAAAAAAAATAAATTATGTGATCCTTGCTCTCATATAATGATGAGAAATGTCTTGGATTTTTTTATTTAGAATGTTATATAAAAAAAAAAATTCTGGATCTTCCATTTAAATTGTTTAACAACCCCAAACCAAGAAAGGAGAGTACCTAAGAAAAACTTTTTCTTAGGAATCATTATTGAATCTGTGTATTTTTGTCTGTGGCTATGTCCTACTTTATAGAAAATTTGGTAAAGATAGAAGCATAAATTCCAGTGAATGGACAGCTTACCAAGAAACTGTTGTTGGGTTTCATAAGCATCTATTGAGTATTTCCCACGTGCCAGGCACTTGGAAAGGCCGAGGTAAGATGATGCTTCTGCTCTCTCTAGTGGTGGAAACAGACACACTGAGAGAGGAAAATGCTGTAAGAATGGAGGCTCAGAGGGCAGTGCATTCACAGGAGATGGGCAAGACAGTGGAGTGGTTACAAGCATGGCCTCGGGACCTCAACTGCTTAGTTTGGAGTCATGGTTTCACCTCTTACTATCTGTATGACTTTAGACAAGTTATTTAACTTTGCTGTACCTCAGTTTATTCATCTGTGAAGTGGAGATACTTTCATATCTTTACCATATTAAGATTTCTAATCTATGAAAATAGTATACCACTCCACTTACTTAGACCTTATTTATTTTCCCATTCTTTAATTCCCAGAAGTGGAATGCCTGAATCCAATGGCATGGTCATTTTATTTTATTTTATTTTATTTTATTTTATTTTATTTTATTTATTTATTTATTTACTTACTTACTTATAAGTTTATTAAATGTTTATTTATTTATTTTTAATTTTTTTTTTAAATAATTTTTTATTTATTTCTAGGAGAGAGAGAGAGAGAGACAGCGTGAGCAGGGGAGGGTCAGAGAGAGAAGGAGTCACAGACTGAAACAGGCTCCAGGCTCTGAGCTGGCAGTCAGCACACAGCCCGACGTGGGGCTCGAACCCACGAACCGCGAGATCATGACCTAAGCGAAAGTCGGACGCCCAACTGACTAAGCCACCCAGGTGCCCCTTATTTTCGAGAGAAAGAAAGAGCATGCACGCATGAGCAGGGGAGTCACAGAGAGGGAGAGGGAGGGACAGAATCTCAAGCAGGCTCTATGCTACCAGCACAGAGGCTTGACATGAGGTTTGATCCCATAAACCATGAAATCGAGATGTGAGCTGAAATCAAGGTTCAGACACTTAACCAACTGAGCCACCCAGGTGCCCCAAATGGTATGGTCGTTTTAAAGACTTACAATACATATTCCAACTTGCATTGTTGTTTGTGAGCATCCCTTGCTCAGCCTCTCTTATTCTTTTAATTCTCAAGTTGGAATTCATGGTTCTACTCTTTTTAATAAAGAAAGTACTGCCTTTACTTCCTTCTCATTCTATCTGTTTTCAGTTGATATTCTGGATGGAAAAGAACTGGCCTCTGGAATATACCAAGAGTCAAGAATGTGATTCAGTCACACCCAGAGGAAGCCACCACTCTCTGGGGCATTTTGTCCAGGCTTGGAGCAGGAGGCTTGCGTATAAGAAATGAAGCACAAATGGGGCGCCTGGGTGGCTTAGTCGGTTAAGCGTCCAACTTTTGCTTAGGTCATGATCTCGCGGTTCGTAGGTTCGGGCCCCGCGTCGGGCTCTGTGCTGACTGCCAGCTCAGAGCCTGGAGCCTGTTTCAGAGTCTGTCACTCCCTCTCTGACCCTCCCCTGTTCATGCTGTCTCTCGCTCTCTCTCCTAGAAATAAATTAAAAAAAAAAAAAACATTAAAAAAAAAAAGAAATGAAGCACAAAGAAAAAATGGGATTGGGGGGTTGGGGGCCAGGGGAGGGGTATAGAAATATGTGGAATCTGGGATTGTCCTTTCCTACATTCTTATGCCCTTGCCTCCACCTCATGGCATGTGAAGTCCCCCAAAACTCCTATTCCAAGACTGTGCCTGCTACAGCAAAGGATTGGGGCTGAATATGGAGCCTCAGGCAGCAAGAGGTCTGTAGCCCAAAAGGAAATAGCAAGAGCAAAGCAAGGATAGTGGGGGAGAAGGAGGGTTTTGCAGCCATGTAGTGGGGGCAGTGGGTGATGGCGCAGGGTCCAAAACCATTCACCTATGAAGAAATATACTATATAAATGCAGAAACCTGTGATCTGAGTCCATTTGTTTTCTTCGCTGATGATTTAAAAAATAATACCAATGATTCCATGAGAGGCGAGTATCTATTCCAAACATGGAAATTAGTATGTCAAAATTTAATGTTATTAACATTTGCTGTAGTTTCCCAGAAAGCTATGACTGAACAATCAGCCTTATAGTCAAATTTGAAAATGGTGGCCTTGCAAACATTTTGACTAGCTGGCAAAGTTATTCCCAACCTTTCTTCTTGCTGTTTTCTTATGGTTCTTCATAAACAGAAATCCAGAAGTAAAATTTTAGAACCTTTTGATTTTTTTTTAAGAAAATCTCTTTAGTGTTTAATTAACCTTACCCCTGAAAAACTCTTCCTTAGGATTAAGTTAAATCCTTTATGCTTTAATTATCATTCACTCTCTTTAGTTCTACTTTCTGTGGAGATGGAAATTTCCTGATTACATTACTTCCTGAAAGAATTCTGTCAATGCATGGAAACTAGAAGATGGCTGATATATTCTCTTTTTGTTTTTCAGTGATGTGGTGAGGAGAAGAAAAGGGTGTCGGGCTCAGGGTCAAGTCCCAGGGCCTCCCCCATGATTTCATAACCTTGGAATAGTTAGTCTCTCTGAGCTTCATTTGCTGTGGCTCCTTTGATTTACTTCATGGAATCGTAATTAATATGACTTATGTGAAAATTCCCAATCTTTAACCATTGTTTTCTTGCTTCCTATGTGTTAAAAATTCTCCTTTACAGACTACAGAATTGAAGAAGAAATTTGCAAATAACATATCTGATAAAGAGTTAGTATCCAAAATATATAAATAACTGATCAAACTCAACATCCCCAAAACAAATAATCCAGTTAAGAAATGGGCAGAAGACATGAATACACATTTTTCCAAAGAAGACATCCAGGTGGCTAATAGACACATGAAATGATGCTCAACATAATTCATCATCAGGGAAATACAAATCAAAACCACAATGAGATACCTCCTCACACCTGTCAGAATGGCTAAAGTTAACAACACAGGGAACAACAGATGTTGGCAAGGATGCAAAGACAGGGGAACCCTCTTACACTGTTGGTGGAAATGCAAACTGGTGCAGCCACTCTAGGAAACAGTATGGAGGTTTCTCAAAAAGTTAAAAATAGAGAAAGGGAGACAAAACAAAACAAAACAGAAAAACGCCACCACAACCATCATATGTTATAAATAAAATTATGTTTCTTAAAAAAAAGTTAAAAATAGAACTACCCTACAACTCAGCAATTGCACTACTAGATATTTACCCAGATGATATAAAAATACAGACTCAAGGGGGTACATACGACCCTGATATTTATAGCAGCGTTATCAACAATAGTCAAACTAAGGAAAGAGCCCAAATGTCTATCAACTGACGAATGGATAAAGAAGACGTGGTGTGATGTGTGTGTGTGTGTGTGTGTGTGTGTGTAATACACAATGTAGTATTACTCAGCCATCAGAAAGAACAAAATCTTGGGGTGCCTAGGTGGTTCAGTCAGTTGAGCGTCCAACTTTGGCTCAGGTTATGATCTCACGGTTCGTGGGTTCGAGCCCTGCGTCGGGCTCTGTGCTGACAGCCAGCTCAGAGCCTGGAGGCGCTTCAGATTCTGTGTCTCCCTCTCTCTCTGACCCTCCTCTGCTCACACTGTCTCTCTCTTAGAAATAAATAAAAAAATATTTATAAAAAAATTTTTTTAAAAAAGAATCTCCTTTAAACATTTTCTTTTTTTCATGGCTTTGTTTGTTTTGACAGTGGCATCATGGGCATCATAAAGCCCGAAGTCAAAGTCCTAAAGTGAGAAAATACAGATATATTCTGTATTTTGTATTTCTGTATTCCCAGGAACCCAAACAGTCCCTCAGTCACTGTGGCTTGTGTTTGGTCATTTAGTCACTGGTGTGAGCTCCATTCCTCATCTGAAAGACCTTAAAGACTGGTGTGGTATAATGGAAAATATATATTTGGTCATTGTCCCTGGTTACTGCACAGAACTCTTAAAAGTCCTTGTAATTTCCTGAGTAACAAGAGTGATGGGACCATCTTTTGTCCTAACGAGGCTTGGCTGGGCTCCTAGATGGCTCTGGAATGGAGACTTGTCACCAGAAAGTCCAAGCCTTAATGAGAAACCTAGGACTTTCAGCCTTAGTCCCCAACCTCCAGGGAGGGGATACAGGCCAGAAATCAAGTTGATCACCAATGCCAATGATATGATCAATCATGCCTGTGTAATGAAACATCTGTAAAATTCCTAAACTTCCATTTGCCATGCAGGTGGCATAACCAAACTCCACTGGGGACAAATATACCTGTACTTACAACCGTTCTGGACCCCACCGTATGTACCTCTTCACCGAGATGTTAATTTATATTCTTTATAAGACACTAGTAATGTTAAGTAAAGTGCTTCCTGAGTCCTGTGAGCTGTTATAGCAAATTACTGATTCTGTTGAGGGGATCATGAGAAGGTTTGATTATAGCCAGTTGGTCAGAATGATCTGATACTTGTGACTGGAGCCTGAACTGAAAACATTCCTGTGGAACTGAGCCCTTAAACCTACAGATTCGAACTCTAGGTAGTTAATGTCAGAATTGAACTAATTATAATTGGATACCTACTTCACCTAGTCAGAGAATTGGAGAACTGATTGGTGTAGGGAGAAAAGCCTTTCATTTGGTGTCAAAAACAACTTGACAACCAGCATTTAAAGCACATACCCTGGAGTCAGGCTGCTTGGGTAGGAATTTTTGCTTCTTTACTGTGTTAGTTATCTATTACTAACTAACAGATGAGCATAGATTTAGCAGCTTAGAACAGCAGTCATTTATTATTTCATAGTTTCTATGCATCAGGAGCCCAGCCATGGCATAAATGGGTGCTCTCTACTCAGGGTGTCACAAAGCTGCAACCAAGGTGTTGGCCAGGCCTCCAGTTCCCATGAGGTTTAGGGTCCTCTTCTAAGCTCATATAGTTGTTGGCAGAATCCATTTCTTTGTGCTTATAAAACTAGTTTCTTCCAGACTAGCAGAAAAAGGGAGTCTCTGCTGCTTCAAGTCTCTGATTCTGGGGAAAGCCCCAGCTCCCTTAAAAAGAACTCACTTGATTAGGTTTGGCCCACCCAGGATAATCTTCCTTTTGATGAACCCAAAATCAAACTGATTAGGGACATTAATTATATCTGCAAAATCCCTTCACCTTTGCTATATAAGGTAACATAATCATAGAGGTGATAGTCATCACCTTTGCCATATTCTATTGGCTAATTCAGATTGTCTTTCTTCTTGTGAGTTTTGACAGGTTGTATCTTCCAAGGAATTGGTCCATTTCATCTAGATTATCAAATTTCTGAGCATAGAGTTGTTTATAGTGTTCCTTTATTATCCTTTTAATGTCCATAGGATCTGTAGTAATGTCCCTCTTTTATTTCTGATATTAGCCATTGTGTTCTCCCTTTTCCTTAGCCTGGCTAGAGACTTATTTCCTTCTCTGATCTTTTCAAAGAACCAGTTTTTTGTTTCATTGATTTTTTTCCCCTATTGATTTCCTATTTTCAACTGCTCAAATTCTTATTAGTTATATTTTCTCCTTACTTTGAATTTAATTTGCTCTTCTCTTTCTAATTCCCTAAGGTGGCACCTTGGATTTTTGGCTTTAGATCTTCCTTCTTTTCTGATATATACATTTTAGTGCTATAAAGTTCCCTCTATCCACTGCTTTTGCTGCATCCCACATTTTTGGGAAGTTATGTTATTTTCATTTAGCTCAAAATATTTTTTCTTTCTCTTGAGATTTCTTCTTTTAAAAAAATTTTTTAATGGTTTATTTGATTTTTTTGAGAGACAGAGTGTGAGCACGGGAGAGGCAGAGAGAGAGGGAAACATAGAATGTGAGGCAGGCTCAAGGCTCTGAGCTGTCAGCACAGAGCCCAACGGGGGCTCAAACCCATGAACGTGAGCTCATGAGCTGAGCCAAAGTTGGATGCTCAACCAACTGAGCCACCCAGGCATCCCTGAGATTCTTCGTTGATTCATGTGTTATTTAGAAGTGTATTGTTTAATCTCCACATATTTAGGGATTTTCCAGCTTTCTTTCTCTTACTGATTTCTAGTTTAATTCCATTGTGGTTTGTGAGCAGACTTTGTATGATTTTTATTCTTTTTCAAATGTTTGTTTATTTTGGAGGGGCAAGGAGGGGCAGAAAGAAAGGGAGACAGAGGATCCAAAGCAGGCTCTGAGAGCTGAGAGCCCATTGCAAGGCTCAAGCTCATGAACCATGAGATGATGACCTGAGTGAAAATCGGACGCTTAGCTGACTGAACTAACCAGGCACCCCTGATTTTTATTCTTTTACATTTTTTAAGTTTTATAACAACTCTAAGAGGTCAGCCAGTTAACTGGGCAGGTGTGTTTTATTGCCCAGAATGTGGCTTATCATTGTGAATGTTCCATATGAGCTTGAGAAGAATGTGTGTTGTGTTGTTGGATGAAACAGCCTATAGATGTTAATCATATGCAGTTCATTGATGGTGCTGTTGAGTTCAGCTGTGTCCTCACTGATTTTATGTCTACTAGATCTTTTCCTTTCTGAGAGAAAGAGGTATTAAAATTCCCAACTATGATAGTAGATTCATCTACTTTTCCTTGCAGCTCTATTAGTTTTTGCTTTGTATAGTTTGATACTCTGTTATGAGGTGCATAAGAACTGTTTTGTCTTCTTGGAGAACTGCCCCCATATCATTATGTTATGGCCTTTTTTATCCCATGTTCTGTTGATAAGCAAGTCACAGTTCCCACAAACACTCACGGGAAGGACGATACACTTGGGGAGAGAGGGTCACCCTAGGGTTTGTCCACTACATGTACATGCTGGCAGTCATCTTGGGTCAATTATTTCACCTCTGTGCTCAGTTTCTACTCTTGTAAAATAGGTATAATATTAACCACTTCACTGATTCATGATGAGGACTCAGTAATTAATACCTAAGAAGCATTTAGAATAGCACCACATAGCAAGTGTTTAATACTTTTGGCCATTTCTCTTCAAATGGGGATGATTGCTGCCAATTTCTGGTACTTCTGGCCACCTGGCTAGGGTTGTTACAAAACTCAAGGGGATGAGAGATTTCTGTTAACTGAAAAACATCACACAAATGAGATGGGCTATTGTTTTCCTCATTCTTTTTTTTAAATTTTATTTTTAATGTTTCCTTATTTTTGAGAGAGAGAACAGAGTGTGAGCAGGGGAAGAGCAGAGAGAGAGGAAGACACAGAATCTGAAGCAGGCTCCAAGCTGTCAGCACAGAGCCCAACACAGGGCTCAAACTCATGAACTGCGTTACCATGCCCTGAGCCCAAGTCGGACGCTTAATTGACGGAACCACTCAGGCGCCCCTTGTTTTCTTCATTCTTTAACAAGCATAGCTTTTCACCTACTTTCCTATGATTGTGCAATGACACATAATTGTCTATTTATATGTGTGGACAAAGGGAAGTAGAGGTTTCACATCAATTCATCTTGTTGGTATTTCACATGCCTGCTTTGAAATATTCTCTGTCTTGTTTTAGAGGCTGCTCAGTGTCAGAAAGGTCATGGGACTATGAGCTATGTGTTCATTGAATCTGCTGTGTTATCTTATGGAAGTCACTACCCCTCCCTGGGCCTGAGGAGGCAAAAAAAGATGTTGAACAATACTAGATAATTGCCCGATAACCTCTTCAGTGCCTACTTTCTCTGATTTGTCAATTCTACACAACTCCACCCAGAATCTTGACTCAGGCCTGTGAACCCTCTTTATTTATAGGCTACTTGCAGTTTGGTAATACTTTGTACTCTTTCCCTGGACTTTGGATGATTCGGTTTTCTATGGAACCAAGAAAACCCCTTCAGAGACAGCAGAATTGATTCTCAGGAATGTAATTCCAGGAACCAGAAGCGAAGTAATGCTAACAAAATAAAAAAAACAGGCAAAATTAACAGATGCTCCAAGTAATGTGCAAGGTGCAGAAAGGTTTTTCATAATGACTGCCTCTGTAGAGTATAAATAGGAATGCCTCCTTCCCTCCCCATCTCCCTTCACACCATCTGTTATTTGTGTCAGGCAGTCAGTAATTGCTATATGTGACCCTTGTTGTTGGTAACAGGGACAACACTGTGCATTGCAGTTTTCTTTGCTTTCACCCATCTCCTGGCAGCTGTGGCTATAAGGTTTGCGTCTATCCTAAGATGGCAGATCAGGATTTCCTTGGCTCTTGTAACTAAATATAAACAAATCACTCACCCTCCCTATTGGGAAATAAGTTATAAATAACAAGTCAGAGCAATCTTTCATCAGAGAGGCTGTGGTTACTAGGAAACGGGCACTGCAGTCAGGCTAGCTGTTGTCATTACGTATCCATATGGCATTGAATGTAAGTTCTGGTTCTCTGTCTTTGGCCTTGCAAATGGTTCTTGAGTATGCTATTCTTGCATACTATTCAACTCTTTTGTGCCTCTTAAGAGATGAAGGCTAGGGTTCTAATTTGGCCTCTGTCATCAGCATGCTGTGTGACATGGGTGAATTCATTCATCTCTGTGGTCTTCAGTTTAATTCTCATAAAAGAGATGAGAAGGTTGGCTGGATCAGGGACTGGCAAATTATGGCCCACCGGCCAACAAATCTGGTCTGCTGTCTGTTTATGTATGGGTTATAAGCTAAGAATATGGTTTCACATGACGCGCCTGGGTGTCTTAGTCAGTTAAGCATCCAACTTTGGCTCAGTGCTAACATGGTTTGTGAGTTCAAGCCCTGCATCAGGCTCTGTGCTGACAGTTCAGAGCCTGGAGCCTGCTTCAGATTCTGTGCCTCCCTTGCTCTCTGCCCCTCCCCTGCTCATTTTCTCTTTCTCTCTCTCTCTCAAAAATAAACATTAAAAAACTTTTTTAATAAAGAAATAAAAAAGAATATGGTTTCACATTTTTAAATGGGTGAAAACAAATGAAAAGAATAACAATACTTCATGGCACAAAATATACGGTATCATAGTATAATATAACAGTATACAGTTATAAGATGTAATATGTAATAAGATACAGTAATATTTCATGAGAATTATGATTTTCAAATCTGCAGCCACAAATAAAGTTTTATCAGAACAAAAACACACTCATTAGTTCCCCCGCCCCCTGGGATTGCTTTCGCACTCAGTAGCGGAGTGGAATGGTTTCGGCAGAGGCCGTTCAGACTGCAAAGCCTAAAATAATTACTGTCTGGTTTTCATAGAAAGAGTTTGCTGACCCTTGGGCCAGCTTGTTTTCTAAGTCGCTGTAACTCCGTTTTACAAATTGACGAAGTCTTAGCATAGCTCCCTCTTACCCTGGGAAGAGGACCCCAGGCTTCAGGAGAATCATGCCTGGGCTGCTCTTACAGGAAATCTGGCACTTCCAATGACTCCTGATTGATTCCCTGGCTAATGGGTGCCCTGAAAAAAAGTAGAAATGTCTTGGCCCAAGACAGGATGGGGCGCTGGCCTCTCGCCCTGCCCTCACTCTGGGTTGGCCCAGGCCTGGGGACCAGGATAATGAGCCACAGGTTTGTCGGGGGCTGGGACCCATAGTGGTTCTGGACAAAGTCTCCTGCAGGCCTAGTGAAGAGATGAGGTTTTAGGATGCCCCTGCTGGGACAGAGAACACAAATAATAGCGGCCTAAACAAACCAAAAGCTCAAGAGTCTTTTTCATAAAAGTCCAGGTAACCAACACACTAACCTCATCGACTGATTGCAATCTATGGAATTTATTTGGATCCTGCAAAAAACACTTATGAGATACTGGGAAAATTTAAACACTGCATGTTTAATAATAATAAAGAATTATTGATTTTTAGGTGTGATTATGATATTATGATCATGTTTTTATTTTTCAAAGAGTCCTTATCCCGAGATCTGTACTAAAATGTTTATGAATGAAATGATGTGATGTCTGAAATTTGCCTCAAAATAATCCAGTTGGGGAGGTTGAAAGTGGGTGAGGATGTACAGATTAAAAAAAAAAATGGCCAGGAGTCAGTAGCTGAAAATAAGTTAATAGGAATTCATTATATTACTTTCTCTAATCATGGATATATATGAAATTTTCCATAATAAAAGTTTAAAATATTTAATGTTAATAACCAGTGATTAAAAATTTGTACCTAAAAGGAATTTGGTTTATGAAAAATCTCATACAAATGCCAAAAGTATAATTACAGCCATTGTAGCTGTGTTTATACTAGAAATACTTTCAAACAAATTTTCCTATGAGGAAAAAATTCCTTGGGATAGGAATGGTTGTGTTAAAAGTTCCAAGCATTTAAAAATTTCAATTGATGGAAGACATTTTATTTTATTTTATTTTATTTTATTTTGTTTATATTTTTATTTCTAGGAGAGAGAGAGAGAGAGACAGCGTGAGCAGGGGAGGGTCACAGAGAGGGGGAGACACAGACTCTGAAATAGGCTCCAGGCTCCGAGCTGGCAGTCAGCACAGAGCCCGACGCGGGGCTCGAACCCACGAACCGCGAGATCATGACCTAAGCGAAAGTCAGACGCTTAACCAACTAAGCCACCCAGGTGCCCTGAAGGAAAACATATTATTAATAAAAGTTTTATTGATATATGATCATTTGAAGATTTAAAGTAGATAAATAAAGAAGACATAGAAATTACCACTAATTCCCTAGTCAAATCAGCTTTTTTTTTTTAGCCTATACATCAACCATGGAAAACATGTACCATTTACCGGTGCCTACTATGATACTATGCATGCTACATTGGCATTTTATTATTTCTTCAATATAATTGTTATAAAATTCTTTCTCAGACCTGAAAATAAATCTGGGTTCTCAATGACTGGTCTAATGGCTTCTCAATCATCAGGCACTTGGGCCTCAGGTCACAGGCACTTCTATTGTGTGGCTCTGCCATCCTCATGCTTGGCTTGCATCTCATAGTCCAACATGGCTGCTTCGCCTCCTGCCATTGACTCTGCATTCCAGGTCATAGGAGAGGGAGAAAGGTAAAGGACATGTCCTTTAGGAGTATGACACAGATTTTGCCTCTCTCACTTCTGCTTCTCTTCCACAGGCCAGAATCATGTGGCCAATAATTGGAAGAGAGGTGGGCAATATAGTCCTTAGCTGGGCAGCCATTCATTCTCCTAGGAATGCTTTCACTACCCAGTTAGGGGAGAATGGCTGTTGGGGCACAGTGACTAGCCTCTGCCCTGGAGGTTTGTATTTATGTTTACATTTGTGTTTGTATGCAGACTCCAGGAGTCAGCCTCTGGATCTGAGTTTGCTTTTTTGCTTTCTTCTCCTCCTCCTCCATCTCTGTCTTCTCCATCTGCATCCTGGCTCCTTCTCCCTTTTCCTCCCTACTTTCTTGTAAACAGCATGGTGTGGGAATCCATGTGACCACATTCCTTCAGGTCTGGTGGTTCTGATCCAGACACCCACTCTCCCATTGTGCATGCATTCCTGTGGGTGCAAGCACTCATCCCCTGCCTGCACCCCTCTACACCCACGCCCACGCCCTCAGGCACATATTTGGTGTTATAGTTCAGGAGACATGGGTTTTTAGTCCTGCCTCCTTTATTTAGTCTGCATGTATCCTTGGGTAGGTCTACTAAGCTTTGTAAGCCTCATCTTCCTCACATGGAAGAAAGCATCATCGCATCACAAGAACCCTTGCTTAGCCTACCTTTGGTGGGGAAGAGTCGTGAGGAAGTGCCTGGGCTCTTGTAAAGAAAAAGCCATGTTACTGGAAAGTAATGCGTGGAGGAAACCCTTGTGCAATGTGCTTTCCCTGAATCTGATCACACCAACCTTCTCACCGACCTAAGGACCCCCTAGGAACCATGTCTGCACATGACCACATCCCGGTCACACACAGCTGGGTGATCCAGGCATAGAACCTTGTCCTTAATAGGGTTGATTGTTTCCTTTGGAAGCACGCATTTGGACTCAAGGGTCAGGTGATGATGATAGAGTCCTCTTAGTGGCCGAGGTGTGTAGGGACTGTCCACAGCCCCTTGGGTCCTGGAGTTTTCTCCGAGTCCTGGAAGTCAGCCAGCCTTTGTATTCTGCGAGATACCTTATTTCTTCGATACATTTCACTTCTTTGCTTACATTTGTTAGAGTGGTTTCTCTTCTTAACTAAGCAATTTGATTATCGGGAAATTTGGCAAAATTTAACATTTGGCACCCTCATCTTAAAGATCTGTACCCTTTCACCCTCTCAAAGTGAAGTCAGTTGTGGTTTCTTCCTGTGGTCATGGTTTTCCCCCCGTCAAAATTAGCCATATAGAAAAGGCTCCAACAGTAATCATTGACACTGTAAAAACATGTGTTTTTGGATATACACCTCCCTTAGAGGGACCATGTTAGCCTCAATTCTAATTTCATAATAAAATATATTTTTCCCCAAGGCACCTTGGTGGCTCAGTAGGTTCAGCATCTGACTCTTGATTTCAGTTCAGGTCAGGACTTCACCATTTGTGAATTTGAGCCCCTCATCTGGCTCTATGCTGATGGTGAGAAGCCTGCTTGGGATTCTCTTTCTCCTTATCTCTGACATTCCCCTGCTTGTGCATACTCTCTCTCAAAATAAATAAATAAACTTAAATATATATATATACATACATGCATACATATATATATATGCACCTCCCAATAGAGGGATTTTATGTATCAGAAAAGAAAAGAGGGTGGAACTTTCTGGAGAATGGGAAGATCTTTGAACCCTCTCCACGTCTCCATGCAAGTGGCTGCCTAGATTGCTTGTGTGCATGTCCACATGTGTGCACCCCCACACTTGCACACGTCTACTCTGTACTGTGTGATCACAGGCAAGATTTGCTCTCCTGCATTTGAAGACAGGAGACCTGGCTCCTCATGTATTGACCAGGAGATTTCTGCTTCCCTTTGAGGCACCTCTCAAGCATCTAGACCTCCTTGTGGCTTCTCCCACCGCCCTCACTGACCTGTGGGCCTCACCTCTGAGGCTCCAGTCCTGCATTCCGGCCTGTCACCCCTCACTCACCTCTTGACATCTGGTGACTTATCTGAGGTACAATAGAACACACTTTCACACTTTGACAGGAGAATTTCTTCAAGCTGTTGCAGGAGGGGAAGGAGACTGAACTGAACTCTGAACACATCAATGACATCAATGACAGCCCGTCCCTCACTCCTCACCTTTGTCCAGACGCTGAATCCCAACTACTTTGCCTCACAAACATTTCTGCATCCTCCACGATCTGTGTCAGCCTTTCCTCTCCCAGATGAGTTTCTGTGAAATGTTCTTGTTGTGAGTTGACCGATCTCTGTGTCTATCCCTTCTCAACAGCCCCTAACAGGTGGTTCTTCTGTGGTATAAACCCAACTATGCCATTTCCCTTCGGTGACCGGCCGGTGAAACTGCCAGCCCACACGGCCCTTCGCGGGGGTCTGTGCTTGCTTCCTCCACGCCGCCCCCATGCTGCTGGCCTCCCACGGACACCGAGTACCCTCCACACCGCAGCCACTAGGTATATCTAACCAGCATTGTGGATGCCTTCTTGCGCTCTTACCTCAGCTTGCTAAACCAACACGATCCTCCCTACCTTCAGCAGGGGGACAGAACTCGGCTAAAGGCAGTGATTAATTTGACTGGGAACTTGGATTGTTTACAATTCACAAGGTGCTGCAAATACAGCTTTAAACCTTCCCAACAGGGAATAGATTTGGAAAACCCCCAAGGTGCCCTACCCAGAAACTTCTGGTTTCCAAAGTGAGCCTTTTAAAGAAAAATGGCAAGAAGTACCAGTAGAAAGGAAGAAGAAACAGAAGGGAAGGAGAAACCTCGAAGATGAGACGCGCAAGGAATACCAACGGCTTAAACCGCTGGCTGTCCACCTGCTTGTCTCTGTAGTCTGCGTGGAGGAACCCTGCACAGAACAGGCTCCCAAATGGCCAGGATGCGGGGCCGCTGGGTATGGCAGGCCCCGGAACCCCCTGGTCACCCTTGTGTCACTCAAGCGGTGCTTGCATTGATGTGTGCTGCATGGCCTGGTGGTACTCTGCCCTCAAGAAGAGCCAGATTCCTCGAGCCTTTGGCTATTTTAGCCATGAGGGTTCCTAGAGATCTTTCAGGGGGTCATCTTTCATGTAGCAAAAGATGTTGCTGCTCATTGAATCCTGACTCTACAGAACACAGGTGGGGGAGCCTTCTGGAAGCATGGATGTGACTGACGAGAGCTGATGCGCATGAGGCCTCCCCTCTTGGGTTAGAGAAGGAAATGTTATGGTGAGGTGTCTGAAGAGGAGAGGAAAGGGGGCTGTGACAGAAGAGGATGCAGCCACGTGTGTGGCATTTGTGTTATACTCAGCCTGTGGGTCTGGCTTGACGATTTCCTGGAAGATATGTGAGATCCCAGACACAAAAAGAGGCTAGTCAGGGAAACAGATGACAAAGTGAGTCCCCGAGGTGAGGAGGGGCTCTTCTCCACCCCCACTCCCAGGCTGCCACAGACCTTAGTGCACCCTGGGTCCTTAGGGCTGCAGAGTACCCTTCGTGGAACAATCCCTTTGCTTTGGGAAAGCCGTCTCCTCACAGACACCTTGGGGCAGCGAGGCTGTGAGCTGCCTTGGTGTAGACAGACTTGTTTCTGAGGAAACAATAGGACTTAGACACTCCCAGAATGAAATGGGAGGGATGTGGAGGAGAGGGCAGGGAGCCTTGGTTCTTTATTTAGCAGGGGGCTGACCATTTAGAGCCATCAAAGGGGCACCTGAGTGACTCAGTTAGTGGAGCGTTCGACTTTGGCTCAGGTCATGATCTTGTGGGTTCGTGAGTTTGAGCCCATATCGGGCTCACTGTTGTCAGCACACAGCCTGCTTCTGTCCCCCTCTCTCTGCCCCTCTCCTGCTTGCTCTCTCTCAAAAATAAATAAACATTTTTAAAAAGAGCCGTCAAAATTTGGAAATGAAATCTAGTATGATTATATTTATGTCCATCTACTGGGGAAGGCCAAGGACATTTAGATTAGCTTTCAGATAAGCACACAGAGGTTGGGAAAAGTTGGGTGTGTCCAGGTGTGAGAGCAGAGGTTTGGGCCTGAACCAAGTCTCTCTTCGCCTTCAATAACTGGTTCAGCTTGCATTCACTTACTCAGAAAATGATCTGTATTTTAGCAGCAGCCTACTTTCTGAGATTTTTGAAAACTGATTAAGTTCTAAGAACAGGGACCATGCCCTGTGCTTCTCTTTCCTACAGGGCACATCGCTAAAGCTTAATCATCAGCTTACGAATCACTTGATTCATTCATTAGAACGGGCATTAGCTTCTTCTCTTGTGTGTTCTGGGCAGTTGCTGGCAAAGGATGGGGAACGTGTGGCAGTGCAATAGCCGTTATGTCTCAAAAGCATCACCCCCTTCCACATGAAGGAGTGAAGGCCCTGTTCGATTTATAGTTAGATAGAAACCAAGAAGTGTGCGTGCAAGATGGTAGGAAGGGGGACTCAGTTTAGGGATGTCAGCAAAGATTAGAAGCAGTCACCTTTCTGGAACAGAAAGAAGTAAGGTGCCTGGGTGGCTTAGTCGGCTGGGCAGCTGACTTCAGCTCAGGTCATGATCTCGCGGTCCGTGAGTTTGAGCCCCATGTGGGCTCTCTGCTGTCGCCTCGGAGCCTGGAGCCTGGTTCGGATTCTGTGATCCCCTCTCTCTCTGCCGCGTCCCCACTCAAGCTCTGTCTCTCTCTGTCTCAAAAATAAAATAAGCGTTAAAAAAAATAATAAATAAAAGAAAGAAAGAAGGGTTGAAAATTGGCCAGAGTCATTCAACAAACATTTATCAAGTGCTTAGTGCGCATCCGGGATTGTTGTTCTGGTGACCAGAAATTCAGCAGTGGACAACGCAGAACTGATTTAAGGTGAAAGCATGTTGAGGATGGGGTTATATGTTATTTACATCTTTCCTTCACAGCCTCGTAGTCCTAGGGCGATGAAAAGTCTTGAATTTGTAAAATGGATGGGCCTTGTTCTAAAAACTTAAAGCAACTTATAAAGTGGTATAAAACTCATCGAGATTCAAATGGAAGTACGAGACATAGCTAAATAACTTTAGAAAATTTAAAAAGCACTGGAATCCCAAACGCAGCAGGAAGAAGGCTAGTTATGAGGATACAATATGCACCCTTGATTCCTAGAAACAGCAACGAGTGAGCCACAGATGTGGCTTTAGGCTTTCTGGTGACCAACCTGCAGGGGGTGAAGATACCATTGAAACAAATAAACAACTGCAGCTCTTTGGAAGAAGGGCCGTGAATCCTAATGCTAAGACCGGAAGGAAATATCTAAGAATCTTAGAGAATCTTAGGGCACTCTGTGGCTGATCTATGGGACGAAGGTAACAAGCAAAACACCACTCAGACGACAGTGGGTGAGCTGCCACCTTGATTTGAGTGGCCCAGTCTCCGCTAATTCATATTGCATCTCCAGGCAATAGCTAGGGGCTAGGATGCCCATGGTAAGTCAGTCCCCCGCAGCTTTGTTCAGCAAATATGAGATACGCTGGAAAGGTGTGGCTATCGATCTTGCACGTGTTTCATGAGATAAAGAACTTTAATGTGATTCCTAGAATAGCTAGAAGCAAGGCAGGAGGGAGATAAGAAGGTTTGACTTTAGCTACTTGCAGACAAATGTGTGTTTGTAAACATAATCAGAACATCTCAGCTCAAGCCATTTTGCTTATCTGGCTCCTTATATACGTATGGGTTTGGCCATAGGCATCCGTGAAGGGAGGAAGGATGGAAACATTCTGTCGTGTTTGAGTAGAATGAATCTAGAAATGAAACTACTTTACCCCGTCAGTAAAACTCGAGTGCTTTTTTTTTTTTAAAGAAGTATTGTTTAGTCAACTGGGATGTCTGTGAATGAGATACACAGAAAATAGTTAAGTTGTGCCTCCACGTGTTTCAGTGTATCTCAGAGTCTCTCTCTCTCTCTCTGTGATTTTAGAAAACAGTAAAATGGGTTAGAAATGATGGTCACTCATAAAGCAAGAAACTAGAGTAAGAGACTCGTTGGAGTAAAGATTAACATATAGAATACAGAATCATATAACCAATCACGGCGGGTAATTTTGGAGTACCAGCCAAAGTCACATGTTCTTCCATTAGAACTCCCTGATACACACACGTACACACATATGCACACACGCATGGTCCATGGTGGTTGTGACTCATCCCTTCCTCACTTCAGCTGTGTGGAGCACGGGTGGACATCTGACCAAGAGGGAGGATCCAGAGGTTGGACTGCACCATTCTGAACCTCTCTCTCTCTCTCTCTCTTTCCCCAAGACCCCATGCACTCTTGCTGTAACTCTCTTGCTTTTTGCTGAAGATGTTTTAAGTGGTGGAGCACCTGGATGGCTCAGTCAGTTAAGTGTCCAACTTTGGCTCAAGTCATGATCTCACAGTTCAGGAGTTCGAGCCCCTCATTGGGCTCTGTGCTGATGGCTCAGAGCCTGAAGCCTGCTTCAGATTGTGTGTGTGTGTGTGCCCCTCCCCTGCTGGTGCTTTCTCTCTCTCTCTCTCTTTTCTCTCTTTCAAAAATAAATAAAACATTAGAAAAAAAGTATGTTTTAAGTGGGTTTTTGTTTCTTGTATTAAATGTTCCCTCATCAAGGTACTAAGTAAAATAGGAAGATTTTCTTTACTTTAATGTAGGGGATATAGCATAAATATATTTTATATATTTATGTATTTGAGAGAGGAAATAGCAAGCATATTGGGGGAGGAGGAATCATGAAGTCTGCTAAAAAGTAAA